>NC_064871.1:48245536-48845536 GCF_943734695.1 Anopheles maculipalpis | reverse complement strand
TTGGCTATTCAACAATTTCATTCGTGGTGTTTAACAAAGTGTACGAAACGACACAGCTGGTAATCGATGAGGAGTTTCATCTGCGCCAAGGAGATCACTATTGTCATGGCCGGTTTCAAGTGGTAAGTCGGAGGCGAATGATTTCTTTTCGTTACAATCTCAATGGTAATTCCCTTTGTCCTTTTTTAGTGGGATCCAAAAATTACAACATTCCCTGGGCTTTATCTGGTGTCCGCACTTGTGCTACGACCGCTCGATGCCTGTTCGGTGTATAACCTGCGGCTAACGTCCCTCATTGCGGCAATTGTTAATGCGGTGCTTATATTCAAATTAAGACAAAGCTTTCTAAATCAGAAAGGATCCACCACAACGCTGATACTGGAAACGGCTTCACTGTTGTTGCTCCCGCCGTTGTATTTCTTTTCCCATCTTTACTACACGGATGTGATTTCCGTGACGGCGGTGCTACTGTTGCTGCTAGCCAGCGAGCGACGACGGCACAATTGGGCCGCATTATGGGGCTTCTGTGCGGTGCTGATGCGACAAACCAACATCGTGTGGGTTGGATTTGTATGCGGCTCGCGAGCGATCGATATGCTGGTAGCTCGTGGAAAGTTACAAGAAACACTACTCTCACCAAAGCGAGTGTTTGCAGTTGTGGCGGATATAATCGATCGTTTCTGGGCGTACGCTATCGTAATGGTTGGTTTTGTCGTTTTTCTGATATTTAATGGTTCTATAGTGATAGGCGATAAATCGGCACACGAAGCTGCCGTACATTTTCCTCAGGTAAGAAAATGCAAAAGCGCACCGAAATGAGAAAAGATATAATATTTTTAACATACTTGTCTAATTTCAGTTGCTTTACTTTGCTGTGTTTTTCGCGTCATTCAGCGCTTCTTTGGTACTTCCGACAATGAGAACAATCCTGAGAACGGTATTACGTAAATGGTACGTTGGACTTATCGTTTGTGCAATTTTGGGCGCCATAGTACACTACAACACAATCGTGCATCCGTACCTATTGGCCGATAATAGACATTACACGTTCTATCTTTGGAATCGTTTCTTTGGCCGCTGGTGGTTCGCACGATACCTCCCATTGCCGGTGTACATGATCGCTGGATTGCTGCTGTGGAAGGCAAGCATGCAGTATCAATCGTTTGGATACAAATTAATGTGCACATTGGCCATATTGGCATCGATAGCTCTACAGCAGCTGATTGAAGTTAGGTATTTTATTTTACCATTTCTTGTGCTGCGGTTATTGCGCAAAGGAGGGACTTCAAGAGGCGCTCTGGTGGTAGAATTGCTCCTCAACATTGCCATCAATGTAGTAACATTTGCGCTCTTCTTTCACAAGGAAATAGTATGGAAAAACTATTCTAACCCACAGCGTATAATGTGGTAATTATTGTCCATACCATTACATAGGCTGTGTATTAAAAAACTAGCCATGAAAGTCTGATTCTACTTATTCTAAGCGTAAAATTACCTTTAGTGTTAAGTGGAAGGTAGACCGCGAGTAAAAGTAAAAAAAAACTACAGTTCCAAATTATTTAAAAATATCGGACAACAATACAGAAGTGTGTCCAGAAACACACCGTAATGATGTTCATGCTGTGGGCAGGAATAGGATTTAAAAATAAAATAAAAGAAAACAATAAGAAGATTTATGACGCACTAAGTCTAAAACCTGTAGTGTATCTATGACTTTTCCAACGTACAAGTTCAACATCCAAGGTAGTTCAAACATATTAAGATTATGTATGCTATTCTCTGATACCACTTCCTATAGCCGGTCGTAAAATCTACGCACGAAAACATTGTTTTCTAAAATGTTTCAGCATACCAGTTTGTTCGTTTCTTATAGTGATTACTTGTAAAAAAAACATTGGTATACGCAATTGTTATTTGCAATACGGCACGGCCGTCCGTGAAGAAATTAAAACAACTTGGTATAAATTACAAGAAAATAAAGAAAATAAAGAGTTAATCGATACAAAATTACATCTGTTGCCATTGCCTTAAATTCCATTAGGAATTTAATAAAAATATAAGTAACTCTAAAACTTCATATATCAGAGTTTTGGCTAGATTAGCTGTTGAGCGGAAAGGGATCCAGAGGAAAATATCCAATCCCCATACAACTGCGCCACTTTAGAAGAATTGAGTGTATAGTCTGGCAAAGTCTGGCAAGGGATTAGAAGAAAATTAAAAAAAAAACTCTGACTAGGGCCAAAAACATGTACTGCGATGGTTATTGATAAGAAAATAAGGTTCGACTATTGGAAATGGTCACAACGATCCAGAGACAAATAAAGTTGTAACTAACATAACTCTAATCGTTTTCTTTACTAACGTACAAGACTATAGAAAATGGTATCAGTCTATGAAGAATAAGTTTTACCTCCAGTTCAGCAACCGTAATGAAGCTTCCTCACAAAGAACTCGGCCCAAACTTAAAGCATTATCTTTCCCATGAAACCGGTATGACAAGCGTCTGTAAAACTGTTGATGAAATACGAAATTATGAGGATGATTAATGTGAATGTTTTGGGGTTAAGATTAAGCCTAGTGAAATCCTCGACATAATTGGACAATACAAATAAACTAAGCACAGAACAATTTATTCCCTATTTATTCAGAACAATAAGCAGCAAGTGAGTATGGCTTGTGGAGGCAAAAAATCGGAGATACTGGTTGACTGAAGTATCTTGTTTATAACTGGTTAAGCAAGTTCAGTTTCCTTCCAGAATCCAGAATTAAATTCGTCGCTGTAGCAGTTTACAGAGAGTGGGAAATGAATATACTGAAAAAGAAACAAAATTTAAATTATTTCTACTTCAGGAAAATTCTTAGTGATTGGAAAAAACGGGATACTCTGCTAACAATCCTCATTAATGTGATCTAACTGGATGAAACATCACACAACAAATAACCATGCTAAAAGCTTTTAGAAGTTCAACGAGGCCGGCAGAGCGCCATGGTACGTGATCTTGGCGTCCATCCATTTCGTGTGTATAAGTCTTTCCAGCGGCGTAGAGACCATGTCGTCCCGCTTGCGGTCACCTTCCTGGTCACCGGTATCACCGCCACCCTCGTCCTGTCCGCGGTTATCGACGGTCATCGAAAGGTAACAACCGGCGCAAGTGTAGTAATGCAGCTCGAATCGCTTTTCGGCGTGATAGTTGCGCAGCAGCTCCCGGTTGGAGTTGAACAGTACTCCGTAATGGCCACAGCAGCAGCTAACCCAAACCGGTGTGGCCGGAGTTTTGAGCCGTGAACCGGGCATACGGGATGCAGAGCGCATCGCTTCGTTTTCTCCCTCCCAAACGAGCAGACCGATTGCTCCACGGCTCAAAATTCCAAATTGTGGTACGGCCTGAAAGATGGAGGCAGTGTATTATTACTATTGGTTTACTATTGGTGGCGTGTAAATTCGCTCACTTACATAGTGATCCTCATCACCAACGTACACGACGCCATTGTGCAGGTACGGCGTTGCACGCCCTGTTAGCAGCAGTGTAATGACGTTGAGGGAACCTTCCTCGTGCGGTCCCATCAGGTGTGCTCCTTTCGGTGCGTCTAGATCGTTGCGCATGTTCTCCATGCCACGCGTTAATACAGCACTGTACAGATAGAGCAGCGTTCCGGGGCCAGGATTTTCTGTAAACTACGGATAGAATGCGGCTAAGCTTCTGCATACATTTTCTTTGAGCTCACCAGCTGTATTCAACCGGCTACCAATTCTCGGTTTGAACCCAGGCTTACACTTACGTAGGGTAAATATCGCTTCATAAATATCTGCAGATCGTCCAGCTTGGTGAACTCGAAAAAGTACAGCTTCTCGGTTACATTGTCCTGAAAGTAAACGTGGCTATGCGGTATGTGGGACGCCTCACCCGGTAACGCTACGATCGCTTTTGTCTTTTCCCCAATGTTCCACAGTATGTCCGACATGGCGGTGTAGAGGGACAGGGCCTGTTCTGCCTCGGTTGGTTTCAGCAGCTCCTCGAGTGGGACCGATTTGTCACGCGGCTTGTTGTCGAATATAAACTGTTTGATAATGTGTGCCTGCAGGACGGATTGCATGCCTCTCGTTGCGTTGCGAGGAGTACGCAGTCCGTACGGATATTCCTGTCGGTTGAAAATCACATTGGGTTGAACATCACGTAGAGCAAGGAAACGGGGCGTTACATACTTGGTTTGCAGGACCGAATGTAAATCCAGTGCGTGTCCATTCACCACGAGGAGGACTCGCTGCCGATCCGAATACCGTTTGTCGTAGTTCCTGTAATGAAGTAAAAATTACTAATTTAGATTAAAGACAAAGATTAAGAATATGAACATAAGAGTGGGTTAAGCGGTGATAAACGGTTTGGTTCATTTGAGTTAAAGGAAATGATGAGCTATTCAGCGGTCTTTATGAGACAAATTAAGAAATTTTAGTTCACAGTCATGCTATCACGATTTCGGGCATTATAATTTGCTTTTGCTTTTAATGTTAAATACTTTTGAAAACTTTGAAAGAGGATACCGTAAAGGAAAGTGAACCATTGGATATAAATCTTTAACAGATAGTAATGCTTGGCGAAGATGGCAGAGCTTAATTCTCGTCTTTTTTTAATGCCAGTCACTGCACGAATTGCCTGGCTTCGATTATATCGGAAGGACCAAAAGATCGGTTAAAAATATCTTGTTGGAAAACCAAAACCATCATGGTAACTTAAAACACATGACATGATGGATAATACTGGGACTTTATATGAAGAATATTTAAAGTAAACTTCTCTGAGACATGGACACAGAAAGATTTATTGCTCCGTCAGTATGGACGGGGCCATACAATTCTACGATAATTTCTTAATCGCGCAACTATGCGGTGGGCTAGACTTGTCATGAGAATGACACCGGACAACCTAATCCTCAAAGTTTTAATCGTTGAGTCGGCAGACCTATAATGCATGTTTCTAAAATGTAAGAGTTTTGGTTTTGTACTTTGAATTTTCATGTTTTATGGCAGAAATGTATTTTTTAAATTCAGTATTTTATCTTAAATCTTCGTTACTGACTCTTTATTTATACAGCTCCGGAAACAGCAATTAATTGAGCGGCTGCGTATTTTTGAAGTGTATACAATACGATTAATGTTTCGTACTTTAAATTAATTTACTTTATGTGAAAGGGCAGTGCTAAATTATGTCATAATTATGTATGTAAATTAGGCCACGTTGTGCCAAACACTTTTCAATTCTAATAATAAATCAATAGTGAAGTTGGTACTCAATAATCTTTTATTTGAAGCATAAATAAATTATATCAGTTGGATGTTAACCCCTGGAGTATGTTAATATGTAAATTATTTATTTTATTTACATTTTAGTACGACGACTGTATTGTCGAATTTGTAATATGACTTTTTGAAGGATGATATAGTTGCTGAATGATATAAATCCAAAGGCTTTCATAATTGGGAAAGTGCATTTTATTTCCGGAGGTAATCAACACCAAATCAATAGCAACATTGTGCAGTTCTTAACAGAACTAAACGAACACCTTCTTCTTGACGTAACTAGAATACTAACTATAATATTATAATTATTATAATAACACCTGTTATTATAATAAAACAAAAACTAGAATAGATAACTGGTGTGGTATTTAGCTGTAAAGAGGTATAAAATTCACGTTTTAAACGTTTTTGAATACTTGTAAATATCTTGTGTTTATTTTGTTGCTTATGCACAATTCCTCGCTATGCCTTGAACATGTTTTTTTTTTGTATAATTCAACAGAAACTTTTAACTATTTGTGATGCGTCTAAAAATCCTCTGTTTAACTTAAATGTACAAATACCTACAGAAATTCTTTTTCTCGACTAATGTAATCGTGTGGCCAAACGACAAGGAGCCGACATTTTTGAATGTAAAAAAATGGTGTGAAAAAAACCAATAGCTCCGATTCCTTCAAAAGTACAAGTGAATTTGATAAATATCGTTTCACATGACTAGAAAAATACATTTTAGGAAGGTTAAAATGTTAAAGGGTATTAAAAACAAACAGCAAAACTAATTCTTTAAACGCTGGTTGGATACCAAGCAAAAACAAGAATAAATACATCTGCGCATTAAATTGTACATGAATGAAAGCAGTACATTTGTTTCTCGATACAGCTTTAGCTGTAGAGAGACTAGCTTAGGTTAACCAGTTTGAATAATTATAATAAAGATTGTTTGGTTTTATTTTGTAAAACGCACGATCTCACACGATTGTATAAAATAACATACAGATCGATGATTTTTAGTCAAGTGAGCATGAGACAAGCACAGGAGTAGTAAAAGGGTGACCCACGGTGAAAACCTTTTTATGCCTATGATAGTTTTTTTCCGAGGAAACCCAGGATAAACAATTAAACGACTAAATTAAATACAGAAAAATTGCATTTTGTGGCCGTTTATGGGAAAATATCTCCAATATTGCTAAAAATTATCATAAAAACTAGGACCTTAATGCTAGTAGCGATAAAGAAAACACAATTGTATAAATATATCATCATAGTGTATAAAACTTCTGAATACTGATTTGTAATGATTTTATTTTTATTTTTTTAGATTGCATTGCTGACAAATAGTAGTACTAACACGAAGAAAGTTTATTATCAAATTCCTAACAGAGCGTGCTGTTGGACGCTGTTTTGAAAATAGGAACTCTTGAGAAACACTTTCTAAGATTATATTGAACAACAATAATAAAACATTATAACGAAAAACAAATTTGTACAAAGGCCAAAACGGTTACCAAAATGGTAGCAAATCAGAAACTCTGCGAATTACACCAGTACCGCCTGCTGGACTCAGCACTGACTATCCAACTACGTGTAAAATCTTGTTAAGTAAGCCAGTCACGGCCGAGTCAATGGCCTTGGAGGTGTGGATATTAACAGCAGAAGGAGAAGAAGAACAATTTCAGAATATAATGAATGATCACTGCGTCCTTAAAGCATTTAGCATCCTAGAATCCTAGTGTATGAAGCTCTTTAAATAAAAAAAATATATGTAAGTAGTTGTATCGACAGAAACTGTTGTGAAGTTTTTGGCAATCCGAGAGGCCATAAACTGGTGCAAAGATATTGAGGTCATCGTCGTAGAATAAGAATTTGTTGCAATTTGGAATTTTAGACATTACGTCGTTTAATAAAATGTTAAAATTTATTCCTATTCGATTTTTGTCTTGCTAGAGACATTTGGCAAAAAACAGTTCTTGTCTTTTACAAATGTATGTACATTGGCCTATAAAACTAAAACAATTGTACGATTGACCTTCTAAATTTGAATATGGTTAGTTTAATTATTTTGCTTGGAACGATTAAGCTATATAAAAGGATTATTTTTCTTTTTATCTTATGTTGAAATGAGATCACAAGAAACTGTATAAAGAAACTAGATTTTCATGCAAATGTTTTATAGAATGTCTTTTCACTGCTGGAATACATTTGTGTCGTGAACTTACGATCGCTTCATCCATTGTGATGGGCCGTCCACCGACTATTTTCAGTTTAGCCATGCTGCAGCTACACCTTTGCGCTGGGTAACCGTTTCACGAATGTATCAATTGGATAAAATCCTATTTGTTACATTGAATGTAACAATTGAACTCTTATTTATTGTTGGTTATAAGATTTGTTTGTTTATTTAAAGAACTTCACCTATAAGCACTAATTTTTCTAACTTCACAACATGGACATGGAAAAAAGAAACACAAAAGAAACGGTATAGGATTTAATGACTGCGCGAAATTTAAGATTTCAATTCGATCTCGAAAAAGAAATCCTTCCAAGCGAAAGGAGCACTGCTGAATGTCAACTTTTCACCACACCTGCACAACATGCACTCCGAAGGAAGACACTTACACCAGGCACGCTTTATCGACCTTGCAGCTGCTTTCAGCGCTGCTGGTGATGTTGGGCTCATAAATCGTAACACTGTATCGCTGCCCGGGCCAGGAAAGTCAGCAGTTCCAAAATTCCGTGTTCCGTACAACTGTACGCCGACGGATAGACAGCACTTGAGTGAATGCGTGCTTGACATGCATCGATTTACACCTGTACGCACGCACCTCATATGTCTGGTGTTGGTGGCACGAGGGCAGATCTTTTTTTATGTGCTTTACTTCTTAATCTTCTTTTTCGCTTTTAGTAGAAGCTCCTCGCAAGAAGGAACACGTTGCGTTGCTAGACGCTCATAAAGTATGTCACTCATCAACACCGGTTTCACTGGCATGTCTCATCGTAGCGTTCTATCATAAGCTTTATCTTATGTATGGTCAATATTAGTGCTAAAGTGTTTAGCACCCTTGGCTTTTGTGTATGGGAACTTCAGGACTCAACACTGTACGATAACTTCAAGACAAGACTTCAGCTATCACTCACACCATCATGTTCACATGAAATAAGCAAGCATTAAAAAATAACACACTTTAAAAATTGAACCAAAGATTGGCCCTCTATGAGAGCATGTTTACTAAGAAATCGCTACAATAACGTACGCAGCCTAAAGTACACAGCCCGCATCCAACAGATACCAAACGTTAGGCTTAATAGTGGCCCTTTCTGTGCGTATATATGACGCCATAAACAAGTACCAATTCTGAAACTCTTTCACCAACTTCACACATATACTTGGAACAACCCCAAATACCAAATTCCACTTCTTATGCAAACACCCGGAACGTCTGGAGTGCGTGTGAATTGATTCGCGTGCTAACTCAATATAGTCTTCCGACGGTTCCGAGTTTTGCAAAACTACGTCCACTATGAAACGGTTCGAGGTTGTGTTCACTGTTTTAAATCACTGCTGCAGCTGCACCTTGCACAGGGCTGATGAAGTTTAAGGGGTAATCCGCGGGTGGCAATCAACGGCGACTAACACCGCAGCTGCTGGATCAGGATTGAACACCCGTGACGAACGACTTCCAGCTGGCGAATGAATCGAAGTGAGCATTGTGCCAATCGTTTTATGCGGCTACTTGTTACCGTCGGTGGAACCGATGTAGGCTTTGCAAGGATGCGCCCCGAACAACCCAAAGAGGCGTAAGAAGGTAAGAAGAATGGCGGAGTGACAGCGATGGAAATTTGAGGCGTTGTTGCCAACAACGGCACTCTATCCTTGCGTTCCAGGTGTTCGAGTCCCCCCCCCCCCCCCTCCGAAATACGAGCTGTTTTGCTGAATTTGATGCGCCGCGCCAAAGAAGTGGTGCAATAAACACGCCACGCCATTCCGGGAGGGTGTTTGTTTGGGGTGTCTTATTTGAGCTTCACTTCATGTTTGCTGACGGGTCGGTGAAGAGTGGAACCGAGCGCTGCTTGATTGCAGTACCGCTGTTGGCCTGTTGGGACGGAGGTGTCCTGCACGCGGCGTGAAGGATGTTAGGTTCGGTTGGTTTTCATTATTTTGCGTTTTGTTTTCGCGCAAAAAGAACTTGGCGGGAATTTTAACGTGGCAAGGAAGAAGAATCACACCGAAAGCAGTGTGCGAAGATCACTGAATTCAGATGGGCTTCAGGGGAGTTACTGGAAACAGAAAATAAATAATGGAATAACGAAATGTTTACTTCATTTTTTTCTTATTTTCTTGGCACCCCTATCAGATGTAGTAGTATTTTTAGACCTAGGCTAATTAAGTCAATTAATTTCACCGTAGTAGCTGATTTAGTCAGCCTTGCGTACGAGTAAACGTTCCGGTATTGATATAGGTCTTTTCGTGTTTGTGCAATAAATATAACCTACATCATCAGCTTAATGTACAAAAAGTTTCCTTCCAAGCAGTAGCTATAAACTGTTTGTTTTTAAAACATACATTTAGCGCCATCTTCACACCATCCCTGCAGCTAGTCCTCACCGATTTTACTACATCAAATTGTGTCGGTGCTCTGTGCGGTGTTTTCCCTCAAGACCTCAATTTACCGGAAAATCGGATCGTGTTTGACAGGCGAAGGAAGAACATAACAAAAAAAAAAGGGTTAAAATCTAAATGGGGTTCTAAATTTAACGGAAGCGGGCCACCACTTCGACTGACTATGACTAGTGGGACGTCCGTCAACTTGGCGAGTGCGCGAGGCATAGGCTAGTGCAGGACGACAGGAAAGCGGTGTGCGGTTTTGCAGCTTTTAAAGTAGTGTTTGTGACCAGCGTGCTTTTGTTATCAGTTTTCTAAGGTACGCAGGCACGTTTTTGAGAGTGTGTGAAATAGGTTTAAAATTAGTAGTACAGTGCATATAGAGAAGGTATGTGTTGTTTGACAGTTGCCGTAATGATGGCTGTCAATCAATTTGAAGTGATGTTTGATTGGTATAACTGGTGTTTTGGGATGTAAGGTGAAATAGGTGTGAATGAACATTATAAAAACTTAGATCGATTGGCTGAAGCTTTCCTAGCAGCACTATAAAGAAAGAGACGAGACACGTGCGTTGTTCTTGATGCCGATAACGTGACACATTTGAAAATTGTTATTAAAGGGTTTTTGGCAATGAAATAGCAAATGTCCGTATCATGGCTGTATTGCTATCTATCTTCAACTAAATTTATTTTCTTTACGAGAATATTGAGAGTCCTCTTGTATCAATACGGCCTGGCCGTCCTTTATGAATTTAAAAAAGAAATAAATAGAGTCCTATTGAGCGGGCAATCCGGTCTTCACACAGCAGGAATGGGATGCAAATCAATGGGGAATGTTCCTGCATAGTGAAGACTGACTACCCAACTATGTGGTATCATCAAGATTAGTAAACCATTCGATGTCTTACATGACCTAGTCTTACATTACCGTTCGTAAAGCCAAGAGGAAATCAATCGTCTTCTTGGAGCAGTTCGGTGGCCAAAATGATCAAGGAAAGCCAGTAATGGTAGCACAAGACCAGCAGATTTATTAGATTAATATACCGTACATGTCTGTTTGAAAACGAGGATCGGTTTCTTTTGCTATATTTTTATTTTCCCTGCTTTCCTCTCTTCCTCTACTTTTATTTTACTAATAGAGCAAACTCGTTCCCAGACTGATTCTGGGGTAGGTTCGTTCTGCCCTTTCCTGATACTTCTTTTATTTATCATCCGCTACCGTTATTGTACTCGTTTTATTACTGATATGGCATTGGGAAAGAAACAAAGCTTCCAAAAAGTCCTCATTTCTAAGGAACAGTCCGGAAGGGATCTGCAGTCTGAAGAACACTTGCATTAAAGTTGCCAAACAGAGAAACGAGGTTAAAAAACCTTCTTGCGTCAGCTCAAAGCTAAGGCAAGTGTGTCAAATAGATAACCTATATTATTTGAGGATTTAAGTTCATTTTTTGGTCTATGTTGCTCAGAAAAGGAAATAACATATAAAAGAAAATAAAGAGATAACTAAGTGCATCCAACATGGCTAAAGTATTTCGTTTTTTTGGAGATGCACAACAATATTCATTTTGTTGTTGGTAGTTCTTATGTAACTGTAATTGAAAACTTATTCAATTTTGAAGATTAGCCACAATTTATTAGAAATAAGTTCTTCTTCTTCTGCTTCTTGGCTTAACGACCTCTAAGGTCATGCCGGCCATCGAAATGGCTTACTAAACTGCCGATACCACGTAATTGGTTAGTCAGTCCTCACTACGGGGGGACGATCCGGTTGGAATTTGAACCCCGGTCCTGCCGTTTGAAGACGCCGCTGTTGCCTACATCACCGGCCCGGAGTTATAATAAATAAATATATTTATGTATTTATAATGAATAAATAAAGTTATAATAAGTTAAATTAGTTATAATAAAAAAATAAGTTATATATACAATTGCTTCTGTTAAAAAATTGTATATAGCGTCCCACTGAAATCATTACTTTAACAGCTATTCGACGAAAAGAAAAGCTTGACATGTGTTTGTCTGTTAGTGAACCAACCAAGTAATCATATGCTTTATTGCTAGCGCTTCCGAAAACCCCTGTAATTTCAATGGAGTCACCTGGTACCTCGTAAACTGTGACAAACACAAGCGATAACTAAATCGATTATCTGCATTGAATACTGTCATGTTTAAATTTTAAACTTGAAATGCATTTCGATCCCATAATGGTGTGACTAATGTTTTAGTATTGTGCCATTGCAGTGCATCAAAAGATATTTAGCTCAATTGTTAAACTTTCTAATAAGCTTAATGTATTGTACCTTGACGTAGCCCTGGTGAAGGAAAACATTTACAACTACAAAGCACAATTGAAATTGCACACAGTTATTACTATTTTGTAACAGCTCCCGTACAGGAAACATCGTGTTACCTTTTCAATCAGTTTGTGGCCTGAAGTTAACGTGGTACGATTCTAGCTCTCTGGTTGCTTACCGATTCCAGATGGCAATGGAAGTAAATTATTACATTGTTTGCCGGTTCGCAGCACCTAGCCGGTGCTGCGTTTTTTTTGTTTTACCATCCTGATTGAAAAGGTGTCGGAAGGGGCGGGAAAACTTTTCAAATCATAATTCGTGCAGTACACGCAGCAAAACGTGTCAGTATCTATTGCGATTGCTTTGCTTACTAATGTGCCGTATGACCTTCAAATGTCTTGCACATATGAATTTTGACGTGACAGCAGCACATGGAAAGAAGATTGTTTGATGCGCTTTTGCCTAAAATACGGTAACTTTTTCTATATTTCTCTGCCTAACTCTGTAATGTTGGTTGTATGGCGAAATGTAATTAGCACTTTAGTTTATAACGTTCCGAGGTTTATTATTCATTGCTTTGGCACGATCGGTCCACCGTTTAACGATGGATGCAATATTTTAGAATTTCCGCAAGATTGTGTTAGTGTAACCGTTCATTGCTGTCAATCAAAGTGCAGGCGCTTGATGGTTGTTTGCAAAAAGTTGGTTCAGCAGTATCGGTGGTTTTATTTCATAAAGCGATGCTTTGCGTTCGATAGCGAGAAGGACACTGGGACACAGGATAGCCTTGATCGAGTGGCTCGTGGTAACAATTTACTCTGATCATCCTTCTACTGCGCGTACACTAACAGTGTTAAATGGGTGAATGTGATTTTCTTACGGCAGATACTTACGGGATGGAAGTGTAATCATATGGCTCACCTTGAAGCACGGGGTGTACCGAGAAAACGAAGCAATTTAGATGTCCATTTATGATATTCCTTTCGCCTGTGCCAATCTACATAAACAAACCAACACACGTGACTTGGTGAAGGTGTAAATCGCATCATCGGTGCTTTAGGGTACGCCCAACAAAACAAAACACCCATCCGTGCCAGGTGTAATGAGCCTCGAGCACGCTAGTGCACCCCACCGGGTGCAAATGGAACACCGGTGCCACACTAAAACTGGGTGATAATAAAACCATTTTTCCCTCACGTGGCAGCAGTTTTCCGTCGGATGGATAGATTCAATTTCACACTTCCCTTCTGCTGCTACTACTACTGCTACGTCTTTTGCCCCATTCGGAGTGAGCGGTGGTGGTGAATGGTGGCAGGCGTACCACTTTTTAATATCCCTTTCCTATGTGCCTTTAACACAACTCAACAGGGCACTTGTTTTCGCTCACATAAATCACACGATGCTATATATTTCAATCGATAGTTTTGGAGATTTCGGACCATTTCGGAGCAAAAACTTTGTCTTCGCCTATGCCAGCCCGGCTGCATCTTGGCTTTTGATGTTCGGGGGAAGTTCATTTCTTTCGTCAAACTGTTATGCAAATTGTGAGCTTCAATAAATGGGTGTGTGCGACAAATCGCGTGCCGAAGGCTTGAAACACATTTTCGGCAAGTGCCAACTGAAACAACAGTGAAACAGTGGGGGGAAAAAAAGAAACTGCTCGCTAAATGCCATGAAAGCGACACAAGAAGCGCAATGACGGAGACAATCGTGTCCTGAACGATGAAAGGTTTCGAGAAAGTGATAATAGGTTGAATGACTCTTTGCGTGCTTAAGGCTGTCTGTGATTTTTTAAATAGATACTGATTGATTCGAAAATCGAAAAAAGGCTTTATTTTGTCGTGTTTAGAGAGCTTATCTTTGCGTGTTATTCTAGTATGGGTGTGACACTTACCAAGCGATCAATATTATCGTTCATTTTTTACATCGTTATCAGTTGCTTTCCTAGAATGTTTCGTAGTTAAAGAACTGACCTAAGAAGACGTGCATGTAGCGAGAATGACTAAAAGACGGTTGTTAAGAACGGTTCAAATAGCTGTCAACGCTGGGTGCCAAGAACAGTTTTGTATGGCTCAAAGAACGAAGCTTAATTTGGCGATCGGGCAAAATGCGTAAAAGCATCAGGAGAAAGAAGGATATCGGGCAGATTCGATCACAAGATAGGAGAGAGTATGGAAGTTTTTTAACATGCGTAGGAGCATAATAGTGAATACAGATACAAACATTATAAAGATTAGTATCTTATTTGTATGAATGTGAAAAACTATATGTTGTGTGGTTCGTCAAAAGAAGCTGTTCTTAAAAGGGATCGAATGAAAGATGGCTGCATGACGCAACAACGGTGTTGTCTCTAAAGGCCCCGCGCTACGCGAAACGAAATTTCAAACTGTTTAAATCCACGAGAAACTGTAAAAAAAACTCAAAACTCCGAGATCAGCTTTTTCTTCGTTGCCCTGAGTAGGTAGCGTGTGTATGCGCCAAGTGAGAAAATTTAACAAATACTCATGAGAACCTGAAATTTTGCTTTGAAATCTACTGCGATCTTTAGGTTTTAGATTTAATTTATTTATTTATTCGTGCGTTGGCACCAACCTATTAATTTCAAGTAGAATCTTGCGTTAACTTTCCTGTTTGTTGCGTCACTTTTTGATATATTTATTTTATATATATATATTATTTAGTATTACACCTTACCGTCGCATTGGCACCAATTAATTGGCATTGGCAGTTAATTAAGCTTTAATTCTAAGACAGTGATAAGGCCGAGTCTGGCCAATCTTTTAGAATGAATAAATCTAAAAATCACTAGGACGCTGAATGCGTCCGTATATAGCAGAGACCCCTCACTACCAGACTGAGGAATTGTTTCGGGAACTGCAATATTAAAAAAAATTCCAATAATTTTGTGGCTAATGCAGTCCTGTTACTAATAATGACCATAATTGTAAGCGCTTACGTAAGTTTGCAAATGAATCTGATTGTCGAGTTGCTAAGTTTGTGCTTGCTGGAGGTGAAAACATGAATGAAAATGATTTTGGTACAAAAATTTTATAAATATTTATTTATTTATTTTATTTATAATTAATAATGACGGTCCAGTGCCGTATTGTCAACACCGCTTGTGTTGAAAAATAAAATAAATTACAATCATATTAATAAGGCATTTCCTTCCTATTATTTGCCTTATCCCGGGCATACTCGGTTGTGGATGGTTGTGTTGATGATGATGATGATGATGATGATGATGATGATGATGATGATGTATTCGTGGATGATGGTCCGCGTTTTGATGGTTCGGTTCTATTGCGGTGGCTATTGTAATGATGGTGGTTGGTTGCATCCGAATTCCGGCTATTGTGGTGTTGTGGCTGATCTATTGTTGATCATTTTGTTATGGTCTGGACTGTAACGAACAAATAAACATCGTTAAGACAGCACGAACATTTATTTGTCTGCGTACAGTGCTCTCCAGTGCATTCCAGCAATGACATTCCAAGCTCAATCTAGTCAACGTCCAATCAAAGGATGATCGACAAGCTCTATCCCGCAGCAGCGAAAGCGACTTCACTACTCCCGAGACTGAGCCCGCCAAACACCCCGAACCAGACGCCAACGCTGTCAAACTCAATGTGCCAAAACTGGACTGGAGAGGAGAACACTGCACTTTCTACAACGCCTGCCTCCCTTTTACGGCAGTGTTGGAATCACCCTCGAGTGCTGTTGCCCAGTCATCGGATCGCCCGTGGCACTACAAAAAACACACTTAAGACATAGACAACACAACATTTAACAAAAAAGGAATTGGGGAATACGAATAAGGATTGGAAGGATACTTGGGATGTGGAATCATAGGACAAGACCGTTGTCTCTGGCGAATCGGTAAATGATCCTCATGTAGAGGAGGTCCCTGGTAGCCAACACTTCTCTGATTTCTGTACCCGTTCGTCTGCCGACATTCTCGACTGCGCTCAACAAGGAGGGTCTTGCGGTTTCAAACTCCACGCAAGACCACAGAAGGTGATCCACATCGTGGAATCCGTCACCGCAGCCACACACTTTTGTCTGAGCCAGAGTTATACGCTGTAGATGAGCATTCAACGCAAAATGATTCGACATCAGTCGAGACATCATCCGTATGAACGCCCGGTCCACAGAGAGCCCATCGAACCAAGGCCGCAGGGACACTTGCAGAGAGATCGAGTAAAGGAAACGCCCGAGTTCATCCGCCTCCCACATGCTCTGCCAGCGAGACAGGAAAAGTTGCTGAGGGAAACGAAGGAACTCCTGGGCCGAGATAGGTCGGTCGTAAAAAGCGCCTTCTTGGACGCCTGTTTTGGCCAGTGAGTCTGCCTTCTCATTGCCGGGAATTCCACAATGAGAAGGGACCCAAATTAGCGAGATCCTATACGCCTTATCGAACATTGAGCCAAGCAGTTCAATGATTTTTATGGTGAGGAAATCCTGACTCTTAACAGCCTTCGGAGATCTCAGAGCTTCAATAGCACTAAGGCTATCAGTGAAGATGAAGTACTGGTCCGAAGGTCTCGCTGCTATCATCGATAGTGCGTAAAATATTGCGGCTAGCTCTGCGGTGTAAACACTACATGGCTGCCTCAATTTGAAAAAAGCTTCGGTGAACTCGCTAAAAACACCGAAGCCAGTGCCCTCCTCAGAGGATGATCCATCAGTGTAGTACTGGCTTATTTGGTCTAAATGACCATACTTATTCATGAAAATGCCCGGAACTACCGTCGGGCGAAGATCATTCGGTATGGTCTTAATTTCCTCGCGCATTGAGGAATCTGTTATTAAAATGGAACTGTAGTTCTCAGGAAGGGCAGCACGATTTAATGCCTGTGGAGCGCTATGATGCACTTGTAGGGCAACAAAATCTTCATAAATCTTGAGGATTTTGCTCTTAGAACCTGTCTCTAGAAGCGCTTCAAAATTTTCTATTATCAAGGGATTTGATACTGAACAACGGACTAGAAGGCGAAGCGACAGCATTTCAAAACGTAGTTTGAGCGGCATCACTCCGGTCATCACTTCTAGGGACATGTTGTGTGTAGATTTCATGCTCCCTAGTGCGAGTCTAAGACAGCGGTACTGTAGCCTTTCGAGCTTGAGTATCAACGTATTGGATGCCCAATGGAAGCATATGCTTCCATATTCCAATACGGATAGTACCGTTGTCTTATACAGTCTCAGGACGTCTGATGGATGTGCGCCCCACCAGAATCCTGTGACTGTCCTTAGAAAGTTGATTCTTTTACTGCATTTTTGCACCAGACGGGTGAAGTGAGTACTCCAGTTTAGTCTAGAATTGAACCATACACCAAGGTATCGAAAATTGTCGGTAATTGATATCTTTTCACCATACAGAAAGACATCAATTTTCGGGTCATATAGCCTTTTCTCCCTGTTTTTTCCCGTATCGCTAAAAGGGGAAAAGACTACCATCTCAGTTTTCGTTGCAGAGAACTTGATACCAAGGTTTTCAGACCACTCGGAAAGATTGTCCAGAGTGGTTTGTAAAGCCAGTTGTATTTCGTCGGCGTCTCTGCTTGCAACAGATATAACGCCGTCGTCTGCCAATTGTCTAAGACTGCAGTTTGGCGCTAGACAAGAGTCTATCTCACTAACATAAAAGTTATATAACAGTGGGCTCAAGCAGGACCCTTGTGCTAGTCCATGGAAACTGGTCCGTTTTAACTGCACGTGACCATTGTTGAAATTCATAGCTTTTTCCGACAAAAGGTTGAATAATAAGTTATTCAACTTTGGTCCCAGGCCCGCATTTTCTAACTTTTGACTCAGTTTGTATGGAGAAACTGAGTCAAATGCCCCCTGTATGTCAAGGAAGATAGACCCCATGTTCTGCTTGCGTGCACGGGCAAGATCTATTTCAGTTACCAAAAGCGCTAAACAGTCATTAGTACCCCTGGCTTTACGAAAACCAAACTGAGTACTTGAGAGAAGGTTGTTGGTTTCCAACCATTCTTCTAACCGTAAAAGAATCATCCTTTCAAGGAGTTTTCTCAGACACGAAAGTAATGATATCGGCCGATATGAATCGTGTCTTGATGGCGGTTTGCCAGGCTTCAAAATAGTGACAACTTTCACTTCCCTCCATTCTTGCGGGACGCTGTTGAACTCCAACATATCGTTGAAGATTCTTAACAGACGTTTCTTGCCCATGTCGGGAAGATTTTGCAGCAGTTTGCTGTTGATCTGATCCAGGCCTGGGGAAGAATTTTTGCTTGAAAGGAGAGCAAGCGATAGCTCAACCATAGTGAACGGTGAGTCCATGATAGGGTCACTGCCAGGCGCATTTTGATGAAAGTTCTGCGCAGGAACGAAATCAGGGCAAAGCTTGTGGGCAAATTCATTTAGCCACTCGCCAGAAAAGCTTTCGCTCTCGTTGATGTTGTTGCTGTTTCGCATCCTTCTAGCCATCCTCCAAAGCGAATTAAGTGATGCGGAAGGGTCTAGGTTATTGACGTATCTACGCCAATAACCCTTTTTCTTCGCCTTCAACAGGTTTTTACACGATCTCTCCAGTCCTTTATATTTTTCATATAAAGACCTTGAGCTCGTGTCCCGGAATGCTTTAAACGCCTCCCGCTTCTTATTAAAAGCCGCTTGGCAATCCTTGTCCCACCAAGGAGTGGGAGGTTTTTTGAATGTCCTTGCTTGGTGGGAGCGCCTTGTTTGGGCTTCAAGAGCGCACTTGTTTATAATTGAAACAAGTTTTTCGTACTCCTGAACTGGAGACAAATCTTCCAAGTCAAGAGAAAGCGAAGCGGCTACTAATTCACCGTATCTCGTCCAGTCGATGTTCCTCGTTAAGTCACATTTAACGGGGATTCCACCTCCTGGACATCCTCCCTTGATGTAGGAAATTTCTATCGGCAAGTGATCACTGCCGATAGGGTCCTGGATCACCTTCCAACTAAAATCAAGGGCCATCGCTGATGGACATAGAGACAGGTCCAATGCACTCGCCCTACTCTTAGGTGTCTGCATCCTAGTTGCCTCTCCTGAGTTGAGAATTGAAAACCCAAATCTGTCGCAGATGTCTCGGATAATAGGAGCACGAATGTCATCCTTATCGCAGCCCCAGTCGACTCCGTGAGAGTTGAAATCTCCCAGGTCCAAAGAAAGTTCACACTTGGATTGAATGTCCCCAGACTATCCGCCAGACATCACCTAATGTTACTTGCTACGCGCTCGCGCACGGAGTATGGATATAATGCCCCCCCTAAAATCCATGACACGCCGATTCAATACGCATTCGCACATGTTTCAAACTTCAATATACCTCTTTCCCCGTTTAAAAATCTGTAACGCATCCGCCTAACTACGAACTAATTATCTGTACATTACATATGTTTTAAATTATAAGTCTTGAAAAAACCGTTGATCCTCCTGCTTTGTTAAGCCGTAAACGGCGGACGATAATAATAATTATAATTATTCTTAACCGTCTGCACCAGCTTCCAAACAAGAAGTGTCCTCACGCTGGAGCTGCCGTTGGTTATCGGGTTGCCGGCGACGCTTGAGCTTGGCACGGTGCATGGAGGTAGTTCAAGTTGCGTCCAGAGCTTCCGCTCCAGTTTCTGGTGCTCAGGATGCCGGTGACGCATAACGTTTCCATAATATAGAGTATTAAACCGATAATAGAACAAAGCAAAACACATTTTCAAACATAAACTGCCAGTATACGATAAAGTGGATTTTTATTGAAATATTTATTGTAAACCAATTACGATTTATTTATCATTAAATGCTGTATTAGAATGAAGGAAATCAGCAATCAGCATTTAGGCTCTTCCACTTCAACTTTAGAATACAGCATTTTCGATGATCCATCGCACGTACGAACTGACACGCGTGTAGATACCGGGATGGTTAGCTTCACCGCACCGTATACCCCAGGACACGATACCGACGACGGCCCACCGTCGATTGGGCAGTTGTATCATCAATGGTCCACCACTATCGCCCTGACACGAGTCTTTACCTCCTTCGTATTCGCCCGCACACAGAGTCGTATTGTAGATGCGGTTCACGTACACCTCCTGACAATCCTGGTTGGACCAAATCGGGATCTTCACCTCCATCAGGATGGGTGAATGCGGACCACCGAAGAACTGTGTACCCCATCCGGTTACTACCGCCTGGTACCCATTCCAGCTATCATCGAGCGGTGGCATACAAATCGGCCAGATGTACGAATTAAAGAACGATGGTTGTATTAGCTTCAACATCGCTATATCATTCTCGTAGCTGATCTGGTCAAAGTCGGCGTGAGCACGGATCTCTGCCACACGGAAATCACGGTAGCGCGTTTCGTTGAACTGCTTGAAGTCGTACTCGCCGAGCCGTACGACGAACTGGTTCAGCTTCAGGTTCATCACACAGTGTGCTGCCGTAAGGACGTGACGATCGGTGATGAGCACCCCACCGCAGAACGAAGCTCGTGACATGACGAGTGCCACCATCCAGGGCCATTCGTTAGATTCCGCTGGACGTCCACCGGCTATCTTTGAAAGCTGTTTTGTAGACAGTCCACAGCCCCGCTCTTCGGGCCGTACGATGGCGTCCCGTCCCATGGGTCCATCATCCAGCCCATCAACGTCATCATATGAATCGGCCAATGCTGGTAATCGGACAGAGAACTCGGGACCATTACCATCCAGCACCACATCCGGGCAACAGATACCAACAGATATGTTTTCCATTATGCAGAGATGCTGTAGAATGGACCATACGTTGTCCTTCAGTTCGGGACCCTTGCAGTTTTGATAGCGCGTACAGTATCCTTTTTCACCGGTTCGTGTACGACATTCCTTGCCCTTGGAAGAGGCCTATCGAAAAAGCATTAGAAGCATCTAATACAAGACAATGTCGTGCGCATTAGAATAAAAGTTGCTTACCTTGCTGGATTCATCTGTCGCTCGTCGTTTACGGGAAAGTTCATTTAGATCGAGATGTTTGCTTTGACGTTGTTGCTTCCGCTCTGCAAACGTTGAACGCTGTTCTTTCTTGATGCTATTTCCAACGACACCAACGATATCTTCCTCTGCTAGCGTTTGATCAACGTCACTTAGATTCAGCACTCCTTCTTCTTGATCACGAACAATACTTAATCCGTACACCGTAGAAATAATCAGCAGCAACTGCAGAACCACCTGCAGAATTGAAGACATCTTGATGTTCTAACACTTAGCTGCACATGCAGACGTGTAGCGACAACCACTCACCACATCAAACTGAAACTTGAACTGCTTGTAACTGCTTGCTCTAGTTGATGCTGGTTTGGCCTTTGCTATTATCTGCTGGCAGTTTGACACTAGATGGGGTGCCGACCATTTATCGGCATTTGCGTGGGATGGTGACCAACTTGCCGGCTTACAGATCGTACATTGCTTATGGTATGGAAGCGTGACGGACGACAAGGAACCCTTCGTTTTCTTTACTCGATCGCTTCCGAATCGGTTTTGGCATTGAGGCTCTGAGACGAATCGGTGCCTCTTATCATGTAACGCTTGTTGGAGAATTGAGGCCAAATCTGTTTGCAAATTTTTTTTGGTCACAGTTTCTTTATGCTCACTCGCTAATTATGCTAAAACTTATGCCGATGGCAGGGAGAGAGAGAGAGAGAGACGATGCATGTTGATAATAATGCGAATGGGTGTAAACGATGCCGAAGACGAATTTAAAATGCACAATGGTTTTGTTTATGATAAATAGCCAAATACATTTGTCGTATGATTGTCATTGTGTGGTGCTGGCTCATAAATTTTGCCATCATATGTGCGTGGTAGTTATAAGTAGGTTAATGTCGAGGTTATGACTCTTGTTAGTTAGGCTGTGTATTGTTTTGCAAAAATAATGAAGCATTTGTTTATTCAAAGCCTAATTCTGTCTTATTCATTTTTTTATACCTATTATTGTATTCAACGGGCCGTGAGTGGCACCATTTAAGCAAAGATAAGGGTTAAAATTAATAAAAGTTAGTGTTTCATAATTTAAACCTACATTTAACACTCAACAGTTTACAAAAAATATAAAAAAACAATACAATTCAATAAATATTTAATATTATTACATTATTGATATTTAGTTTGTAGATCGATGGAGAGAGCATGGAGCATGGAGACGCATTATACTTCAACTATCTGTGACATATGTGTGGTCTTGGTGTATGTCTTGGCCGTTTTCTTTGTTGCTTTTGTGTTTTCTATTTTTTTATTTTCGCAAAATTGCTGTACGATATAGTAAAACAGATATAGCAATTGAATTCTAACTGTCCTAAACGCAGCATACCTCGTTACAATGCGTAACGGTAAATCCGTTATAAAACGTTACCCGAGACAGTGTGCAATATTGTACAAAATATTTCACAGAATGGCCGGAAGCTCCTACAGCTTGCATACGAACGATGTTAACGTGTGCTAACAGTGTTACAATTACAGTGACTTTTACCGACAATAGACCCAAAATGTAGCAGTTTAAATCAGCCGTTACGGAAGGGTTACGAAATTTCTTCAATACGGCGTATGCTAGAAGTCAGGAAATATTTCAGGATGTACATAAACTGGGAGTTTGATTCGAAAAATACGTTTTTGAACAGTGAAAATAATAAAAGATGAATTTCAAATTTATTATAACAAGTCCTGCCGGGTTGAACGTAAAATGAGTAGCTATACAAATTCCGTTGCTGATTTGGTTAGGATCTTGTCTAACAAAATGGTTATACTAGGTAAAATTGGACAATGTCTTCTGCTCATCATTCTCCCAGTTATTCCCTGGGAGACGTTCTTGTGCAGGACGATTGATTTGGAATTCCTCCTTATCTTCTTCTTCTTTTTCTCGGCTTAACGACCTCTAATGTCATGCCGGCTATCGAAATGGCTTTCTAGACTGCAGATACCACGTAATTGGTTAGTCAGTCCTCACTACGGGGGGACGGTCCGGATGGGATTTGAACCCAGGTCCTGCCGTTTGAAGACCGGCGCCGCTGTCGCCTATACCACCAAGCCGCCCCTACCCCCTAATTACTCCTTATGTAGCGCCCAAACAAGTAGCATTTTCGCTATCAAAGATCTTTTGGTAAGGTATGACGAAAACAGTTCATTTCATGATCAAATCAACCACGTTGTTATTAAGCGTAAAGAGCGTTAGTTTTCGTATTGCATCCCAAATACGAGACCCATTCTGCCTCTGTACTGCTGTTGGGTTCGCTCCAACTTGGACTCACTCACTCACTCTCTCATGTTGGCCTGCTCTTTTAAAGAGCACATCGTCGTGACATGGCTTGGTCAACAATAGATCTCCAGGAAACTCGATCTCTGGCTGCAGCTTCCCATCCATGTAGGCTCCTGATCTCCGACAGGTCACTCTTCACCTGATCCAGCCAACGAACTCATTGTGCTCCCCGACGCTTCGTGCCGAACTGGGAGTCGCTGACGAATATCTTGTTGGCGGGCATAACATGCCCCATCCATCGTATCCTGCCGGTCTTTGCTACCGTCAGGATATCTGGTTCTCCGTATAGCTCAGCAAGCTCTTGGTTACATTTTCATGTTTGTCATTGGTTTCACTCTATTTCTTCTAGTGAAATTACTACTTAGGGGAAGTGTCCGTTAAAATGGGAATTAAATGGGAATGTCCGTTAAAATGGGAGAAAAATAGAATAGAAAATTTAGGATTGGTAAGTTTGGTTATATTTCTCTGAGTCCGTTTCATCTGAGCATATCCTCAGTGACAGCTGCTGGTATAGGAAGTTGACTTTATTTTTATACTTATGAGTTTGAAGCCACCGAACCGGCAGTAGGGTCTAATCCATCCCGTTGGGAGATACCACTTTTGTATTCATACGTGTGGCTCACCATACGGAGCGTTTGTCATCAACTGCCCTTCCCTCTCGATTCTGCGCTGCAGCGGCAGCACACTGAGCGGTGCATCAAACGTGGGTTGAAAGTTGCAGACATTCCGAGGAACAATAATGTGAATAAATTATGACAAACTTTAGCTGAGCAACTGTTTTGACAGACAGGCAGCCCCAGCCAGTCGGCCAGCTCGGAATGTTGGGACAACCGAACTAAAGCTTCCAGTTGCTCTTTTGGCTGGCAATGCTCACCAAGCTGCTCCGCAAGGTCACCAAGGAAATGGAGAAAAACCAAAATGAATTGAAAAATCTAAAGCTCATTCAGCCTCGGTGAAGGATGGCGGTTTCTCTGCAGTGAATACTCGTTTGGGGATAAAGTTGCTTTCTTTGTCTCCTCTCAACTGTCGCCGCAGAAACGAAGGTGATAACTTAATGAAAAAAAAGAAGGTTTAAGCATCTTCCAGTTGCACATTTTCCTAGCAGATTTAATTTTTTAACCTTGAATAATTTAATTTTCTCGGTAATATAGAACCGGAAGCAGAAACTCGCTTTGCTGCATTTAAGCTTTCATGATTCAAAACGGTAACACATTCACAAAGACGTGCAAAAACGCATATCGTTTGCAGAATGTATTGTGAAGGAAGGAATCTATTTTTTAACAAATTTCTCATTTTATTATGGTCTGATTTGTAGAAAATACAAACTGAAATACAAAAATGATAGTTGCTAGACGCACTCGTGTGGGAAAGCATTTAAAAACAAAAAAAAAAAATGCAATAATATCCATTCATTCCACACGAAAAAAGAGGTGAAATGGTTTCCCTTCGCTTTAACTACCCTTCACCGTGGAGTTATTTTTGAAGAATTTAAATTGCATAAATCGAATCGATTCCCTATCGTGCAGATGGGGGACAATGTAATAAAAGCCAAACCCCGGTTTGCATAACGAACAAGCAAAACATTTGTCTTCTTCATTGGCTTGAAGTGTAGGCTCTTTCGGGGGTCCGCTTTTAGTACACTACGGCAACACTGTTTTGCCTCGCAAACTGAACGATCGGATATTTTTATTTTCATACATTAATTGTAGCACCATTTTGAACCGCTGGCTCTGGAGAGTATTAAATATCTGGTAAGGGTTTTAGCTGCGGAGCAATGTATAATATACCGTGCCGTGCAATGTGTTGTGGTGAAATTCTCAACTCCAAAACCAATGTTTCGTACGTCCAGAGTATTCTCTGTTGATGGGTTTTGAAATTGAATTACAGCATCGCGTACAGTCTATGCTTTGTTGGCATCGAAACGTTTGGAAAAGCAAGTGAAAGAATGAAAGCATACCATGTGCGTTGTGCGGAAAGGATTAGCTGGCATCATGAAATTCTTTCACTGCAAGTTGCAATAAAATGTGACGGAACATACATTTTCGATTATAAAAATCGAAAAACGATGGGTCGACAATAACTGTAACTTTAATTAGAAACGCAATAAAAGGTATAACAAAAATTATGTAAAATTTATGTGCATTTATTACTTGCCCATTGACGTTCTATGAAAAAGATAATCAGGAAAGAATAAATCCTTCGCACGATCATACCACCAGCAGAACCGTCCAGTTGGACAGGTTCCCTTGTAGTTAGTCAATCGATGGCCTTTGTGACCTAGCAAGTCGTTAAACCACGGCGTAAGCCTCTTGTTTGGTGAATGAATTACATTAGTGTAGATTTCAAATCTGGTACAATAGAATAGAAACCTTACCAATTTTTTGTTTAAATTGCCAACTCTAGATTGAGCCCGTAGTTCTTTCTACCTGAATATTATGTGTTGGAAATAAGGAATTTGAGCAAGTCACACACGTGTAACGTAAGTAGTTAATATGTAGCCTATGAAGTTATACTTTTTTAGGTATTTTGAAATTGTCAGGAGGACACTCAGGGCAGGATTTCTTATAATGCTGCAGAATATGAGCCGATTTGGTGAGTGGTGAAGATTTGGGATAGAAGATTCCCTAAATTACTTGTTCTTGGGGGTTTTTTTTTGTACTTTGTTGATACAACAACCTTGCGATGTCCAAGGTTATCATTTCTAGTATCCTTGACTTTATTTTACCTTAGCTAGATAGTCAATCCTAGCCAAAGCATCACAAACCGGAATGAATCAACCAGCATTCACAATAGAAACAATAATAGTACCGGACCAACCACATCAAACCCTACCTGCACAAAAACTGTAATCCTCCTGCTTCGTTAGGCCGCAAACAGCGGACAATCAATAAATAATAATAATAATAATAATAATAATAATAATAATAATAATAATAATAATAATAATAATAATAATAATAATAATAATAATAATAATAATAATAATAATAATAATAATAATAATAATAATAATAATAATAATAATAATAATAATAATAATAATAATAATAATAATAATAATAATAATAATAATAATAATAATAATAATAATAATAATAATAATAATAACAACCAAATTAGGACTGGACAACAATCCTTCCAAGAATAAGGAGGAAATCATTATGTTCAAACAGCTTAGTCATCGCAAGCCTTGAGAATACGGCATTGTACCGTCATAATTAATTGTAAATAAATAAAATAGATAGCCAATCACAGTCCTGAATGCTGCCTATAAGATCCTGTCCCAAATACTCTTCTGTAGACTGGAGCCCCTTGCTAGAGTTTACGTCGGAAGCTACCAAGCTGGATTTGTTGGAGGCAAATCGACAACCGACCAAATCTTCACTCTACGGCAGATCCTCCAAAAATGCCAGGACCACCAGATCCCTACGCACCACCTGTTCATTGACTTCAAGGCGGACTACGATACTATAGATCGGACCGAACTATGGAACACCATGCAGCAGTACGGATTCCCTGGGAAGCTGGTACGGCTGCTAAAGGCCACTATGGACGGGGTGCAGTGCAAGGTAAGAGTTTCGAGCATCCTGACGGAATCGTTCGAATCTCACCGGGGTCTGAGGCAAGGAGACGGACTCTCCTGTTTGTTGTTCAACATCGCTATGGAGGGTGCGGGCTTCGACATCCAGGGCACGATTTTCTCCCGGTCTCTCCGATTCGTTGGCTTCGCGGATGACATCGACATCACCGGAGTGCGGCGGTGTTTGAGGCGTACACCCGACTGAAACGTGAGGCCAATAGAAATGGATGGAGCATTAATGCTACGAAGGCAAAGCCTAGCTGAGCTGTTGGACGATGCTGAAAACCTGACGGTAGTCAAAGTAGTGACGAGGATGTCGGACTCATGCCCTGCCAAGAAGGTGCTCGTCAGCGACCCGTTCGGCACGAGGCGTTGGGGAGCACAGCGAGCTCGTTGGGTGGATCAACTGGAGTCTAACCTGTCGGAGATCGGATGCAGCCGTGGATGGAGGACTGCAGCCCTACACCGAGTTTCCTGGAAACTGATTGGAAACCTGACCATGTCAACGCGACGTGCTCAATCCTGAGCAGGCCAAGAAGAAGAAAAAGATAGCCAATCCTGCGTACGCTGCTAGGCTGGTCCCGCACAGGGTCCTATCCAAAGATACAGGTCAGCGCCGCTTTCACTGGGCTACTGGAATGTCACTGAGGCTATAAACCCTCTATATAATCGCAACCTTAATGAGGACTTACTATCCAACTAAAAGGTAGGTAAGCCAAGAAGAAGAAGAAGAAGAAGACCTGTTGATATCACATGGTTGGAAAGACAGTCTTACTAGAGGTGCTGCTCGATAATTCTATTTCGAATTTATAAGATAGATAAAATAGATAAAATAAAGTAGCTAAAATGTGTCCAAATGAATAGAGAATACTCTCCAGTGAAGGAAATCTATCATTCTTGCATTTATTATAACAAAATGGATAATTCATGCTTGTAAACTCATCAGAATTATATGCACTATTCATTTGTTTGTATCTTTTCAATTCACTTTCTCATAAAAAAAGCTCCAAGAACACGCGTCCGCACAATACAAAAGCATACAAATTCTCACGTTTTACGCGCAGTACTCATACCTATTAGCTAATCTCCTAATTGCCATTACGAGCGTATTTTGCTATTGTCTTGCAAAAGTTGTAAACTTCCACTTCCATAATCTAAAGAGACTTTAGCGAATCCTTGGAGAAGCATCACGTTAATGTTTCCGCCTTTAAAGGCTTCCGTTACCGTACCGTGTACCGTCTTTCGTCCTTTTCGTACAATTTTACAAGCACAATTTTCCGCCTATTTGTCCAGCTGCCTACGAGCTGGTCAGGATGTGACAAAACGGGAAGCATTATAATCTAGTTCTCCGTTGGGTGTTTCTAGCTGGGGTGCACGAGTTGGTACGAGTCCTTGTCGGTGTTGAAAGTTAGTAACGGCAAAGAAGCGCAAACAAGAAACAAAAAATACAAAGTGGAAGCAAACTCCATACAAGAGCTTAGCGAAAGTCCTGTTGACTGCTGAAGGAAGCGATTGGAATTGGAGTTTTGGTGTGGGGAAGGATTGTTTTTTTTTCTCTGCTCGATGTTGTGTATATTGTCGTGTACCAGGTATACAACATGTTTCTATCTAATAGGATTGTTTTGACGCTCTGTGTAATGGTGCAAAGTTTCGCCAGCCGGTGTGAGATCATCATTTACTCGACCTACTGTGCTTCTGCTAACCTGGCCTCAATCGTTGTCTGCACACGTGACGCGAATCAGAGCTTGTTGCGCTTCGTCCCTTCCCAGAACCGGATAAACCTAGAAGCGAGTAGTGGTGGAGATAAGTTTAAAAACAAACCTACCCTGACTACAACTTAGAGCGCGCGCGTGTGTGTAAATGTATTAGACCCAACCTTCCTTCAATGTACAAACACAAATCTGAAGGGCAAACCGCGCCAAAAGGTTAATCGTACAGGCTTGGGTACAGTTGGACCCAAAAATCAAATTCATAAATTATAATTAGCAAAAGCGTCCTGGCCGACGTTGGGTGAGTGTGGGGAGTGGTTTTTCAAAAACAAAACCCTCAACCCTTGGTGGTGCCGTAGAAAAGAGTGGGGGGAGGGGGGAGGGGGGGTGTGTGGATCGGCACTTTTGTGAAAGGTTTATATTCATTAGCGTACTTCCCATCATCATCATCATCACCATCAGCATAATCGGTCCTGCGGTCGTTAGGTGAAAGCTTGGTGAAAGGGCAGCAAGTCGTAGATCTGTTCCGTCCGAGTTGCTCCGAGCTCAATTAAACAGAACTGGACAATTGTGCGTCCGTTTTGTGGTCCGACAACGCATCCTCGGAAGATACTCTTTCCCTTTTGCTGGGTCGTGTTTCGTATTTTCTTTTTTGATACTGTTGTTGTTGTTGAAACGATCTTACACGGTTGCTCAAATTGTCGCTGGCCCGCAACAACCACACTGCTCGGGCGGGAAGCTTCCCGTTCCAGCTAGAAGAGTTCCTGCATTTCGTCGACCCGCCTTTTGCCAGGGGTTTTCGACGTAAATTATAATAACAACCAGTTTTCTAGCTCCTTGTTTGACCCGGTACCCATGTCCCATGTTCGCTGCGCTCGGGAAAGTCTGGCCTGGTAGCGGAGAAAAGTTTTGCTACACCGAAGCTACACCACAGAACGAAAAGTTTGCCGAGGACGAGCTTTAGTTTTTAATGAGTCTATTAAACAAACCCAGCAAAGAAACCTCGGCCTGCCGTATTCTCGGCTAGCCGGATTCGTAGCGGAGGGTTATCGTTCTCCTGTGTTGCCCGAGACTTGCACACAAAAACCCCAAAGTCTCAGCAAAACACGCAGTCGGTTGCGTTGAGTTTTGTGGTTTTTGTTTAATGTAAAATTATGGAACGGCGCGTCAGAACAGTTATTGGCCGTTTTTGTTAGCGCCGGTAAAATGTTTGTAATTATTATAAACTTCCATAGAAGCGCGAACGGAACGGAACGGTTGCTGTTAGGCTTGCAGCCTAGATGAGATACGAAGAAAGCTCGCGAAGTCACCTTACTAGGCGTGCTCGTGTTGGTAGGAGCTGCAATTACTGCAGCGTTGGAAAATTGGTTCGCAATGGTGGTTTTTATTTTGTTATTTATTATTATCGCACAGTTAATGTTATTGGGGCATAACTTTTCGCTCCCGGCTTCCCAGTTTTATTGTAGCGTTTCGCGATCTGATTTCAACAGTTACGCCCTTTGAAAGGGCACAAATGCGTTTGCAAAAGTATGAAAAACTCTCCAATAAACTGTGCGGTAAAATGGTGGTAGATAGGCCGGCAAATAACTGCCAGCACAATGGTATGGCAAATATTATGTCATTCGAGTAGCTGAAAGCAAACAGCAAAAAAACAAAAAAAAAACATACTCAAATACTATCAAAACTTCACGGGGGCATATCGTTCAAAATGGTAACAGCGTGGTATGGCGGACGGCTTATGCATATTTGGTACCCTTCACGCATCATTTCCTGGGAGTGTGCTAGCTGGTGGTGTTGGGTGCTTGTGTCTGTGTGTTGTGGAATGTTTTAGGAAAGTTTGTCTCCACCCTTCCTACTTTGGACTGCATTTAATCCGAACCTTTGCATAATGGTATGCAGATGCAGTGTTACTCGCTCTGTACAGTGTTCTTTAAGCGGTTGCACAGTTTGCAAATGTGCAGCTGGTAAAAGTGTATTTTAAATATTATGTAGTTAAAATTATAATTGCAAATAAATAAAACCCTTTTCAGTATTCGCGATCAACCCTATTTATTTCTGTTTATATCATACATTTTATGATTGAACTGATAATTTTTTATTCATAAAGGACGGCCAATACGGCCTGCTAAACTGATAATTATATATAGATAAAATATGATTATTTATATTATTTATAGCAATGTCAAATAAATTGGCAGGAATAAGACAGGGCTTCAAAGAATTATGCATTGGAGCATCTAGGGTCGAAATAAACAAATAAATGCAATCAAACAATGAGGATAAGCAGCTACAGGTGATTAGCAATATTCATTGATCCCTGAAGTCATCAGTTATATTTCTTTTAGACAAACTTCTATGGAAGGAACCTATCAGTATCATTTCATAACCAAGGCAGAGTAGCAACTGATAATTATAGTTTTGCAAGCACGAAATTAATTATACGACAATATGTTCAAAATGTCGTATTATGAAAAAAACAACGAATGATTCTGCCCATGAAATATTTTTTGTTCGCCCTCTCCTTGCCACGTTTCCTACACAGAGATGGAATGATGCTGTTTTAAGATTGACGAAGGCATAAAAATCCGTATCTACTTGAAAAAAGCATTTTATTCCAGCTAAGTCAGTCCAACAGATTAATTTTATAAAAATATATTTTTGTTTCAATTTCTTTACAATATGATGTTTAATCTGCAATACAGTTTAATTTTTGAGGAACGCAACAATAACGTTGTTTAGCCTCGGAAGCATTATACGACACTTGAGACACACAATTCGAGTTATATCGGTTAATCGAGAGCGTCTGACAGGATTCCTTTCACTCTTATGTTTACGGACCATGAGAGATTTCAAAATCAAAATTTCAATTCTGATGAGTTTTTGTGAAATTTTCTCGCTTTGGGGTCGCTTTTCAAGAAGTTTTCCGTGGCCCTGGCCTTTATATTGTATGGAAAAATGTACAAACGAAGCAAATTTGCAACAGATTGTAATGCAAATGCTTGTTCTGATGCCCGTAGAGATAGGTTCAATTTTAAAATTTGTAAAAAATAAATAAATAATTGTCTGTACCTACTTTATGTAATTATAAATTCATAACAAAAGAAAGTTAAAATTAAGAGTAAGAATTTCACCAAAATTAAAGTCAAGGCTAGTATTAAACATCTGTTGGACGTTGACAGAATATAAAGTTTTAAAAATATAACGGCCAGTGTTTTACATATACACGTAGTTGGATAGTCAAATCTCACTACGGGAGAACGGTCCGGATGGGATATAAACCCTGGTCCTGCCATTTGAAGACCGACACTGCTGTCGCCTATGCCACTGGGCTGCCCTATAACGCCCAGAGTTATGCATTACGAATGACAAATGTATCCATTTACGTAATATATTACGTACATATGAGTCAGTCTTGGCGTATTATTTTAATTAAAATCTCAATCATACACTCCATTAGGTAGCGTTATCCGTTATAATTAGTATATAAACATATACCAAACAGCAAAAATTTTCTTATATCCCAAGAATATTGCAAATTGTAAAAGTATAACTGTATTTCCTGATTATATCCTACGACCACTTTGGAACGAAGTGTTTTGGCAAACCTTTTGCAGGCCCACACATACACACACATGCGATTCCCAACCAGCCGGGATGGTACCGGTGATGGAATAATTGATTATGTTAAACAATGCATTCTACAACGGTTATGTGCACTTTTCTTACCTATCCGATTGGCAACGGGGGCGCCAATCGGCCAGTTTGTTTAGTGCGCGTTCAAACCAATGGGGATTATCCTCGGCGGTTGGGGAAATTATGGAATTCCGTCGGAATTTCCCAACCGACCAAAAGGGATCGCTATAGGGGTAGGTCAAGGTGCACTCGATGGGAACGGGTGCGAATCGTTTGCTGTTGATGTTTAGTCATTTTGTTGATGAGGATTAGCTTAGCTGTACGGTGGCTGATTATTTATCATCCTTTGCGTGGAAAACAACAAAACAGAAGCGTGTAGGCGTGCAAGCAATGCTAGCCGCCGTTGCACACAATCCGCATTAATCCACATGCGGTATTTAGTGCAATATTTTCTTTCCCGGTGCAGTGTAGGTGCATAAAATGCGTCTAAATATTATGCAACTCATGGCTTATGTTGCGTAGGATTTTCTGTGGGGGTTAGTTAAACAACCGACTTTATGGTAAAAGAGAGAGAGGGCGAGAAAGATTGTGTGTATGTGAGGGCTGCGAGTGTGCGAGATAAGGAGGTCATCTGTATAACAAACGGTTGAAACAGTTTGAAACACGAGTGGATAATAGTTCTAAAATCGACAAAAAATGACGGGGGACAAATTGTGACGGTTTCAGAGAAAATTGTTAGCTAGGAAAAATGTCAAATATGCAATAGGCTGGAGTGAACATTCTGTTGCATAATGAAAGCATCAAGGTGGAACAATCCTATCGATTTCTTTTAAGTGGTAGTATAACTGCAAAAATATGCAGACATAACATTTTGAATGAAAATATCACATCCCGTCCAATGAAAGCTAATGCGAGAATATTGTTTTATGTTGATGTATCGCATATCGTTAGCTGCGCTTTGCTAAAAGTTAAAAAGCTGTAAAACTTAGTTATAATGGGACATCTCTTGAGTTTGTAGTATTTGTAAACATAACAATTTGACTTAAGTTACAAAAACGATTATACTTGGTTCCTTTTTTCCTACTCTACTTTTCAAATAGCCAAATATCTTAATTAAGTCATTAAGTTATGTGCAAGAGATAAGCAACTGAATTTGTAACTTATTATCATATCCCTGTTAGGTCATGCCGGCCATCAAATGACTCAGGAAGATCTGTTGCATCTCCAGAATGCTCTCAGTGCGTGCTGTACGAATGGCTTAGAGATATGCGTCGATAAGTGCGTTGTTGTTACGTTTGCTAGAAAGCGTAACCCCGCGTATATGCACGTATACCATTAACGGTACTGCTCTTGACTCCAAAAGCTGTGTCAGAGATCTAGGACTGCTCCTTGATGATAAGTTAAGCTTCCATGATTAGCTAGAGCACATCGTCGCTAAGAGAAATCAGTTAGTTGGCATTTTGAAGAAGCTTGTGCGCGATCCCGATTGCCGTTAAGATGCTGTACTGCTCCTCGGTTCGTGCTGTGGTGGAATACGCATCCATGGTGTGGTGGCCCATAACGGCACGCTCGTTGGCTCGCCTAGAATCCATCTAGCGTAAATTTAAACGGTTTGCGATGCGTTGCTGGAGGTAGACTACAAAGGACGTTGCGCGTTATTTGAGCTGGTGTCGCTGAAACAGCGGAATTGTATTGCGCAGAGACTTTTTGTCGCAGGTCTACTTGACAATCGTATCGACTCGCCGGCACTGCTCTCTGCTATCAACATCCCGGCCCTGGAAAGATCGCTCCGTGCTAGATCACTTCTTGACGTAGGGGATCGTCTACTCGTTTTGGCGCCTCTGATCCGTTCCTCGTCATGAGCCGTGAATTCAACGCCGTGTGAGATCGTTTTGAACCAGACCTGCCGCGCTCTGCGTTCCTTAAATTGTATACGTACAGTGCGGCCAGTTACTTGTTGAATGCAAAACTCTAAATGTTAACTGTAATTATATAACGTGAAAAAAGTCGCTTTAAGGCGGTCACATATGGTCCGTTGAATTCAATAAAATAAAATAATAAATAACCTTCTAGTTGAATAGTAAGTCCTTACTGCCGGAGAACGCTCCGGATGGGTTTTGATCCTCCCCCGCCCAATCACATGGGTATGATGTGTAATTAAGAAGGCAAATAATATTTGTATGCGACGAGAACGGAACAATACAGGGGTTCTCATATGATGGAATAAAGCAGACGACTTTTCTTACAATTGCAGTGGATGATATCTCAAAAGCGGTATACGACATAATGAAAACAACACGCCTTTAAGAATCGTGGCACATGATATGACAATGGAAGCATTTCTTAGTAAACAGCCGGCTAGGCGGCTGTTCGTGGACTACAAAATCGCTCAAATAGGCACGCTCATGGATGCATGTTTTTACAATCCGATGATTAGTGTATCCATTCTAAGCTTTACATTTAAGGATAAAATTCAAATAACTCGTAATTTGCATTCAAATATGAAAAAATAAGCAATACCTCGGCTCGTTTTTATGTGCAAGTAAAATTACGTTTTATTTTAGTTTTATTTTTAAACGTGAAGAACACAATGAATCAACTGATCAAATGCATCCAAGAATGCGCCTTCACACACAGTTGCCTTATAAACTTTGTGTTATGATATGCTTCCATTGCCATATTATGTGCCACCGTTATTAAAAGCGTCCTGATCTTGTGATTGCATTTGCAGAAAGAGGGGCATGCTTTATTCTATCGTATGAAAAACACTGTAATAAAAATTCCTCCAGATTGTTCTAGCGGAATTGAAACCCCTGTAACATTCTGCGAACAAACATGAGCGAACAAATATCTTACAAATGAAAAACTGTCCAGGTTTCAGATGAGAATAAAGGAGCAGCTCCTTTCGACGTTCAACAAATTTCCTGTTTGATAAACGAAGTTCTTGCCATTATTATCATCAAAACGAGAACTTGCATTGAGTTAACTGAAAAGTTTGTTTTTTGGTACATTTTTGCTGAAAGCGGGAAATATTTTTACGATAGAAATATAAAAAAAGGAAACATTACTTCCACACACAAGATACCACCATTTGGATGCCAATGGGCTAAGATTTACAGTCTGACTACATTCTAATCACACCGCTCATTACGTGATTCCGTGCGGAAGTGTTTTTGCCGTTACCGGAACGGATAAGACTGTTCCGGCTTTGTGCTTTTCAGTGTCGTTGCAAAACGACGACACTGTGTCAGCATAAAAACAGCCTAAAAATCGTGACACCCTACAAGAAGCGTTTAATTATTTCGAAGATGACTTCATCCCAACTCCTCACCCCAGCTCCCAAGCTGCTAGAAACTGGTCGGCTGATATAAATACGATCCGGTCCCGTGGCCGTTTAGAACAAAACATACACACTCACAAACGGCGAAATTGAAGCAAATGTTCGTCGTCGATTCAACATTCCCAAACCAAGCCATAATATCGCAAATTTGACATTGTGACCCGCAATGAAGTGATTTGCATTTTAGCCAGAGCTTTTTGCCTACCGAGGATGCGGTGTGGTGACTTTGTGAAGCGGAACCGTCCACCATTTTCTTTAGGTCGGGTCTAGTCCGGTTTCTAGGTTAGAAAGCACGGTGGAGGTTGCGGATTAGGAGGCCACATTATTAGCGCTCAGTTTTGTGTGCACGATTCTCCTGGAGCTGAATGTCATACTGGCGCTTTGCAGGGATACTGGTAACCTAACGGACCTACCTCAAAGCACAAGCCGCGTCCATCGATGGACTCGTTAGGACAATGGATAGAGGAAGAAGCGGAAGCCGTACAAATGCAACATAGTCGTAATCGGAGTGGGAATGGGCTTGGAAAGTTTTGCTTTGCTCCAAAGCAGGACAAGAAACATCATGCAGCACGGGAAGCCAGAAGTTAGAGGTTGTTAATCTAACACGCTACGCCGGGCATGAAATCATTCCGGGGCAACAAAACAAGGTTACATCTTGAATGAAAATTTGTACGAAATTTATTATCACAAGTAAAATAGAAATGGTTCAAGAGAAAGCGAAAAAGACAGTGTGTGTGTCTGTGTGTGAAGAAGAGAAAGAGAGGCGTGGCAGACATGATTGAAGACAGAATGTACATTCGCCTAAAGGTAAAGCGGGTTGATGTTTAATTTTTTCGTAAGGGTCTGACGGGTTGCATACGGGAAAGCTTTGAAGCTTTGTTGCAACTGGTTCAGGTCGTTTAAAAAGTTTAATTTTGTTGTTTGTTAATGCTCATGATTTATTATAATGTGATATTGTCATTGCAATTCTTTTGATTTAATTGTTTTATTTGTATTTATTTATTTATAATTAATTATGACGGCCCAGTGCCGTATTGTCAACACTTCTTGTGTTGAATAAATTTAATAATCATATTGATAAGGCATTTCCTCCTTATTCTTTGCCTTATCCCGGGCATGTTCGGTTATGATTGTGGTGGTGATGATGGTGATGATGATGGTGATGATGATGGTGATGATGTATTCGTGGATGATGGTCCGCGTTTTGATGGTTCGGTTCTATTGCTGTTGGCTATTGTAATGATGGTGGTTGGTTGCATCAAAATTCCGGCTATTGTGGTGCTGTGGCCGTTCTATTGTTGACCTTCGACTGTAACAAACAAACAAATATTGTTTAGACAGCACGAACATTTATTTGTCTGCGTACCATGTTCTCCAGTGCAGTCCAGCAATGACATTCCAAGCTCAATCTATTCAGCGTTCAATCAAAGGATGATCGCCAAGCTTTATCCCGCAGCAGCGAAAGCGGCATCTCTACTCTTGAGACTGAACCCGCCAAACACCCCGAACCCGACGCCAACGCTGTCAAACTCAATGTGTCAAAGCTGGACTGGACCAAAGATCATCTTCTTCTTCTTGGCTTAACGACCTCTTATATGGTCATTTACCGATACCACGTAGTTGGTTATAAGTCAGTCCTCACTACGGTCCGGTTGGGATTTGAACCACGATCCTACCGTTTGAAGACCGAAGCCGCTGTCGTCAAATCACCGGGCCCAGAGAACACTGTACTGTAATTAGCACCTGCCTCCCTTTTGTTGGACGGCAGTGTTGGAACCACTCTCGAGTGCTCTTGCCCAGTCATCGGATCACCCGTGGCACTACAAAAAACACACTTAAGACATAGACAACATAACATTTAACCAAAAAGGAATGGTGGAATACGAATAAGGATTGGAAGGATACTTGGGATGTGGAATCATTGGACAAGACCGTTGTCTCTGGCGAATCGGAAGATGATCCTCATGTAGAGGAGGTCCCTGGTAGCCAACACTTCTCTAATTTCTGTACCCGGTTGTCTGCCAACATTCTCGACTGCGCTCAACAAGGAGGGTCTTGCGGTTTCCAATTCCACGCAGGACCACAGAAGGTGATCCACATCGTGGAATCCGTCACCGCAGCCACAATTGTTTTATTTTTAGTTATTTTATTTTTAATAAATTATGACCGTACAATGCCGTATTGTCTGCACCGCTGGTTATGACTTAATTGTATAAACATAATGATAAGGCTATTCCTTCTTATTCTGTGCCTTATCCCGCGCATTTTCGGTGATTTAATTAATTGTATGGATTTTTTTTATTATTCTTTTGTGTTTATCCAAGGTACATCATTTTTTTAATTTTTCTCCCTGTTTATGAAACTTTGAATATATTTGAATTTCCTTGGTAAAACGTCTTAGAAATAAAAACGCTCCATATTCGTTTATACTCAGTTTAGGTTGAAGCAGCGCTACCTTCATAAAACACGAGTGCCATTTTCAATTAGCATTAATGGACCTATATTCTGGAACAGTTTATGTAGTTGCGCCGAAACTACATGTTCCTCCAGAAAAGTTGATCCGAATGCATTTATGCAGTACGCTACGCTCAAGTGATTACGAGCGTACTCTCGGTGTTCTGGAGAAAATTGAATCAAAGCTGCCAATAACCGATGAAAGCAGTGGTTCACAATATGAACAACTTTTTGCCACTTGTTTTTTTTTCACAAATACGCGTACCAATAAAATATTAAAGCATGCGCAAAAAAAGTGAAACAGTGAAAGGGAAACAAAATGAACAAAATGCAACACAACACTCAGCCACGGAATTGTCAAACAACCCGGCAGCATGTTGACGTGTGTGTTTCGATATGTTCGCTTTGGTTTGGTTTTGTTTTTGCGTTATACCTTGATCACAATTTTCATGATCCAAATCCTGCATACTATTACGTATTTGTTAGAGGAAAAAAAAAGTTTGGGGGAGGGGGGGAGATCTTTTTGTTTTTGCCGCTAGAGTGCCAACTACACGTGCGTTGTACACCATGTTTTGGTCTCACTGTGTCTCCGTTTTCACGTACGCGACCGTAAGCCGGGACACAATGTAGCTACTGCAGAATTAAACAGCTAATAACGTTTATGGTGTATAAGCTTATCGTAGCCTGTAGTACGCTGCACATGGGTTTACTGTGTGTTCTTGCCTCACCACAGAGTACACATTTTTGAAGTTTTCCAACCGTTGCCGTTACCGGTTTGTCTTGTTGTCTGTCGCATCGTTCCCTTGGTTTAGTTGTTACTTAGTCATAAAAATTGATACAATTACTTAGTATTGAGTGGATTGACATGTATAGAGAAAGGAAATGATTTTTTTATTGATTTACGTCATCTATAAGATATTTGGAATTGACTACAAACTATACGAAGCTCCTCAGAAGTTTTATAAAAGAATGAGCGAATTTTTGCCCCCGGTTATCGTTATCACAGAAACGGCTATTAGTGTATGAGTTCAAAGTGAAATTCTTGTTCTGGCATAGGCAGACACAGCCCTCGGAGGTTCGGGAGTGTCCTCGCAGCCGCTAAGTCTTCGTACCGTTAAAGCCACTACTGGCATCATGTGAACAAAAATTACCTGAAAAGGCTTAACTGAGATGATAGAAATTTAATTCATTTACAATGTTTTCCACATAGCTCTGCAAAGATTAAATAAGTTTAAGGAGATGTCATTTTGCATACAAAAATGGGACGTGAAATTGATTACACGTTTAACAAAGATAAGCGGATCTTTTTTATATATCGCAATGTGAAGCGCAGGAATGAACAGTGGTGGTGTATTTGAAGAGAAATAGAAGGTTCATAGAAGGGAATCAACGAGAGTAATATTGGCAATACAGTGAAGAAGAAAAGATGCGATCAAGCATAATCGGGCAAAGTTTCTAGTAATTTAATGACAAGCAACTGACATCTATCTTTCATTATTGGCACTCTTCAGATGCAGTTAAAGTAGATCTTAACCGAGGACGCTAAAACAATTGAATCAAACAATGGCTAGGGGACGTTCTTTCCTGTTGGCTGTTTATCATCGTTGAACATCGGTTGCATGACATCTGCAGGTGACATCTGTAGCACGATTTTCTTAGGAACTCCTAGGTTTCATGGATGACATTGACAACATCGGACGGTCATCATTACACAGCAGACATCAGCATACATCAGTAGAGTATCATTTGACGGTGACGATATCAAGTTGTTAAAAGACTTCAGGTACGTTGGTCTGATCGTAGCTTCGGATAACGATGTGAGCAGTAAAATTTGAAGGCGAAATTTGCGTGCTAAGAATACAAATTTTATGCTTCATTACGGCTGTGCGAAATCTTGCGATCGGGATAACATACAAAGCGTAAGAGGTACTGCACACTGATGCGTCCGGTAGTGCTCCAAGCGTACGAATACTGGGCCAATACACTCGGCATTTTCGAATGGTGGGTGTTAAGGACTCTCTTTGCCGGTGTGTATGAGCAGACTGAATCATGGAGAACGAGGATGAACCACGAGCTGGGAGAAGTATACTTACGGAAGGATACGATAGCCAGAAGAATACGATGTTCAGAAAGGTACGTCAGCAAATCGAGCGGCACAAGGCGTAGAGAAGTACAGAGAGAGCGTGTTGACTGGAACAGGTAGAGTCGTATCTGACGGAGATCTGAAATAGTCGTATAGGGACGAATGCAGCCCTTGACCGAGTCTTTCGACGATCTGATGACTCGGTTGTCAACCCTGAGTAGGCCAAGAAGAAGAAGATTCTGGTTGGCTGGTCAACATGACATGTCACATGTCAACATTTATGAGAATGATACTGAAGTAACCCACACGGTTAGAGGAGATGTGACAGCCCAAAATTAAGATGTAGTAATGGCAATGATGCGTCTGCCAGAAAGGCCAGGATAATGTATTGGAAAACGATGGCAAAACGATAGAAATTGAGCCGTTTGAAAATTTCGCAGCACGAAGAACCTCCGCCAAGAACATTATAGTCCTTAAAGAATGCTTAAGTTATCGGTGAGTAATCCTCATTCACTAAGCAAAATCATTATCGCAACCACCTAGACTTGCTTGACTTGAGCTAAGCTTGACTCCTTTAAAGAGCACCAAATCCATAACTAAACATTACTTATTGCCTTTCTATGAGTAATTATCATCGTTAGACAACTTCAATACAGTTTCAATCATTTGATTCCTATTGGACAGTGTGTTATACTATAAAATAAAATACTACTTCCATAAAATTGTTATCTGCTACAACAATCTACTGTTGATCTTTCGTGGAAGGCAGACAATTTGGTTCGAATCTTTCTAGTAATACCATTCTAATCACTTTCCAATTCACTTCACCGTTGGCTTCATCGTTTGCTCCAATATTCGTACAATCGCAGGCCTTTAGGCATACGTTGCACACGTCAGCTGTGCAGCCTTCTATCCACCTCCTTTTATTTTCCAGCGTTGTTTCCCACTCTCGGTTCGTTTATTGCAGGTTCGGTAAAAAAAAGAACCAAAGAAACACACGGAACACGCGCCAGAATCACGAGCATGGCAGCCGTTGTACAGCATGCAGCCGAATGTTGTGGTGCATTGTGGTGCGCCACGGCGGAACGTGTTCAATCGCACCACCATTTGGGTCGATGGGTAAACAAGTGTGTCGTTTTCGCCTGCTGGAAGGACCGGTCGGGCCGGGGTAAAACGGTTGTAAAACTCGTGCACCCTGTGCCGTGTATGTGCATTTAGTTTTCATCTCTGCTAGTCAACGGCAGCGAATCGGCGAGCATGTAATGAGCCGATCTGAGATTGTCGCAAGGGAAATCAGACGACGCTGTAGCAGTGGGTGAATGTGAATTTCAACGGTTGGCAGTTGTTTTCTCGTTCGTTCGAAGCGGTTTCCATTGTGACTTGTTTTTCTGCGATGCAGCGTGTGTTTGTTTGTGTGGTTCTTTTATTGTAATGGTTGTGTGGCAAGGGCACGGCTCTGAATGATTTTTCTCTTCATTCTTTTCCAACCACAACAAGCACTGTTGAAGCAGCTTTGTTAGTCGCCAATGTCGCTGCAGCTTCGTTAGGATGGTAATTTCCTAATGAGGATGAACTGAAGTAATAGTTTTAAGTCTTGTAGGATACATAATGTGAGGAAAATAGAAAATAATTGATAATAAAGATACCGCTTTGCTTGATATTATTTATTTATGAAATGATTAAATGATAATCTGCTGATCTAGAGTCGTTGCAGTCGTGTATGACAAAATAATAAGTAGTATTATAAACTGTAAAACTGATCAATAGGTTTATATGAAATAATATAGATCAGTGAAGTCGTTAATGTGATGTGATTTTGGTTTGTGGGGCGGTCATGATTTATCTACATCAACATGATTTATACTTTCATTCCGTCTCCAACCACCGAGCGATTAAGACGTTTTTTGAAGCGCTCCTAGGCGACGAAATAGGCGAGATTGCGATAACAGCAAAGCCGTTGACCCAGAAATCACGCATCGTAAGTGAGAGAGTGAAACAAGTGCGAAGCGAACCGTGTGTTTGGTGTCCAGTTGTGCTCTCCGTGCGTAGTTGTCCCCGTGCAGTGTTGTGTGTGTAGGTGAGAGAGCGGTGCCGCGTATAAGTACTCTCGCTACTTGCGCGGTATACTACTTCTCTCGCTAAGTGCCGTCCGGTAAGTTATCCTTACGTATCGTGTCATCCCTCTCTCTCTCATTTGTTCTGTGTTGATCCGTTAGCACCGGCTCTACCATGGAGGTAGAGCCGAACGATGGATCAGAAACGTGCTTCATTACAGTGAAGCGCAAAAATTCTGATCCAGGACTAACGGCAAAGAAGAGAACGGTTTTGTCTCACGGGGCCTCGTCGGCGTCTCCCGCAGTGGAACCGAAACCGAGAAGCAGGGCGTATCATGCATCCTATAAAGGGGTGCATGATATTTTCTTCATGCCCAGGAATAAGCCCCTGGATGTAAGATCGATCACAGCATCGATCTATAAAAAATATCCAGGGGTCCTGGATGTTCTTCGGCTGCGTCCGAACAAGTTGCGGGTCTCTGCAAAAGACCGGGCTCAGGCCAATATGATAGCGGCCGACCCGTCCTTTACGGAGGATTATCGGGTATATATACCCGGTGGATTGGTGGAAATCATCGGTGTTGTAGATGATTTCGAATACCCCCTAGAGGACATCCTAAAATACGGAGAGGGGGCATTTTTGCACCAATCAACTCCTCGTGCAAAGGTCCTTGAAGTAAAAAAATTGTACGCTTCAAGCATGGTTGACGGAAAGAAGGTGTATCGCGAGACATCCTCGCTCCGAATCACCTTCGAGGGTACAGTCCTGCCAAATTCTCTTCTTTTTGAGGGACTTCGAGTACCAATCCGTCGACCATTTGTAACTAAAATCGCGACTTGCATTAACTGCAGTCAGATTGGGCATTCCGCTCCTTATTGCACGAATGCAACAAAATGCAGTAAGTGCAAAGGAGCGCACTCCACACTAGAATGCAAGTCCGCAGCCGAAAAGTGTCTGCATTGCAATCAGCAATGGCACGAGGTAAACTCCTGTCCTGTCTACCGTAGAAGACAGGCAGAGCACAAGCGGGCCACAATAAAAAGTGCCAGGGGATCGTACGCCGATGTTTTGAAGACGGCCCCAAGCGTGAATCCGTTCGATACGCTCTCAGAAGCAGCGGAAAACGAATCGTTGCCCAATCTGGCTCCACTCACGGGAGTAAAACGATCGATCTTCCCAAGGTTGCCAACAAAAAAGACCGTAAAAAAGGTACAATCTTTACCCAAAAAGGCACCACGGCGTCACGTGGAAACAACGCCACTCCCCCCACGGGACAAACCCACACGTGATTCTCGTAATATTCCCTCCCAATCCCGTGAAAAACCGAGTCCCAAAAACCTGGCGTTCCCAAGTGAACCCAGATCCTTCTCCCAGATCCCTAGCTTAACAGAGATTCTCCAATCTCTGATCGAGTCCCTCCACCTCCCGCAACCACTTGCGGGTATGATCCCTTTGGCTTTCCCTTTCCTAAGAGGAATGGTCAAACAATGGCTGCAACAATGGCCTTGTCTTAGTATGATGGTCCGTATGGACGAATAATATGTCCAATGGCTACCATAATACAATGGAACTGCAGAAGTTTTATTGGAAAAATAGACCTCTTCAAAATTTTATTAGGGCATCATAATTGCAATGTGTTTGCCCTAAGCGAAACTTGGCTCTCACCAGAAAAACAAATAACCTTCCCGGGATATAACATCATACGTCAAGATCGTTTTGACCCAACTAGTAATAGGCGTGGTGGGGGAGTATTAATTGGTATTCGAAGTAGTCACAGCTTCAGCAGAGTACCCCTCCCTACACCCGAGGGCATCGAATATGTCGCGATCCAGGCAAAGCTAGGAAATCTTGACGTTTCTATTGCTTCAATTTATATCCCACCGGGAGCCAACATTGACTCTGAGAAGATCAAAAAGGATCTTGAAACGCTAGCTACGGTTCTACCAAAGCCGTTTTTTATCCTAGGCGATTTTAACGCTCATGGGCAAGATTGGGGATGCTTACACGATGATAACCGTGCACCAATCATTAGGGATTTCTGCGACACATTTAGGTTGACTATTCTAAACTCTGGTGAAGCAACTAGGGTGTCATCACCTATGGCACGGAATAGCGCAATAGACCTATCTCTATGTACGTCATCCTTAGGGTTGGATTCAACATGGAAGGTTATCCAAGACCCGCTTGGCAGTGACCATCTGCCAATCAAGATCTCTATTATCAATGGGATTCGTTCAGCCGATCCAGTTCCCGTCGAATGTGACTTGACGAGGAACATCGACTGGACGAAATACGGCGATCTAATGTCTGCTTGGCTACGCCGTAATGAACCCAGTTTCTCTCCAAACGAGGAGCACAAAAATCTCGTTTTAGCGATAAATGAGTGCGCCCTTGGTGCCCAAACAAGGCCGCCCCCACAGGCAAGGAATTTTTTAAGACCCCCTACTCCTTGGTGGGATGCGGATTGTCAAGCGGCATTCTCAGCGAAGAGGAAGGCTTTTGCCCAGTATAGAGCCACTGCCTCCACAGATCTATATGATCAATATAGAGGACTGGAGCGCAAGTGCAAAAACTTGCTTAAGGCAAAAAAGAGAAGCTACTGGAGGAGGTATGTAAATAACCTCTGTCCTTCCACTTCGCTCAGTTCGCTACAGAGCATGGCGAGAAGGATGCGAAATAGCAGAGCGTCCAACGAGAGCGAAAGAGTTTCCGGGGCATGGCTAGAGCCATTTGCTCAGAAAATCTGCCCAGACTTCGCTCAAGCACCTCCTTTCACTCAGAGTGCTCCTGGTAGTGATTCCTCAATGGATTCCCCCTTCACAATGGTCGAGTTTTCGCTTGCACTGAACTCCAACAACAATTCCTCGCCAGGAATGGATCGTATCAGGAACAAGTTGCTCCATAACCTTCCAGATCTGGCGAAGAAACGGCTATTGAGGCTTTTCAACATCATGTTGGAGCTTAATACCGTCCCGTTGGAATGGAGGGAGGTGAAGGTTATCGCCCTGTTGAAACCTGGCAAACCCGCATCAGAGTTCGACTCGTATCGACCGATTTCGATGTTGTCGTGTCTGCGAAAACTTTTTGAGAAAATGATTCTTTTTAGATTGGACAACTGGCTCGAGTCCAACGGCCTTTTGTCAAGTACCCAATTTGGATTTCGCAAAGGCAAGGGTACCAACGACTGCTTGGCGCTTCTTGTATCCGAAATAGAGCTGGCGCATTCCCGAAAGGAAATGATGGCCTCTCTATTTCTTGACATCAAGGGGGCTTTTGACTCAGTGTCAGTACATGTGCTGTGTCAAAAGTTAGAAGCTGCGGGCTTAAGCCCGAAATTAAATAACATCGTTTTTAACCTCCTTTCGGAAAAGGCGATGAATTTCGATAACGGCCATCTAAAAATTCGAAGAGCCAGTTTCTATGGACTACCACAAGGGTCCTGCCTGAGTCCCTTGCTGTACAACTTTTATGTCAACGATATAGATACATGCCTAGCTCCCGGATGCAGCTTACGGCAATTGGCGGACGACGGTGTTGTATCAGTCGCCAGCAACAACATCGCAGATCTTCAAAGGCCTTTGCAAACCACACTGGACAACCTAGAAGTGTGGGCCAGAAACCTAGGTATCGAGTTTTCGCCCGAGAAAACAGAAATGCTCATTTTCTCGTTTTTCTACGACACAGAGAATAATAGACGCAATAATTTGATAAACCCCCATTTTGATATACATATGTATAACAAAAAGATATCCATTGCCAGATCTTTTCGATACCTAGGCGTTTGGTTCGATAGCAAGAATGTGTGGAGGGCACATATTGACTATCTCGTCAAAAAATGCACTAGAAGAATCAATTTTCTCAGAACAATTACAGGATTCTGGTGGGGTGCACACCCATCAGATATCCTCAAGCTATATAAGACAACGATACTGTCCGTCTTGGAATATGGATGCATATGCTTCCATTGGGCATCCAAGTCGCATTTGATCCGTCTTGAACGTATCCAGTACCGTTGTCTTAGAATCGCATTGGGTTGTATGAAATCAACCCACACGATGTCGCTCGAAGTGATGTGTGGAGTGATGCCGCTTCCGCTCCGTTTTGAGCTACTGTCGCTTCGCCTTCTCGTACGCTCTACAGTATCAAACCCATTGATAATCGAGAACTTTCGAACACTGCATGAGATAGGTTCTAAATGTAAAATCATGAAAACCTTTCATGATTTTACTTCCTTACAGGTACACCCTAGCACTCAAGCTAATTCAAATCGTGCCAGCTTACCAGGGTCCTGCAGTTCCCGGTTTAGAGTAGACACCTCGTTGAGAGAGCAAACCAAGTCTATCCCCGATAGTCTTCGCAGGACAGCAATTCCCAGCATTTTTGTGGAAAAGTATGGCCATTGTAACAGCAACCATTTTTATACTGACGGATCCTCATCAGAGCAGGGCATCGGTTTTGGCGTATATAACATTGTATCCGAGGCATATTTCCAACTACGCCAGCCATGCTCGATATATGTAGCGGAGCTCGCCGCAATCTTTTACGCCTTGTTAATAATAAGTGCTTGTCCTCCAGACGAATATTTTATATTCTCCGACAGTTTAAGCGCTGTCGAAGCATTAAAATCTGTGAAGGCTATTAAGAGCCCGGACTACTTCGTAAAAGAAATATTAAAGGTCTTAAGCTCATTGTTTGAGAAATCATTCCGGATATCTCTTGTTTGGCTGCCTGCACATTGCAGTATCTTCGGCAATGAAAAGGCAGACCAATTGGCCAAAAAGGGTGCTTCGGAAGGGTCCTTTTTCGACAGGCTTATCTTACCTCACGAGTACATGCGTGCCCCACAGTCTCTCTGCATGGCTCGGTGGCAGAGTTTGTGGGACACCGATGAGCTCGGGAGGTTTCTTTATTCGATCACTCCCCAAGTGTCCTTGAAGCCTTGGTTCCACGGCATCTCAGGTGATCGTGCGTTCATTCGAATGATGTCTAGACTTAGGTCCAATCATTTCGCTTTGGGCGCGCATCTCCAGCGTATAGGACAGGTCGACTCCAAAGTATGTGGCTGCGGCCTCGGATACCATGACATAGATCATCTTCTATGGTCTTGTGTGGAATACGAGGCTGCTCGACCCGCCTTGTTAGACGCAGTCCGGGGCATTGGAAAGTTGCCGGATACTCCAATTCGGGACCTGCTGGGAGACTGCGACGAGGTCTACCTGAGAGTAATCTTTCTCTTCTGCCGTGCTAACGGATTATTAGTATGATCCCCTTCCCCCTTTACTCCCACTGTTTGTCTGTCTTATACATGTTGTACCTCGCTTGTATGAATGGTGATGGATGAATGGATGAATGAATGAATGTATGAATGAGTACGATGCGTGAAGGGTTGGGTAGCGTATGGAAAAATTGCATCGGCCTATGCTATGGACGGTCAAACCAGCGACGGGGTGAAGAAGGACAGTATCGAGACTTCATCACAACAATCGGACACAATCAAGGAACTTTCGGAAAGGAAAATGATCAAGACCCCCGCTACCATCTGGACCACGAGCATGGATACGCCTGACATACCCCGGGATAAGGTACCCTCACACGATAAGACCCCCGCTAGGAACACGACTTTGGCTTTGGATGACGGAACACACGCAACGGAACAACCGAGCACACCCGGGATATGGTGCCCTTTCACAGCTCGGAGAAGGAAATGTCTCCCTGCAAAGAGGAAAGGAGTATACTAATTTTAAGTTTATTGTAAGCAATACGGCCAGGCCGTCCCTCATGAATAAAAAAAAAAAAAAAAAAAAAAAAAAACATGATTTATACTTTCAGATGAATGTGTTTAAACTATCATAAATGCATACAAGCAGTCTAATGACTGTACTATCCAGAGCAGGACGCTGTGGAAGTTTCGTTTTAAACGCCTCAAATTAGTGAAATCTTTCTCTTCACCCTTACAAGGATTTTGTGCGTCCGTTTCTCTCCGTTGCCAATCTGTAGTGTCACCCGTAGCCGTAAGGACGATCACCGTTGCTATTACTTTGAGGACCACATTCAGAGAACGGATGCCGTGTGATTGACATTCCTGATGTAGATGTTGAATTTGAAGTTAGTTTGTCCCCTAAAATGCAATTATTAAAAACCATAGTAGGAAATGATTAACAATGTCTAAAGAATTTTCTAGACGACTACAACGACTACTTTCATCGTCCTCTATTTTTCATTAATTTACCTAATTTTTCATTTCATCATCATCTTACTAAAAGAGCCATGCACTAATGCTTTTACTTGCTAATAGAGTCAATACAGCCATTTCACAATATTTTGCAATCCTTTTGTGCCTTATTATCCAACCATGACAATGGGTTAAAAAACTTTACAGGCTTCTTCACCTGGCCATTCTAAGGACAACAAGTCCATAGAATAAAAATCTTCAAATTCTCCATCGTATAGGATTTTTCAGTGGCTTGTCCTTATTAACCAAATTGCCTTAATATTCGCTACTAAGTTTCTTTTCAATACAAATTTGCCTTAGTAGTTTCTTAGTTGGCGGATTTACATCGATTTTGTTTATAGGGGTGTAAATACGTGAACTAATAATAGTTTGAATCCTTCTCGGTTGATCGTTGCGTGTGATAACATGTGCAAAGATGCTTATTAAGTGAGATATCCGAAAAGCTGTAACTAAGTTGCTCAAACAAATCAGTGATGTGTTTCTACAACCCAAAGAGTCCCTGGACTGCCATTACTACTTAGTTGACTTCGTTTATTCGTAGCTGGATAGTTGTAGATAGTCAGTCCTGCTTTTGAATAGTCAGTAAGACCGACGCAAAGCAGAGCAGAGAAGCAGTGAAAATATAGAGAGTTGGGTAAAATCATGAAATTTTTCAGAGAATGATGAACAAAGATCTGAGTTATGGTTAAGTTAGGTTAAGAGTTATGTGGTATGGTACACAGGAGATGTTTGGGTATCTAGCGCTCACAACATTTTCGGAGGATCTGACTTTTGCTCGGTGTTAGATTTTCTCCCACAAAACAAATTTGATCTGTAACAAGAGGCGCAAGCCTGACCGGATCTTCAGAATGTAGAAGACATTCAACCATAATAATTAATAGATGTTTTCTTTTATTTGGGTTTCAAAAATTTCCTTGTTGCTCATTGTTGTGCTCTGTTTAATATGCTTATCATAATTACTTATAGGGATGGATGAAAACTTTTGCCTTCTTTCCTTTGCTAAATATTCAACTTCATTAAAATGGGCAAGCACATTTGTTAGCACTAACGTTGGCCTAACGTTATGTTATAATTGAAAAAATGAAGCTAAAACACTCGTGAAACGACAGCAAACGTTCCTTGTATTTTGCGTTATCCGTCTCATCAATGAAATATAGAGAAAGAGAGAGAAAACAACTCCATAACCATAATGTTCCTATCTGCTAGATAGGTAGCCGGTCCCTCAGGACTTAGCGAAAGCCTACAAAAAGACATTAACTATCTTTCGGCCACCACCTGGTTCCGGACGTACTGGCGTGAATGGATTAGAAAATGGAGCATCCGCTTTTTATGCCCAGCCCTTCCGTAGCCATATTTTCCATTATCCGTTTGCCGTTCTATTCGGTCCAATCTTTCGATCATCTTTCCCAGCGGGTTGAAGCCTGCCGTTCCATCATTGCCATTAGTGCTAATGGGTCGGCCTCTGGACGGGAAACCTCTGCCACCGTCCAGACCGTTATCGAACATATCCTTCGCGGCTACTTTCTCACCGTTACCGTAATGGTACCGTGGCGCTGTAGAGCGGTACAGCGATTTGAGGTTTTTGCGTAACGCACGCCAGATGTGTCGCACTTACCGGCTGACCGCAATGAAAAGTGACGGGGTGTGAGGAAGCTTGTGCGGTGTGCGAGTGTGGTTGTATACGTACGCAGGAGAGGGAATGCTTTCCGGTACGAAACAAATTGGGACCACTTACGGGTGGACCTCATCCCTCTCCACCTACCAATTCTCAGTTTGGTGGCGAATGGTCGGTTCGGTAGTCGCTTAATATTCATGAAAAATTACGCGCCCAACGGAACGGTGTGCGGATTAATAATAAACGCGGTTCTAGGTAAAGGCTAACCGTGGATGGGTGAAAACTGTGTGGGCGAATAAGCCTACCAGCGTCCCACAAATTTTCATTCGCTAAAAATGGGCAAACCGACCGTACTGGTTTTGCCGATCTCGGACCATGTGACAACGCGTAAACCCCAAAAAGGGCGTAGGAGTAGAAGCTAAAATTTTGTAAAACAAACAGGTAAAAATTTGAACGAGAAATTTTTTATTGCGTGCGAGATTGCTGGAGTCCTGTCTCAAAAAAAGAAGGTTACATCTCCACCTTCAAGGCATTGCAGGCGTGATTGTCAACCGGAACCGGCATGTGCAACACCCTAATCCCATCGGTACGGTGTTCGATTTAGCTTTCGTGTCCATCGTTTCCACGTCTGCGTCCAATGAATTTATAATTTCTTCCCACCCTTTTCCTGGGATGGGGTTTGCTTTGTTTTTTTTTGTTTTACTTTCGCATATCTGTCGCTAATGAGGGTTGGTCCATTCATTTCCCGAACGCTGGGAATAATTAATAAAACACTGAAAGTATGAAAAGAAACCAACAGGAAGTATGTTGCCAAAATGGATATGAGGATAACGGTTAGTGTTTATTTTTGTTTGTTTAAATCCTCGTGAAAGGTATTTCGTAAGCCATCTAAACAACAATGTGGCGTTGTATGCTGAGAATATATTTACCTAATGCAAATTACTCACATCATGTGGTTTGCTCGTTAGTGGCCAATTCACTTTTGGGTTAATGATGAGCAGGACCAATGTTTTAACGTTGCTTGTCTGTAATGACATGATCAAAGGCTTGGTATGCTTTACTTCTTGTTTATCAAGTGCAGTACCAGGCGTCTCCATGAACATACTGCTTGCAACATTTTAGCTGATTTGAGGACTTATTTTTAGGAATAGAAATAGTGTCTAGAAATAAATCCAGCACAGAGTACAGGGTGTTCAATATATTCGAATACACTTTAAAAACGAGCTCAAACAATGCAAACATAAGATATGATTTTTGGAGAATTTTGTTCTTGAAGACATGCTTATTCACTACCTTTTTGGCATATTAGGAGGGAGCACCCTCCCTTTGTACTTTATAACGAGCTTGAGACGTTCCGCGAACGAATCGCACGAGACACGCACCTGTCCCATAGGCATTTCGTCCCAGATCTTGGAAATAACGTTCTTGAATTGGTCGGCTGTGTTCACTTTATACTCGTTTAGCTTGGCCGGCATGTATGACCATACGTAGTAATCAAGGGATTGAGATCCGGGATAGTGGGTGGCCATTATTATTTGCAAGACTGAGATGTTTTGTCGTTTTAAATATTTGTTGAAAGAATTGGCTACAAAGTTCTTGGCAACGAACGTGTCATAGTTACAAGTATTTAAAATATGAAGCACCAGGCGCCTCCATAAACTTGACGATGTAAATGGTTACGGGTAAACCATTTCATTTTGCACATTATACTGCACCCCACCATATGAGTAACAAAATTATACAAAGCAAAACACTTGACAGAATTAAAATTGCTGTTAAATACGTCAGGTTTTGTTAATTACCTTACACAATACCAGGCGTCTCCATTAAAATATAATCCGCTAAAAAATCATTGTCTTTCCTGCAGCTTCAAAACTCGAAAGCTTAGAATACCAGATTTTCATGACCATTTATTTTTGTGCAATTTCTTGCACAGCAATATTAATTTATGCAAGTAAAGACTTCCTAATGCACAAGAATTTGTATAACCGTATTAAACGAAATGCGCTTTTTACAGTTCGCTCTCACTCACTCGTTCTTTCTGTGTTGCATATGTATGCAGGCTCTTTTCATAGGAAAATGTACAGTGCAGCCAGTAGCTTTAGGCCACCCGGCCAGTAAAGTGGTTCAAAGAAACGAAACCCAACACAAACCCATGGGCGATCGTCAAATAAAGTTTAAGCCTTAGGACATTGTTGTGTGGGTAGGATCTTCACACAGCTCCCTTCCACGTGACAACCGTTCACCGTGCCCGTTGCCACACAATTAGAAAGTTTGAAAAGTCATTATCGGAAGCTTAATGGGGTTGTGCAAAGACGGCACCATGTCGCATTCACGTTGTTGAGTCCAGTGCCCAGTCTGCAGGGGTTGCCTGCGGATGCGAATCGCTAATGAATGTCAACAGTGTGTCGGTGTGTGTGTGTGTGTGTGCTTGTGAGATAGTGGGCAAGAAACAACTGAACCCCGTTACGATCGTAAACAACGTGCGATGGTTTTGTGCTGGATCAACTTTCCGGTAGGATTTGGATGCCCACGGGCATTTGTACGGGATTCGCTTGAGACGGGCAGAGGGAGCACCAGACGGCTAGAGACATGCGACAGACTTGAACGTCAACCCTTGAATGTCATTATCTGTGCGGCTGGCTCGTGGAGCAACTGCAGCAACTCACAACATTACACACGGACACACATAAAGTCCATCAGTGCCTCCGGTCGCTGCTCCGGCGAACAACTTTGAATTTTCCGGATTTACCCGTACCCCGGATGAACGAAACCAGTGTCGAGTGTCCAAACTTCGTAACGCTGGTGATGCCTCGAAGCGTAAACAAGTCGAAGAAAGAGCTGACCATCGATGCGATTGGATGGGTATGGGAACCCATTATTTACCCATACCGTATGAAGAATGCTCACTTGGAAAGACATTTTTGGACCGTTCTGAAAAAAAGGAAAAACAAATCCATCGGGTGCTAGAGAATGGAAGGAGTGAATGGAGCTAATTCCATCAGTACCTCTTGGGTAGATCCGGCATTCATTTTCTGTTCGGTGCCGGAAATGAAACGTGCTCAATTTACGATAATTTTGGTAGCACAGATATATGCTGATGGAAGTAGGAAGAAGGGGGATTCCCCCTTGGGATGGAATTGGTGGATGCTTCTAGCTTTCACCATTGCCATGTAAGAGCTCATGTGCAACAGAGAGGAGCCGGTGTTTGACGAATGTTACCCAATGTTGATCGGAATTTTTGAAATCATTTCACATAAGAATAATAATGGCCAGTTTCGGAAAGCATTACGGTGGGTTGATTGCTAGTGAACATTGGTGAGTGGATCTTCTACTGAAGACCGTACCTGCTAAACAAAAGTACATTTTAGGTTGGCTTGAAAGTTATGAGGTAATTCAAATTCACTTTGGAAAGTTTGGAAAATCTTATCTACAGGCATGAAATTTGTTTGTCTCATTCATTATGTCTCATGCTGTTGTTACATGAATTCTGCTAATGATGATATCCACTAGCATCAAACATTTCATTTAAACATCTTAAAATTAAATAATTCGCAATACCTTTTGTGTTTATTATCAATATTTTTAAAGTTCTAAGTGGTAAGAATAAAATTCATACCGATAAGAAATACTTTAGCCAACACCTAACCGGTGTACGTAACATACTATCACGAAAAGCAATTGTCAGGACGATAAGTCTCGGTATTTCTTCGTTAGTAGATGCTTCCTGAGCATCCAAAGCTAACGGTCAACGCCACTCACCACCGCCCTCTTTCCTACAACCTGCACTACCACATTGGTCACATTTTGCCATATGCAACGTACTCCAATGCTGGGCGGAGCCATTCGTCAATAATCACAAAATTGATTTAAGATTCTTCCGTAGCGATTACGTGAAGATGCTAAGGTTCCTGCTAGGGTTGAATTCGGAACCTGGACCCAAGGTACGTGCTGCTTTTGTGTTTACGAGTTTGTAACGCCTTGGTGCATGTTGAGTGAAAAACACATCATCAACGAGCAGGTAACCGTACAATGGCGAAGGGTCGTTTCCAAAATCGGGGCGCCAACACAAGGTTCTTATGTGATTGTGTTGTACTTTGTGTGTGTGTTTGGTTATGGATTAACACACCTTTTTCTCCTCACTTTACGAATGCACCCACGGAATCAGAGGTTGAGGTTAAGAGATGGGGAAAAGGGTAGTTACGGCTCGATACATACACTCGAAAATTTTTGATAGTTTTTGCGCTTGAAGATCGTCTCGAAAGATCGAGAGATTGTGGCTCGCAGTGGCATTCGTGCGCTAGCGTGCCTCGATGGCTGCTTCGGGCGTGCATTCGTCCGATATGTTCGGATTTGGGAAAGATGGAAAGAAACATTCCACTGATAAATAAATATCGTTCGTGCCTAAGGTTGGGATTGCAGAATAATCGAATATGGATAATGTATGTTTTTTCTGGGACAAGCTCGAAACCTGTCGTTTCGGTAAGAGAGGGTTTGTTTTACAGAGATCCCTGCAATCGAGCCGGGGAAAAAGAAGGCATGGGATTAGTTAGTTAAAGTACGTTAGGTAGATGTGGGAACGGATTTTGATCGTGATACTGTATTGGTGGCAGGCTTTTGTTTGGTTGCAATCGATGCTGGAAAGATATCTTGTGCAAAATGCTGTAGTGGCGATTCGTTTCGCTTTAGAAAGGGGACGTGGAACTTTTCGGCAGGAGCTTTTTGTTTTCAGAGAGAAAGACGATCAGTGCATTTTCACACCACACACCGCTGTATATCCTGTCCGCAGAGGGATATCCCAACGTGCCAGCTTCTTGCTTCCTGCTCCATTTTGGTGCCGGTGCTTTGGGGGGATAATATATGGCACTCGAATGGTATCACGTACTCAATTTATTTTCTTTACTTTCCCGGAACTACTTTGCCAAGCACTCGAAATCGAAAGGGTGCTTCGGTTAGCTGTTGAAGAGCTGTTGAAGAAAGTAAGAATGTAGGCCACCACCTCGCATGCCCCAACGTGGATGTGGATCGCCGAATAAGGAGTACTTTATTGTTACGCAGGAAAGATTTCTGTTTTGAAGGCTGTGCTTGATGGAACTGATTTTGATGATTCGATCCGGAAGCATATGCTAGTTGAAAGGCCGTGGATTCAGATACTTTTTTACTGTTTGAAAACACAGGCCTATGCTTTCGACGCCAAACAAAGGCTTGCAGTGCTACATTTCGTAAACGATAGTTGGTACATTAGAGAGCCTGGTCACAAGTGAGGTCAACTCAAAGTTCGATTCGATTGCTAACGGATATTCTTATATCTGATAGATGGATTATATCAGATGCATTGCTGGCTGAACTGTAGGAGAATCGGGTGATTTGGACAAAGGAAACTAGTTCGGACATGAACATGCATGCATTGGATCATGTTCGTTGGCAGCAAGTAGTGCACGAACTCGAAGACGTGCGATAAAAATGTGCAGATAACATACGTTAACCCAACGGGCGTAAGCTGAAAGGACATTATTTGTTTGCGTTTTTATTCTTCTTCTCATACTAAAACATAGAGATCTGGAACAGTAATTTCTTACTTCCCTGAAATAGTTTCTACCCTGAATATGACTGATTATCTAATAAATCGCTTCGGTGGCGCAAATGGAAGCGGCGTTGGTCTTCACACGGAAGGAGCTGTTTCCGAATCAAGATCGAAGAGAATCTTCTGATCCAGCTAATGAAGTAAAAAAACCAGTATTGTAGACCTTTTAACATGCCATATACAGCCTTGATAATATAAAATTTTCTTTTCTAGTCCATCATATCGTTCAGCATAAATGACTCTTGACATATCGAGAAATATACCAGGATTCAACGCATAAATAATAAAAATAAATTACCGAAAACTAGAATTTAGAGATATATAATCGTAAACTATAAATCGAAGTGCTTCTTACCTGGTTCATTATCATAAAAACGCGTACGTAACGTTATTTAGAGAATTGTATGAATCGGTGATCTGCATTATTTACTTTATAATATCTTAAAACTGCTTACAATGCTTCAATAGGGTTCTAGAGTTAAGTTGGGACATTGAATTAGAGTTAGATTAGAGACACACTTTCAAAGGATTCAGACACATACATCATTCGTTCCATTCGCGATATCACAACCAGTCCGGATCTGTGTTTCTTGATTCCTGACTTCGTGCCAATATGTGCGTGCCAATTAGGGCTCAACGTGATCTTAGTTTAGTGCAGTTTAGTGCAAGTCAACAGTTAGAATTGTACTTAATCTACGGCTTTCGGAAAGTAGAATCGTCGTTGCCCCGCTACTCAGGGCATGCTATTAGAGTATCCTTCTCTCCTGTACAATTCACGACTCCAATGACCAAAGGGTTAATAAAAATGACTGAATTAAACCGATTATTTTCGTCTGCTTGCCATGAATAAAATTTGAAGTCGGCGAACAATCAAATCTATCACCATTAAGATACCAAGTTGTCTACCAAGAACTCCTCCATTATGTTATTATTGTTTTTGCACTCTATCGTGTAATCTTCAAGATTTAAACCCTCGAAATGGCTGGGACGAGCATGTGGGGTAAGCCATGACCTTATCACTCTTTTAAGCTTCCCCCGTACGTTCGTCATCCTTTTACGGGACGAATGTCAATTTGCATAAGTGCCGTGAGCCCGTTCGACTGTAGTGGGTCCGTTCATGCATTCATGCTGGCCGGCACCAAACCTCAATAAGCCTCTTCTTTTGAGTGAATGGAAAAGTGCTATGGGAAATGAGAAGAAAACAAAAAAAAAACGGAAAACCCTCAAAGGATCGTGATGGTGCTGCGGGTCTGTGTTTTCTAGGCACGGTAACAATCCCAACCAACGTAACTGTCCCAATTTTTCCGTGCAGGCTTTAGAAATCCGACAAAAGTGTCGAAATTAAAAACACAAATTTTGCGCTAATTGCTACGAGAGTTGATTGTTTTTGGAGCCGGTGGGGTAGAATGGTGTTTCATTTGAATAATGTCAGGTACCCGTCGGTCTTTAAATCCTTTTGGGGAATGTACATCCCGAGAAAGGTCAAGCAAGCGATGGTACACAGTTTTGACGGTAGCTTTCGTTGTACAGCGCCCTTCTCCGGCTTTACTGGGTCCGTTGTTTGTAACTTTCGACGGAAATTCCCTTGTGCAATGACAGCTACCTGAAGGTTTCGATTGGTATGTTGCCGGTGGAGTGAAAACGATTGACAGATGGGTCGATGTTTGCCTATGTGGGAGCAAAATGAGGTTGAGTGTTACCGGAATCTGTCGAGAAATGAGAAATTAGCGTTAAATCCTTCATCAGGTTGGGGATTTTTGTAATTTGAGTGTATTTTTACAGTTTAGTAAAAAAGTTTACCAAATAATGGTGAGAAGGGAAGAGATATAAATCAATGTCGTCGTTTGAATGAAACGAAAAGGGCATCAGATTATGTAAATAATATTTATTGCTTTGCACTCGAACAATGGGTGTTCTGGTGGCCAATAAGACGGCGTTTCACTTTTTCACACGACACTACCGGACTTCAAATCCCATCTAGACGTTGCCCTTAAATGAGGATTCATTATCCGACTAAGTGGTGTCGGCAAGTCTAATAATCCATTAGTTGCCCAGCATAACCAACGGGTCGATAAAACTAGAAGAAGAAGAAGTCTTGAACTTGAACTTGAACATAATTTGCCATTTCGTTCTTTTTTGCTGATTTTATTTGGTTACATTTTAATCATTAGCGAATACAAAATGTATGTTGCCCTAATGTAAATGTTGCCCAAAATTTATTTTTGTTTTACAGATGCAAACAATTAAAAAAAGAACATACAATTTGGAATATAGGTGTAGCCTTTTTTACAAAATAGCAAAGCATAGCATAGTTCGGCTAAAAATGAACTGTGGTGGGAAGAAGAAATAATTGTATTCACAGCCGCCATGTGGTGGGAAGAAGAAATTCACTGTCGCCATGTGGTGGAGAAGAAGAAACTCGGACTTATAATCGCGACGAGAACAGAACAACGTGATTGCTAACTGTGCGGACCAATATCTTTCTTTTATCTGACTGTCCAGTCAGTCTGAAGATTCTAGATGAGAATCTTCCTTACAGGAAAGTTGGAGACATCGAGGCCTTACCTTTGGTAGGGGGACTCTCGATGCTCATCGGCGGAACAAGTCGGCCAGGCGACTTTGGATGTTCAGAAGGAATATCCCTTACAGGCATGTTGGAGGTTTGAGGCCTTACCTTGGGTAGGGGGACACTCATACCTCTAGAAAGAATTGAACGCAAGGTTTAGCTTGTTGTACCTTCTCTCTCCATCTGCCTGTCTGTGTGAGTCGAAGGCTTCCAAGACCACTTTATTTATACCCAATTCTTACAATAGTTTTTGCTCGTTTTTGTAACCAAGATTGTTTCTTAGTGGTTGTTCTTTTTGCTTTTGCATTTAGTACAAAAATATTTAGGTAAGCACAAAATGTGTCGCGGTGCGATCGATTGCTGCACTTGCAAGAAATGTGTCGGATATCATTCGTCGTTGGATCTATATGCTTGCTATGCATGAAGTTACTTGTTTGTGTTTTGTTGTTTTGTGTTGCTGACCACTGTCTAGACTCGCTGGTTGTTTTGAACTGATATCATATTGCATTGCGTCACTCGCTAGCCGGGTGAGCTGGTCAGCGTTTGAATGTTCATGTTAAGGCGTGCGCGTGGTCAAAATAGCTGAATGTACATTTCTCACGCTCTTGGCTAATGCAGGTTATTTGTTAAATTGGTGAATTTCCGCTCACCGTAGAATGCTACGTAAGGCTTGTTGTATGCGAAATAATGTATACTCTAGTGAGATGTTTAGCAGATATGCTACACCTCCCCTGTTTAGAAGAATAATGTTAGATTGAGTGAAAATCTTTTTGCGAAAGAGCAACATTATTCTCTTTCAGTTCTATAATTGTATATAATGTTTTGTTAAAATTTTTTTTTCTTAATTTAATTATATTTAATGTTACGTTAAGCGTTCGACTAAGGTGGATAGTATTTTATGTACACTGATTCGTTAACCAAAGAATTGATAATTGAATATTTATAGCTGCATGTATTGAGCTTGAGTTTAATATTGGATTGTTTGCTATCTTCAAAATGAAATGAGGGTTCTTCATCTTTTTTCAAATCGAATTTTGCTTTCTTAATGAATGCTAATGCTCGCAATTTTTCTTAAAGTATTTTTTTAAACTTTTCTTTGACATTGTTAGTTATCGATGCTTTGAGCTGTACTTCACATATAGTGGTATCGTTATATTCATCGTTATCAGCCTCTCTTGATGGGCATTGTAGTTCATTTTCAGTATCATTCACCACTGATTACATTGAATTTAAAACTAGATTCGCGCATTGTCGAACAGCACCAAAGCTCGATAAAGCTTCAACCAACTAATTATCACCAAGCACCATTCTCATTACCTTATTTTTACCACCAGCTCTGCCCTAAAGCTCGCTAACAGTTTGGCTGATAAGTCCCCGGTCTGACACATAGAATGCGCCGCTAGTATTAAATGCATATTATTTTTATATAGCACCAACCTTCAAATGATTCGTGTCAAAATTTGACGTCTGTATGTCAATTAGTTTGTGAGGCAGAGCGTCTTTTGTCAAGCAACTTTTGGTTGCTTGACGAATGAAAAAAGAACGAAGAAGAAAAAAGTGTTGTTCCACCAAGACAACGCACCGTGCCACAAGTCATTGAGAACGATGGCAAAAATTCATGAATTGGGCTTCGAATTGCTTCCCCACCTACCGTATTCTCCAGATCTGGCCCCCAGCGACTTTTTCTTGTTCTTATACCTCAAAAGGATGCTCGCAGGGAAAAAATTTGGCTGCAATGAAGAGGTGGTCGCCGAAACTGAGGCCTATTTTGAGGCAAAACCGAAGGAGTACTACCAAAATAGTATCAAAAAATTGGAAGGTCGTTATAATCGTTGTATCGCTCTTGAAGGGAACTATGTTGAATAATGAAAACGAATTTTGACAAAAAAATGTGTTTTTCTTTGTTAGACCGGGGACTTAGCAGCCGACCTGTTACGCTATCTTTTCTGAAAGCGTCAGAAAATTACAATTCAATGCATCTTCCCATTCCCATTGGGATATATCCAGCAATGATCGTGTGGCGCCAGCACATAGGCAACACCATCTATAGATATATTATAGCAATAGTTATAGCAATAGATACAGCAAAATAGTGATTATAGAATTATAGTAAGATATTGTGTATAGTAAGATTGTGATTGGTAGAAGATTGTTAGTAAAGGTTAGAATAGGATAGATACTACTTAAAGATAAGTATAGCATAGGTAGCATAGGAAAAGAGGCATAAGAAAGAATTCAGGATACATAGGGAGTAAATAATTTAGGCTAGGATTAGATTGACAGTTTTTAGTATAAATAGCGGAATACAATTTAGGATGGAACAGATAAATTTGAACAAGATAAGGGGAAACTCTGGCCAACTGCAGTAAAAGTCCGCGAGTGTAAAAATTCCGCTAAGAAGGTACCACTCTGTGTTCTTCTGATATGTGTAATAAATAGTGGAATACCACAATCGACTTTAAAGCTGGATCGTAATATTGACATTGTGCAACACTCAAACACCTTGCAATGACAGCTTTAAATCAAAACAATTCAAATGTGGCCGCATTTATTCTTTATTCGCATTTCTTCATTTAGGCATTGTCCCGAATAGAGCTGACAATGCCAAAATGAAGGTTTACGACGCCAGAATAAATATTTGCATTGACTAATAACGATTTTACAAGCCCGGTTTGGCTTGTTTAACCCTGTATTTTTGTAATAAAGTGCTTCAAGAGTCAACCATTTGAGCAACTGAATCAATAGTACAATCTATTTTGCATGGAGCTATATCGCAAAAAGAATATCGAAAAGATGTGAGGTCAATGCTCCGATATTAGGTTTACGAAGTCATATAAAGATTCGATTCGATGTAGTTCATGAGGAGTCAGTGAGTCCGATAAGAAGAAAAGGGACCATGAGTCAACCATTTTAAACTATAGGAGAGTGTTTTCAGAAAATATCTCAAGCCTAATAAACGTCTTGCAATGTACGATTAAAATATGGAAGGCATTAAATATAAAAAAATATAGTTTAACGCATTGTGTAATAGTGGCAATTCTGTCAGATTGCTCACCTGCTCTGTGTTCTGTAGGTCGACGAAATATGAATCGGGTTTTAGCTTGTTTACAGATTTCCTCGCCATTGTGCTCGGACATGAATTAAATTACAACAATACACGACAGACCGCGTAACCCTTCTGAATAGCGTGATTGCCACCAATTTGTACAGTCGAAAAAAAATCAGGATGCTTCTCCAGTGTTATGTTGTGATTCTTTGTTGTGTTTTGCGAATTTACCGCGCGGTTCATGCTGTTCATTAAAGTTTATTTGGTAATAATAAAGGCAACATCACTGCACCAAAGTTCTAGGCTGGGTCAGTCCCGTTTGTTGCATTTTTGGAACACGATTACGATAATAGCCTCGTGTGGTTGCAGTTTTATGAACTCATCTAGTGACTGAGAAAGCAGGAGTGTACGTGAAAAACGAGCTTAGTCCAGTTATTTACCATTGCAATCATAGTCCCTAAGCCCAAGTGTGGTCTGCTGATGATGCTGTTGATTCGATTGCAAGCTAGCGGCTTATTATCATTCACTTACCGATGATGGCTTCCCGAGCTGGTGTGGATTATGTGCGTGTGTTCATGGAACATCGGTTTGAAATGAACGGCAAACTTGGCGAATGGGTTTCCCTCAAATGAAGTATTAATTATATGATTGTGGGATTTAATGATTTATGGTGTACAATTAGCTCTGTCTGATTATAAATGCGATGAGTGGTTTCAACGAGCGCTTCATTTTGTAGATAAAACCATCCAGAGTTAATGGAATGGTCTGTCTGTGATCGTTGTGATGCTGATGTAACATACATTAAGAAAAAAAATCATATCCCCAGCTGCAATAGTCTTTGCATTTTTTTCTTTTCTTGTTTCGCCTATTTGAACATTTTATTCCATACACCGCGGCGTATTCAATACGCCGCCCATTTGAACATTTTACATTCATAGACATTCCTGTTCAAGTATTTGTCGTATTTTTTTTTTCAGTTTCTATCGTAATTCCATAGCTTGAGGCACGATTTGGATTGTTTCTCTAGCATGAACGACTTCGACGTACGATCTACTTTTTTAAGGCTGCCTTAAATGACACAGTGGTCCGGAATGCGACTTTCCACGGGGAAGCTATCCGGCAAGCGTTGGTGTAAGTGTGTTTATTCGTGTATGTAGGGGCTGCTGTCACTACTTCCCGAAACTGGTCACGTTCGTGGTGTTTGCGGGAAATGCTACAAATTAAGTGTCCACCGCGCCATTAATGGTCCGGCGTTGGTGCGTGGCAGTGCATTAGCGTCAGTGTTGCGGATGTTTTAGCATTTTACAGACTCGAACTCGCTATTAGCTTTGGGATTGCCAGTTCGTTAGGAAGCATCGACTGGTTGGGACGCAGCTGGAATAGCAAATAATACCAATCACAGCTAGGAGTTGTTGTTGTGGAGCAACAGCAAACATGTGTAGCAATGCGACGGAAGCTAAACAAAAAGGTAAGGCCATTTATTGGATGCTATATGCTTGTGTATAACGTTGCTAAAGCAAGATGTAAATTTAGGTTTTGTTAGAAAGAATTAAAGATAGTGTATTGAGCTTGTAGTTTTCTTAAACAATGAAATAATTTTAAACCCCTAGTTTGATGGAAACCGTTGGAGTGGTTCCGTGGTAAGGTAATTGTGGGGCCGGTCTTTACACGGCAGGTCTAGGTTCAAATTTTATACGGATTGTCCAACTCTAGTGAACCTAACTTTCCAACTATGTAGTAACTGTAAGTCAAGTGAGTCATTAAATGACCGGCGTGATCAACTCGTTAAGCTATGATGATGAAGAAGAAGTTGGTGTTATAAAAATATACTGAGAGTTCTAGAAGCAGAAGTAGGGGAAAGAAAAACCACCAAACCACCAAACCACCAAAAACAACCAAAGAAAATTCACCTGAGATATTCGGTTCAAGTTTCATCAGTATAAATGGGGTCACCCAGTGGTGTAGGCAATAACGGTACTGGTCTTTACACGCCAGGACCGGGATTCGAATTCCATCAGGACTGTCCGTACGTAGTGAGGACTGACTTTCCAATTCCGTGGTATTGGCAAGTCTAGTAAGTCATTAGATACTCGGTGTGACCTAGAATGTCGTTAAGCCAAGAAGAAGAATAAGAAGAATAAGAAGAACAAGAGTATAAATGTGAGAATACAGTGCGGTGACCGGATACTTGGGATGTAAATAGGCTCCTATTGGTGTTGCAGAATATTTTTTCATACATGTCTAACTTTTTCGGTCTTTGATTGACGACATTCAAAAAGCGAAATTAAACCGACAAGATCGCTTAGATGATGGGTTCTTTAGCATCCATCCACTTTATGATCGTTACGTCAAACAGTAGCTAATACAATTATTTCTTCGGCTTATTTCCTAAAATTACGGTGTTTTATTTCTTAACATCGTTAGCGATAAAAAATGGACATTTCACTTACTTACTTACTTATCAGGTGCTACAACCGCTTTGCGGTCTTGGTTCCGGATTTCTTAGTAGGGCCGCTGATGGTGCCACCATCAATTTGGTCTTTGCGTCCTTAATCTGCAACCCGAGGTTTTCTGCCGCCTGCTCGATCCTTTGGTAGGGCTCTGCTACCTGGGAGAGCCGCAGACCAATGATGTCTATATCATCAGCGTATGCGAGGATCTGGGTTGACTTATAGAAGATGGTTCCCGAAGTCTCCACCTCCGAGTCACGGATGGTCCTCTCTAGCGCCAAGTTGAATAGGAGTCAAGCGAGCACATCGCCCTGATGCAGGCCGTTGGTGGTAGCAAAAGACCCTCCATTCGCTTTCAGCTGGCATGTGACGTTGGCCATGGTCATTCTAACAAGCCTGATCAGTTTGGCCGGGATTCCAAAAGAGCTCATGGCCTCGTAGAGTTATACCCTGGCCATGCTATCGTTTGCGGCCTTGAAATCTATGAAGAAATGTTACATGTTTAACTGCTGTTCAGCCATCTTCTCCAAGATGCATGGTGAAGATCTGGCAAGTGGTAGATTTTCCGTTTCGGAATCCTCTTTGATAGTTTCCAACTATCTGTTCAACGAATGGGACAAACTTATCCTGAAGGATTAGGGGGAATATTTGGTAGGTGGTATTCAACACCGTAATACCCCTGTAGTTGTAGCAATCCAACGTATTTCCCTTCTTTTATATGGGATAGATGATGCCGAGAACCCAATCACAAGGCATCAATTCGTTATCCCATACCCCACTAACAAGTTGATGAATCTCATTTTCTATTTTCAGTTCGGCTACGATTCCATCGGTTCCGGGTGCTTTATTGTTCTTTAACCGACGGATAGATTTTCTTGTGCCCTCGATGTCAGGTGTCGACGGTACATCGGGACCGTCTGCTAGTGGAGCCTCTAGCTGTTGGTTGAACTGATCGTTAAGTAGTTCATCAAAGAACTGAGCCCATCGCGAGAGGACCTCTGGCTGGTTACTGACCAGATCACCATCTTTATTGCGACAGTAGGTCGCGTTAGGACATTTTAGATGTCTGTATTTTTACATTCATTCTGCAAAACTAATATCCATTCGATGCCCTTCAGATTCATTCCGCAAAATGATGCTACGCATTTTATGATTATGGGTTAGGAATAGCTTATTATGAGCTGCTATAAAATAAAAAGGATCAAATATTTTACACAAACCCTACAGTAAATGATTCGTTTTAATTAAAATGGGCAAACCTTCGCAGAAGCCGAAAAACCTTTATTATCAACTGACTACATGCCAACTAATAAGATTAATTATATGTTGTAATGAGCAAGATATGAAAATTTCCCTTAAACAGCAGCAAAAATCACATTAAATGATTGAAATTACTTCTGAGTAAACGATGTGTTAGTTAGAAAGGCTAAGAGTCGGATTGCTTTAGCGAAAAATAACTGTTACAATCATTAGGTTTTCAATAATGTTACCATTTAAATTTCATGTATAATTTTATCAAACCAAATAAACCATGCGACTTAAAAAATGAAAGCTCTAAGCTGCCGATCGTCAATATAATTTCAGGCAGATTATTTGTTTCACACTTTTCACTGCTCATAATAACCGTTAATGCATACAAAATGACTCCATTGTGTACATGCTTTTGCAACATTTGTTATGCACTAGAAAAAGGCTCCAGTGGAACCTGTGATCACTAGCAAGATGAGGCCTATCCTGCAGGGTTTTGTATTTGTATTTAAAATGCGCTCCGTTGCTCGTGACGATTCATTTTCAAAAACGTGCGCGTATCAACCGTGCACCGTGAAAAGCAATTAAAATTAAGCTACGCTCCAGTAGCGTTCAGTATCCGTAGCAGCGAAGGGATGGGACGAGTCTCAAAACACATCGCAACCCATCGTATGAAGGTGGACGGGCTTTAAAAGAGACACGGGCCCGAATCGGTTGGTCCAGGCCCTGGTGGACTGGCGCCAAATAATATTCACACAAGGATAATGGAGCCATTCTCTCCGGTGTGCATCGAACGCCATTGCAATTGCTAATCCCTACGAATTTATTGCATTCTGCACGCCCCGTCCGTCCCGTGCGTCTCCACATATCAATACGTCGCACACCCACCGAACCATTGCTTATCGGAAGCATATGGTGCTGTTTGGTAGGCGAGCACAAAAATCAGGACACGAACTGATTATCGTTAATCCATATTGTGATATTAAATAATAATTAGGAAATTGAAATTACTCTCCGTGGTGTGCTCCCCTTCCGTGTGGTAGCGCGAGGCCAGTCGCTCGGGCAAACAAACGTCAACTGAATCAATACGTGCCCGCCCCTTCCGGGGGGGTCCCGTTTTAACCATCGGCTTAAAATCTTCTGGCCCATCCCCAAATGTCATTTTAAAACGGCAAATAAACTCAGCCACAGCACGGCTATTGAGGATGGCTGCATGGATGAAACTTGGCACCCGAGTCACGCTTGACATTTCCGCTCGTTATGCGTTAACGCATCGGTGGATCGACGTACCTTTGGAGTAGTGCAAGAGAATTGATGCGACTGTTTGGCGTTTTGTATTTTAGTGTCACAACACACAGTACGCCGACGGGTAAGGTTGACATGCCCGAAATCCTTGTCGTAATCCACTTGACTGACGCCAGTGGGACATGGAAAGCTTGTGATTGCTTTTCGCGATGCATCCGTGTGACCATGCCCTACATACAAAGATTCGAAATCGAGGCTTTTTGTTAACCTTTGTTTGTGAGGAATCTGAAGGGAGAAATGATGTTTGAAAAAGAGAGTTTCGAGTGAAGGGGACCGGCACGATATGGAAAAAGTGGATGCTTTGAAGAGTAAATACGTAGATAATGAATAGTGCGTTCGTAAATCTAGCTATCATTATTCTATAAAAACCGCCAATTTAATGTTACGAATGCAACGATGTGGTTACATTGTAACACTTTGAACAAAATAAAAGATGCGGTTTCGTATCAACAATGCCACTGACACACAGATACAACTGCAGCACGTGGTTGACATTGTTCCGTTGGCAGGTGTACGACTCGGCCGCCGGTGCATTAACTGTTCATTTTAAACCAAACGACAACCGCAATGCATTCGATGCGAGCTGTGTGTAAACCATCATCGAGTTAATCAATAAAATAAAACGTTCCGCAAAAAGAGCGCACGGAAGACGGCGTGTTCGCCCCGAAGGTAGACTTCACCGGCGCGTCGACGCAACAGCGAAAGGTCAATTGGTTCATAAATGTGAAATCAGTGAATTTAATTTCGTACGGAAGTAGTGAAAATGGGAACAACCCAACAACACCGTCGAAGGGGCCGAAGGTATCGTCCGGGGGTGTACCCATGCAAATGGGTAGTTTAATTATGCTAAATATTTATGCTCAGCTTAATGCCCGCGCGATGTACAGCTTGACCAGTAGCGGAAGTTAGGCTGCTCGTGGTCCCGGAAGGGTAGCAGCAAAAGCAAATAAACTTCTTCATGCCATGGCCCTTGGCTTGCCTTGGGGTGGTTGGACACGGCAAATCCATGGTTGCAAACATTCGTGGCGGTACGTGGATTTTGGGTTGGTCGGAGTTTTTCACCGGGTTCCATCTGTGGCCTTGATGAATTGTTAAACAGTCAAGCACTGAGTGGTTTACTTGTGATTTTTTTTTTCAGTGTTGGTGCGGTTATTATTGCTGATTTCAATTTATTAACCACATGTAGTGAATAATGATGTGTTGGAAGCGGCTGTACAGGTTTTGCAAGATTGTTTCATTTTTTCATCATCGCTGGATAGGAGCTGATCGGGAAGAGGTTTGATGTGTTTGAGTTGCGTATTTATTTCTGAGATCTTTTTATTTTCATATCGGAAGTCAGCTGCTTGCTGGAAGATTACTGTAATGGAATCAATTTTAGTTAAACTGCTTTTTCAAAAACTGCTGAAAATATACATTTTGTTGCATTATTTAATAACAGCTGAGTAGTAAAATTTATCTGTTTTGTAATTTTTACTGCATTGTTTTTAGTCCTCATTCACTTGTGTCAAAAGCATTCTGAACATAAGTTTTGCAAGATTTATACACTCAATATATATTTCTTTATATTGGATTGAAATTTCATTTACACCACGTTAAGTTTCTGTTAAAGCAGTTCATTTAAGTCAATGTTCTTCGAGTAATAAGGAATTGAATTTGTTTCTCGTTTATTTTTACTGTGTTTGTTAAACATGACTTAAACCTTTTGTCTACAGGGCTAAACAATTATAAACAGAACCTTTTTTAATTCCTTAAAAAATACAGTAAATTCAAGAAGCCTGAATTTTAACCTTGCCACAACCGAAGAGAAGCAGCAACAGGAAAAGGATGTAGAAAAGCAAAGGTCGCGGGATTAGAACAGGAAACATTCAATTGAAAAAAGGAAGAAAGTTTATAACGGAAGGATGACAGAGAGTTTCCAAAGTCAAAATGATCAAACGAAGCATTGAAAAGACGGAAACAAGCTAGTAGTAAATTGTTTGAGCAAAGACAGTGCGGCTCGCAGGAATCGCTTAAGGTGGACGATGACGAAAGGGTCGTGTGGAGACATGAAAACGAATGACAGAAAAGGACGGCGCGTTGGAAACTTAAAGAATCAAGCCGGCGAATAAAAAAAACTTGAACCGGGGGCGTCTCGATTCCCGTGAGGGATGCTTCAGAATATAACATGGAGTTGAGGTTGGTAGTTGCACATCGAAGCGATCAAGAATGCACCTAATCTCAATGCGAGTAAAGAGTTTTTGACGAGCTATATGAGCTGTACTGTGATCTCACCATCAAGCATCTATTTAGACTGGCCAAGCTCCTGTAGGCTGCTCATGTCATGAGAACGGCTTCGGACAAACTATGAAGTCCTTTTGTCAGTCTCTAGGATTGCTGCAACGGGCCAAGACAAACAAAGACAAAGACGAAGCTTGGTAGTAAAGTAGTAAAAATGTACTTACATGATTAGAACAATGTTGCATTTGTTAAACTATTCGTAATAATTTAATTTTATTTTTTATCCAAAATCAGTCTCAATAAGCAAGGCTTTTAGCATTTTGCTTCATTGAAGTTATTTAAAAAAATTTGTTAAACGATTTGATGTTTTGGAAAACCAAGTTCAAAATTTTATGCACAAGCATGATAAGTGTGTGCAGCATTGGTAACATTTGTGAAAATTTCTTTGCGACGCTTAACGTAAATTGTTTAAATTAATCGTGCCCGAAATATTCGCCAACGCGATAGTAAAAATCAGCATGCAAATTTGATAAAATTAAAGGAAAAAGAAATGTGAGAGCCAGCAAGCAAGAGAGAGAGTGAGAGAGAGAAAGAAAGAGAGAAAGATGATGCTCGATTAATCCTTTCTTCCATGCAGCTTAGCTTCATTCTCATGTTCACGGATAAATTATGACGTGCAATTTGTAATAAAACACATTCTGCAGTCACAGTGCTCCGTATCTGGACAAACAGGATTCAGCATTTAGCACTTGGGGAGTGATAAAAATGTTTCCCCTATGGAGGCGTTTTCATTGGCGATGGAAAAGGAAGGGAGAGAGCCGAGCGGAGGTTAGGACATCGTAAAGGATATTTGCATGTAAAAATCACAGATTAACACACTTAAGAGCTTGGTTCGATGGTGACCACACTCACCAAAAACGGGGTTGGCAAAAGGGGTTTGGCGAAACCGGAGGTCGTTACATGTAACGAACCGACAAGCTCGAAGCTTTTCGTTTGCAGACAGCCCGCTCCCTGCACGTAGTTTCCGCGCTTTCGAGCTATGTAACGCAACCCGTAGCGTTCTAATCGTGTGTCCTAGTGTCCTGCGTAGTTTTGCCATGATAGAGATGGAAACTTTTAGAAAAATAGAACGAACCGACGAGAAATCAACCCCTCCGGGTGTGAATATCACCATAACTATGCAAATCGAGCTCATCCTCCTCATCGCTTTTGATTGTTTGTGTTATCTTCCACCAGCGAGGAGTGAGGTTGTAGCACGACCTCCGAGTGTCCTTGTTGCAGGCGTGGAAAATAAGGTCCTCGTGTTTACCAGCGAGTAAAAAAGAAGGGAACGGACCGGTTGTAGTTTGCCGTCTGCCTTAGCGAACTACCAACGACTACAAGCTCTAATAGAGAGATTTACTATGGCGATTTACATAAAAAGTCATGATCGTTATCGTGGTTCCCAACGGTTCCCGTGTAGCCTTTGCGACCCGATGTCATGCCGTGTACGGCTGTCAGCGGCAGTTCCGGTCACCGGTCGGGGGCTTCTTCTCTTGCATCTTTCATTCGTCGTCCTCCTTCCCTCGTGCCTTGGAACGATTATGGCATGTATTTTGTCTGTGTGTGTGTTAGCACAAACATTTTCTTTAGAGCACCATGGTCGACCCCATCTCGTACAGTTCTGGCTTCTATTTTCCCGTGTTGATGGATCTGTTATACGAACTGCTGTTCCAACTCCATCCCCCTCGGGACGGTCTGAGTGGACATCCGGAAGCGTGCTAATTAAGGCAATCGTTTCAAGATTGTTCCACCGAATGCAAAAGACATCCTAGGTTGAATTTTGTGTGATCTTGTTTCTTTTTTCTCTATTCTACTCTGCTCATCGTCCGCTTCAGTTCTTCTATAAGAAATGCTAGAAGTGGAAATAGAGCATGAACGAAACAGGAGAAAGAAAAAAACCGAAAACAAATGGTTTAAAATTAAATTACACCAATTCATTCGGCTAGGATTGCATTTGCGTCAACGTCAAACCAGTTAAAGTTGCTTCACTATTGGTTTCTCTCAATCAGCAAGTGTCTGATGTTGGTGTGACGGACGCGTTAATGATTGCATAATTAATTTGTCTGTTGTAATCAAACAAACTGGTGTGGAAATGTTAACGACACTGTGTTACGGAATGGAGCCGATTTTAAATTCAGTACCAGTGGATGGGTTGTTACATTGCTGTAAATTGGTGATACAGTGACAGCTGTGACAACACTTTCGCTTCAATTGGTGTCAATTTCCTAGAGGTTGTTCCTCTTTTTTAAATAAAATTAATCAAGGCGTCATTATTGGTTTGGACGTTTGAAAAAATGAGTCAGTAGTTGCTATTTGTCATTATATTCCGTTATTTCGCGTTTTATGTAAGACATGCCTTGTGAGCTAAATAAAAATAAATAAAAAAAACATTAACACAAAAGAGATCAAAACGATAATTTATAGAAAACAAAGAGAATGATGCATTTCCAGCAACAAAGGGAATGATTGACAAAAAATCACAAAAAAAAAATACTAAGGAGCTTCAAAGCTAAGGGGGAAAAGAAAAGCCGATGGAGGGGGTTCCTCCTTTCAAACATATTTGTCGTCAAAGAAGCTTCGTTTATCGAAAGACTTGGTTATCGAATGGATCTTACTGCCAAAAGATTTAGTAGATTCTTTGTTGATCGTCCTGCAAACGTACGAAAATAAATAAATGAATAATACAACAATTCTAAACTACGTAGAATGGTTCTCATGTCATTCTCATGTCAACTCATGTCAGAATGTCAAAGGCATGTCATTCTCATGTCAAGAAACTGTTGTTTCCTTCAAATATTTTTGAGGCTTCGATGCTATAATTTCAAGGTATTAAGACAGTTTTATCAATAAATTTCCGGCTCAAAACGATACCAACAGCAATAATTGGAATAAAACAACCATGAAACATTTAATATATTATCTTTCAAAGGCATTACGAATATATAATGTTGTTTTATCTGCACCTCCTGTACTAATGATGTAAATCAATCTTAATCATAGCATACAGTCTAATATATTATCATTTCCATTGAATAATTTATCTAAATCATCCATTTTAATTTATCATTCAACTATCTTTGCTATATGGCATTGGTCTGGTTATAGAAATTTACAAATGATTTGTTTGATACTCGTTTGTGCTTATTTTTATAATCCTCGATGTAAGCTGTTTAGTGCATATATCACACGATGTTTTTTTGTCAGTCATTTATCACGTTGAAATTATTTCCACGAAATCAAATTCCTGCCTAACACATGCCACCATAGTTTAGCCTTGTTTACTCAGCATGGATGGCAAATAGTTTGCAGTGTAAAAAATAGACAGAAAAAAAAAATCAAAAATAATCCTTCATGAGAATTGTTCAGTGGAACTAATCACACAACAATTCCGTTTTCACGATAGCATAAAAATGAAGACGAAAAAAAAAGTACTAAAAAACAAAAAATCCGAAATGCTGCTATTCGTTCCGGGAGATGTAAAATCAAAATTGCCCAAAACTGTAGTCAACCAACAACTGAAGCAAAACGTAAAGCAATGCCAAATGCTCCATGCAGAAACCAGTTAAGCAATATGGAGTTAAAAATATTTCATCCGTAAGCACTGGCACTGGGTGCGAGCTAGACAGCGACATATCATAAGTTATGGGTCTAGGAATAAAACAAAACGCTTTTTAACACACACACACACACACACACACACACACACACACACACACGCGTAACGTGGGAACAGCGGTTGGGAGGAAACATAGCAGAAGTTACAGAACGCGGGCTAACGAGGCTCTTCCCAAGCCTCAGTAAAGAGCAAATACCAGTGTGAAATTGTTTTTACCAGACTAGCGGGATAATACCACGGGCAGATAAGGGATGCGGGTGGTTGGCAGAGGCAACACATTTCACAGCATTATTTGCTAGCATAAATCGTCGGCCTTTCAGGCCGGGATGTGATGTTCGTATGTGAGTGTGCGTACATCGTGTATGCTGTGAAAAATGGCACCAGATCCCCGACTCCTCGGTGTGAATATTCACACCAAAAACGGAGCAAATCTTGTTTGCCTTCTTTTTGGTGGCAAATAGTTTTTTACTTGGTGTTCCTGGTAAACTGAGTGCTGGAACACACAGGCTGGAAGTACAATAAGAAAAGGTTTTGTCAAATTCAACACATTGTCCCGAGTTGTTTATCACACACACACCTGTCCTATTCGAATAGAACCTTGGAATGGATGGTTTTTTCGCTCACTTCCGAAAACAATACAGCAGGAGTCGAACAGTACGGTTCGTAGGAAGAGGTTAAGACATGACGTGTTGAAGTGACAATCGTACATGTTTGGGTTTTCATTACATGCACGGTACGAGTTACTGCGAAAACGAACCGATTGCAGATTGAGAAATGAGCATCTCATTTTTGAGGCTTTTGGAAACGGAACATGAACGTGAAATGAATGTGAAGCATCGGATTGCCTACATTCTGGCGTAGTTCGGCGGGAGCAGAATGTTAGTGAGGCTCTCGTCCTTTCGATCCAGCTCGCACTCTATGGCTGTAATTATTTATGTGATAATATTAGTATTAGCATGCCAGAGCTATGTTTACGGGGCAATCATAATGAATTCTAACAGCGGTAATAAATCTCTTCAGTCTGGATTCCCTTCATCCGGTTCATAATGTTCATCAAACGCAGATGAGAGTAAGCTCGAAGCATGATACAAGATTCATAAATAACGAGAGCCGGATGAGTTGATTGCATTCCGGGGAGGTTGTTTTGTTTTCCACAACTACTGTTTAGTTTTAGGCAGTGTGGTAAGATTGGCCGGAAGTGAAAGGGATGTTCGTTAAACTGGTGTCGGTCGGTTTGTAGGAGAGACTATGGAGGATAACGATAAAGTGAGGTGTGCGAAAGGATAGTAATGTGTTGTTGTAACCTTGAAACTATAAAGTATTTTTAAGCTGATAGGTGGACAGATTTGTATAGAGGACATAAAAAATAGAGTTCAAGTAGTATTTAAAACTGGAGAAGAGAAAGGATAAATAAATTGCTTTACCTTATGTTTTTATTGATAATTAATTCCAAGAACTGACTAAATAATGAAGCAATTTCAGAACATCTCTGTGCAGTCATCCGAATTTCCAGTACTTTCTGAAGCTCTGCTAAGACAGAACAGAAATCGTTTTGTTTACTTATTCCATTAAATTGTTCCATTGAAGTTGAGAAGTGTCCAGACTTCTTTAAAAAAATGTTTTAATTGATTTAGCGCATGAAGTAACTTTTTGGTACAAACATGAATTCAGTTCTTCAAAGTTCTCAAAGCTTGTAAACTAAACTATTAAAACATTTCCAAATTTGCAGAACCTAGTAACATCCGCATGTTGGTCAGCAAGCTGATAAGAAGTTTCCTGTAGAAATTAAGCATCCTCCAATGAAAAGCACCCACAGACGGACATCATGATGGTGCGGCTTCCGTCCTGGGAGCAGCATCATGATCATCACCATCCTTCACATCATCATTATCTAGCCATAGTACTTGTTGTAATCATCAAACAAACCAAAGCAACGTGCAAAGTTCAGCAGCGGTAGAGCGAACACGGGGTTCCGATGAATCCTTCCCGTAAGCCGGTAATGCATGAAGTACACTTGATCACTGGGATTCTAGAGGAACGGTACTGCTGGGTCCTTTCGGCACAAACGGATGGAAACAATAGCAACTGCTTTGACAAAGTGCCTCCGGATGGTGGCTGAGCTCATGGAGCCGATGGTTCATGGGAATCATATTTTAACCACAAATTTCACTCGATCTTCTTCGCCCCGGTGTCTGTCTCTCGTACTTTCTTCGATGTCCATATGTTGGGCGATGCAGCTTTTCCGTACCCAAAAAACGTGCAAATGCTCAATCATGATGCACGGTGCCGAGTGGCTGGGTGTGTAAAGAGTCGGTTGGATTACTTGGGTTGGGAGTTAGTTGAAATCTGTTCGCCCGTATTTGCGTCCGGTTGTACGTTTGTGTGTCGTAATGTAGGAAGGACACCGTCCCCGGCATTCAGCTAACCGTTCTAAGCATTTGAATAAAATGGTCGACGAGCGAGCGTTACGAGGAAATGACAAATGGCATCCTTCTGGCGTATGCTGGGTATATTGCTATGCCACACAGTAGATCCTTTAGTCTGCATATGTTTGTATGTATATGAGCTGTGGTTGGTGTGCGTGTGTGAGCCCCCCTAATTGAATGAATGGCTAAACGATATCGCTGTCTTCTTGCGTACGCTCGAAACGGTTTGCTTCCGGTTGGTTCGGAAGCCGTGTGTTCGGTAGCGCTGTATCCGGTTTGGATTTGGACCAATGGATTTCCGATTTAAAGGACTTTAGAAGTGAGTAATAACTCTCTTTACGAATCATTTCATACTTGCTGGGATCGATCGATCGATCGGGAAGTTCCTAGAAACGATCATCCGAAACCACTGTAGTACGTGGCTAGACATTCTCAGTTTTATCTCATGTTTCGGTTCTAGCGATTATGAGGGATGCGAAATTTAGACAAAAAGACTAAAAATTCACGGTACCAAATTGGCGTCTATTTCTTCGAAGTTCATGTTTAATTATTTGAAAAAAGATCAAAACGAACACCATGTCGTGTTCTCGAAAGGTCGTGCAAAACTTTTACGGATGGGCATTGTATGTGAAAACGAACAAGAGTAGAGGGTTTCTTTGGTATAATACCGATAATAATTTAAATGACAATTGGTTTAAAAGCCCAACACGAGAAGAGTTCTTGGAGGGCCATTGTCTTCGGTGGGTGTACCTTTTTGGTTCTTGAATAGGCTGTAACCGTTTGAGAGGAAAGATGCTGCTGAATTGTTCCTTCATAATGAATCGTTTCAGAATGTGTACGGTACGGCATTTGAACAACATTCATGTGTGTGGTAGCAGTAAAGTAGCAATAAATAATTTTCTTTTGTAAAACAGGTTGACTTGAAATGGTAACGATTAGTTGTGCTAGAGTGTGTAGGTTTAGAAATCAAGAAGGTCAGATACAAGGTAAATGTAAAGCTTTAAAGCTGTACAGAATGATTTGTTAGGTAGAGTGTCGGTAGAGACCAAGTGATGACATTACGAGAATATTTTTTTTTTTTATTTTGTAATGACGGACAGGCCGTATTCCTTAAAATCTAATCTTATATCTGGCTTAACATTTCATCAAACTTATATCCAATTTTGAGTGTAGACATTGCCTTCTCCCTCAATTCAAGTGCTCCTTATCCCGGGTGAGCTCGGTTGTGGATGTTGTTGCTGCCAGGTGTGGTTCTAAACTTGTCCTCTCTATGTCTGCTAAGGATTTGCGCCTCTTTGAAGCATAGTGCCGTGGACACTATCAGTTGGCTCCCAAGAAAAACCCCTTTGTTGCGGATAGTTTGTGGTGATCCGCTACTCGCTATATCGTTGCCAGAATTTGGATGTTATGGTTGGCGGCCCTACCATGGGCAGAACGCACGAGTCCAAAAGCCACTACAACTTTGTGAAGTTACAGTTACATCTAACTCACGCATTCCGCCAACAGCAAAGCCGCCAGTCACAACTACACGTCGTTCAAACCTAGTTCAATTGACCATCATTACGAGAATATGTGGTGTACGGAATAATCTAAAAACAATGAACGCAATGCTCAGAAAATGGAAAACACATTACAAGGCATCTTTACAAACTGTTTCCATTATTCCCTTTGGTACCCTTTTCACCACATTCCGACGTTTAGTTGAAAAAAAAAAAATCGATCATGTTTGAGTGTTTTTTATGATAGTGTCAAATCGAGATTGACGCCAGAGACAGAATTTACTTTGAGGAAAAAATTTAAATTCTTGCACAAAAAGACTCCTCACACGACAATCGACCTTTTGAATGATGAGGTTTTTGTGAAGTTAAGGTATCATGATAGATAGCCTTGGTCTCTCGGTGAACTTGCTTTTTACACTTCAATCTTGCTTGATAAACTAGGCACAAGCTCCTTTTAACAGAATTTCTCTTTGAATAAAAAGACTCCAGTATAAGAGATCTGAAGTTATAGATTGGAAATCGATTGGAAGATTAAGTCCCTTGGACGACGACGACGACGACGACTTGTTGTCGTCTGGATAATATGACTCCTATTGGCCTCACATTCCATCGATTTCTAAATCCGCCACTGTTTCAAAAATATTCTGCTTAATTCAACCTCCCAAGTTGAACCTTTTACATTCAAACTCAGCACAAATATTCCTGCCTCTCTTTCAATTTCAATTCATCTTTTAATTTCAAGGCAACAATCAAATTTCAGAGTATAAGTCAACGCCTAAAATCACCTAAACACTAAAATCACCCAACGCCTAACAGTTAATAAATTAATTAATTATTAATTATCATACTTCATTAATAGCGAAGGATTTTTTTGTTTTCCTCGAAGTTGTTGAAGACTGCAACATCTTAGACCGTCTTTCTCCTTTTCTCGGGAATATCCATGGTATTTTGTAAGAAGGTGCTGTACCGTGACCTTTAGATTGATATTGACAGTATTGATATATAAGTGGAGATTCTTGTTTTCAGTAAATGCATGCGGCCAATTCTTAGCCTGGACAGCTTTGCTCGCTGTGGTTTGAAGCAATAGTCCAAGGTACCACTGTCTGTTTGATCTTCTTGGCTTAAAAGTGATGTGCTCCAAGAGATTTGCCAACTATGCTGTATCGTCTGTCATTAGAATGATGTACAGAATTATGTCGTACTATTATGCGATGGATCTACAACTTCAAAACGTCAACTCCAAGGTTTGTAGCTGTAGCTGACGACGACAGTGATCATATCTGCTGGTCATATGTGGAGTTCGATGCGGCAACACCCTGGCTCTTAGCATACGTTCCGAGATCAGGTAGAACCTCGGCGGTGCCGATACTCGACATCGTGGTTCAGATTAATTATTACGACGTACGAGTTTTGTTGTTCAAAGGGATGTAAATCATCCTTTCTTACTTTTCTAAAACATTCCTTTCTTCCCTCATTTTAATGCAGTGCCTCAATTGCCTCTCTCAGTCCACACAAAAAGGTTCATGAAATGGTCTTGGTCTGCTTTTTTTGTGTGGCTTTGTTGACTTGGTTTACCTGCAGTTGGAAGGCTAGCACTACGTATGGAAAGGCGACTTCTTACACATTTATAATCGAGGTTTTTGTATTTTTTTTTTATTAATTATACGTTTTATTGAATTACTTTAAAGTTCACAAGAACGATTATTTTCTTTAAGGAAAAATAACCTGCAGTAGGTTTATATCATCATGACAAAATTTGCCTCCCTGACACGTGAACCGAATGCAACTCTCATAAGACATGTGCATCCGCAGCTATTTACATTATCCCTTTCTTCGTCAAATGTGTGTAGCAGTATGTTTTCCTTTTTTCTGTCTTAACACACACGGGTCGCAAAAGTGCAACCAAAAATGCACTCTACACTGCTTAAAAGCCAGACAAATATAAACACACGACAAAGTTCTTATCGGGTAAAACTTTTCAATTCGCTTCTTTGCTTGCTCGAGCTGGGGAAAACAAAACCCGGTCGGTAGATGTGAGTAAAGGCGGGGAGGGATTTTGATTTTACGAGTACTCTCGTGTGCTCTCGATGCTTTGCGGGCCAATCTTTATTTGCACGTGTGATTGAAATGCATGCGGTACGCTGCACAAGTGGGACATAATTTTCCTGGTGATTTAGTGACTGCGAGCGATGGATGGATGGATTGCAGCCGGCTGAATGTTTCATGTATGAGTGATTGAAGCTGCAAATGCATGCACCATATGTATAGGGATTTTTGTTGTATTTTGCCTTTTTTTCTCCCATGCGATTTACATATTCATCCGTGCTCAACAACGGTAATGCTGAGCGGGAGATATTTATTTATGATTTTATACTTATTGAGTTATACGAGTGAGCACTGCATGAGTCAGAAAGTTGAATGCATTTCGAGTTTCGGTTTAATCCGCTTTTAACAGAATTTATGATGAGTTTTATTGAATGCACTTGAAGCTGGAGCAAATGCCGGCATTGTGTTTTGGGTGAGTTTGTTTGTTATTTGAGCTTTGGGTAGGTTTTAATGGGATAGGCGAAGAATTGGATTATGAGCATTTGTTTGGCAGATCTGAGAATTTTTTATCTATTCATATTTTGATGCATGAGATAATATTTTGTTTGTATTTTTTATTTTCTTTATTATTTTTTATCGATTTTAAGTTTTTGTTATAATTCTTTTAGATTTTGTTTTGATGATTTATGATTTTCATGTAGGTAAAGTGTTGGCATGATGTAATTAAAAATGCGTATGGTTAGTCGTTCTTATGCTCTGGTTAATTTCGTTCTCGTTATTGAGCAAATTGTTCAATAATTAAAATGTTTATTTGAAATATTGAATCTTTATTCTTGAAATGCAAAATTGAACCAAACCCCTTACCAGGTTGGTCCCACTTCGCACTGGTTTTGCTCAGCGAAGGAAGTAGAAACTATAAGAAAGTGAAGCCAAGACATTCATTCAGCTTAAAACGAATGCAAAACAGACTTGACTAAGAAAACGAATAAACACTGGCCGTACCGAGTGGAAATCTTTTAATCACTTGAATTACACACTCCACTCCAGCGTAGCGCAAAACGCGGAAGGAATAAAAATAAACCGAAGAAACTAATGCCGGAATCGGCCAACGACGCTCCCCATTGCAAAATAGCAGACTTTACACTTCGTTGAGTAAATCTTTCGTTTCGCTTCTGGCGTCATTTTCTCAAATCCCATTCTTTGCATTCATCCGCCTGTTCAGAAGCGCACTCGGTTGCGCTCGTCGCGAAGTGTCGCAGGACGATTTTTTTTTCATGCAGCTCTGCAGTACCGACAAGACGTTAAACTCGGTCCACTCTTATAATACCTTTTTCCGTTTTTTTTGGTCGCCTTTTCCTAAGCATGAGCCTGGACTGAGCAATGGGCACTGAGGTACATCGTAATCGCAATTCTTTCTCTCTTTCCTAAAGCAAACTTCTTATCAGTCGTTGGGCCTGCCAGCACCACACAAACGTTTCGCTTTGTTGCAACCGTTCACGGCGCTCCGTCCCGGGCAGCGCGGCGCTTTGTCTTACGATCTCGTCCATCAAAGAGAGGCCCATTTTTACGGCATCGTAACCTTAATTTAAAAAGTTTTACTTACCACACACACACACACACGCACACAGATACTAGGTACTCGGTTTCGCACGATATCCGATCGAGAAGACGGTGAAAACCTTTATTTTTTGCCAACCGTTCGAATCGTTTTGGTTTGTTTTTATGCTTTACTATTTTGTTCTCGGCTGTAATTTGCTAGACTTCAGCGCTTAAGGTCCAATGTTGGTGTGTTACAGAGTGGGTAAAAAAACGCAAAAACCGAACGAGCGTATGGTTTGGCGCACCTTGAGGAGTTTTATTGTTTCCCTTTAACCCTATGGCCCTTTGACTTGGGTGACCTTGTGCGCAGTGAGCTTTTGCAATTGTAAAGACGAAATTGAAAGAGCTATGTGGCGCAATAGGCGCAAATAATCGTAATCGACAAACTGTGCTTGTCTTTTATTTGATACTGTTTTAGCGCATCTAAAGTCTTGTAGCATTTAACAATGTTTACCAAGGTGTTTAGGAGTACTTTAGTTGAGATGGTGCCGCTGTGACCATGTTTTGGTTCGTGAGAACATTATGTAATGGACGTTTGATTATTTGCTTGGTACCGTTTAGTTTAGATAGATCATTTATGGATGATTAACGACAGCTCCGACATAACCGAACATATTCGCGATAGATATAACGGTTAAGACCCACTCGATAAACAAAGCTTCTCAAGTGAATATCGAAATGCGTGATAACTATGGGCAGGGATTTTCCTTCAATAAGATCCTTCGCATGGAAAAGAGGCAACGAATCAATCGAAAATACACGGGATGTGGTTTCTTTATGGACAGTCTTACTCGTCAATGTTCTTTAATTGAGTGAAACGCAAACTCATCGTAAGTGAAGAGAGACTAGAGCATTTTGTTGAACAAACTCTGACATTTTGAGCTTAATGTTTACCATACATTTCATTCCCCGGTTCTCCTACCTTGGCGATCCGTGGTTCAATTGGTGTACTGCCTGAAGGTTTTGGGTTGCTGACTACCTTCTGATCTAGCGCAGTAGCAATAGCGTTGTTTTGGTTATTCGTCGAATGGATGTCGTAGGTTGGCTGTTGGCGGCGACACGGCTGGATAATGGGGACGCTGCACTTGCATAGAGACTAATGTGAAATGTATTCTGTTTGAATATTAGTCCTAAGCAATACAGTTAGGTAGTTCCAAACAAATAAAGATAAATAAACTTTTAACAGGACTCAATATCGGTCAACATATTCTTAAACAGATTTCACATATACGAAGGCTGACAATAAAGTAAGGTCTCCAATTTTTTTTTCATAGAAAATGACATTTATTTACAAAAAACGATACACCGTTGGAAAGGCCAAGGTCTTGGCTACTTTTCTACATAATCGCCATTTTTTTCCAACACCTTGCGCATCCGCACGATGAACTTGTCTATGCCGGCAGAATACCACTCTCCGTCCGCCTCGCGCAGCCAGGTGTTGACCTCTTGTGGTCTTCGGTCAGCTGTCAGCTGTGCACCCATCGGGCAGAAACTTTGTGATACTGCAAGTTGTTCACAAGGATATGACGGATTGTTTCGCTGCTACACACTCCTCCAAGCTTCTCTTCCAAGTCTCTAATTGTCGCACGGCGGTTTTTGAGCATTTCTGCCTCCACTGCTTGAACAATCGCATCCGAGACCGACGGTTGGCCACTTCTCTCCTCGTCGTGAACATTAGTGCGCCCGGAATTGAACTCGCGGCTCCACTTACGCACGTTTTTTATGTCCATACACTTTTCCCCGTAAACTTCAACTAGTTGACGATGGATTTCAATAGGTGTCACCTTTTTCGCACTCAAAAAACGTATTACAAAACGCAATTCACACTTGGACGCTGACGCGAGGGGTACCTCCATCGTTGACGGCTGCTCAGCCAAGACTTAGCGGTCGGGGAAGCCTCACCCAGCAGCAAAGTGGTAGTGGGGGAACCAAGGAACACGGCGGTGTTGCCAGATTTCGCCTAGCGCGTGCTCCGGCGAAGTTGCAGCGTTGGAGACCTTACTTTATTGTCAGCCCTCGTATCATAGGCGTGATGTCCGGATACGGCTGGTGCTAGAAACACACCTGAACGTGTGATTTTCATGTATCCAGGGTTCGTAACTACTCTTCTTCGAATGATTGGCGAAGTCAGTGTCCTGGAATGACCAACAATAACATAAGTACTTCATCGTAGACAATTCGATCAATTCTGATTAGCTTACTACAACCAAAGATCTGCATGGACTGAGACAAGCTTTCGGGAAGAATTGAGACATACTCAATTGCTCAAACCAAGAGTAGCCTAGAGGATCGTTTTATTAGCATTGATTCCGATTTTAAGATTAAAATAGGATTGACAGTAGATCAAGTACGAACGTTATACGAATCTCAATAATCGACCAAGAAAAATTAATGGAGAATCTTGGAAATGTCCGACTGGTCAAAAAATATAGTATTTACCCAACACTGGAACACTATCTGGAACAACCTAAACCTCAGCAATGAACTTCGCCTAATCAAGCACAACACCGCTTTATGGTAAGATACCGAATCCAGTCAACATCTAAGTGTCCTATCCTGCCTGCGAATAGGACATACACGTCTGATCCATTCCTACATCCTCAACAAAACCAGTCCTCTACTCTGCAGTTTCACTGGCGTTCCTCCTCACCGATTGCCATCAGACACACCGAACCATCTGCCAACTAGACACCGACTACGCGACAGTCATATCACCCGAGGCAAACTGCAACAGAATCTTCTTATTAGATCTCTACGCATCAGCAAGTTATATAGAGAAATTTTTAGTAATGGGTTAAACTTTTACGATCCATAAACGCCATAAAAAACAGATAAGCCTTATCCTAAGCCTTGGATTTGTATCAGTATAAGCCACTTCTTGTATATAGTAGAGAGACGAATGTAGTCTCTGAGAATCACAAACAAACGAAAGAATAGTAAAGTATTTAACACACCAACTCGTCAAGGCAGGTGTTTAATGCTTTTTGTCGGTATATGACTTTGCTTGAGGAGGAGAAAATAATCTTTCCGATCATGTCATTTCAGTGTGACTTATGCGGGTCCTGTACTATCTTTTCTTTGGTAAAAATACCAGCCTGTTAAGATGATTTGGAACTAACCTTACAAATTTGCTGAAGTCAAAGTCAAGGTGTAGAGAACGAGTACCATATTATGTCTGGCGAACGAGTACTTCGAGACGGTCTGCAGAGGCTCAAACAACAACGACGACCCAGAGACGATAAAGTCATTCCTGGTTTTCTCAAATGAACAACATACGCCTCTGTCAGTCACTTTTACTGAGCCCACCTGGGATAAGGTGCACGTTAGTGGTATGAGAATGTAAATGCCGCTAAGTTTAATGAATTGTTCCGTTAGTTAAAAAAATAGTTCTTAAAACATGCTGCCTGGCCGTAGCTACGCAATAAAAAAAAACAATTTAGAACAAATTATATGAATGTTCTGACAAAATCAAACTTGTATCCGATTGGTTTCAATTTCAAATATTTATGATTTAATCTGTGAATACTTTGTGCCCTTTTTGCTTTCATTTTTTTTCTATTTCTATAAATGATGGCACGGATTTTCGTTGCATGCTACTTTATTACTTCAGCACAGAAACTCTAAGCGCTTTCAGAACAATTTCCCCTGTTTCTATCCCGAGCCTCCCGGTAGGCCCATTTGGGTAAAATAATAGCATTTTCACTGTGTTGCACTTGGTTGCACTATTTGTGAAATTCTTCAAAGTACGCTTTCGTACCATTCGAAATGGTTTGCTTTCTCGCGCGAGTAGTTTGCTAGCTTCTTCCGCGATGTAAATATGTTTTAAGCAGCGTATAATGAAAGAAGATAAAACACAAACACACAAAAAATTGGAATGAGTTTTTTTGCCTTTTTCTTGGCAAGCTGAAAGATAGCAAAAGAATGTAATGGATGGAATTAAACTAGAGAAAATGCACAAAAAAGAGCAACAGTACTACGCTAGCGAAGAAAAGATGCAATAAAACAGCAGGCCAATGCAGTGTAATCGTTGTGAGAAGAAAAATTGCGGAAAATAACATTTAAAAAAAAATCAGTACTGTACTAAGGACAGAAGAAAGGAAGATGAGCGAACAGATAACGCCAGGCTGTAAAGGGCAGACGGATGTGTGTGTGTGCAATGTGATTAAAATTTGCATGCCTGCACGGGTCCAAACAAACAGGATCGTTTCCACCATTCTTATCTGTTTTTCTATTCATTTCATTTGTGTGTTGTGTATGTGTGTATGTTGAGTTTTTTCATTATTCCACTACACCCCAAAATGGACGGAAACAGGCTGCCGGATATGGTTTGAATTTTATTTAATTTTAATTTCTCACGCATGGGTAAGCTTCTTGTTGCTTTCGCTCCTTGGCATTTGATTGGGCCGCTGTTTTCTAAGAAAATATGCAGCAAGCGTTTTTTCGGGACGGGTGCTGCACAGTTCGGTGAAGGAAAACATTCAGTGACGTTTCTACCTCAAATGTCCATTGCCTAGTAAAGCTATTCTGTGGAAGAAGCTTGATAGCGTTGGTCATTTAATCGGTTTTATTTTTCTTTAATGTTGCATATCCCACTCGGAGCGTTTGGCGTCGGTCGTGTGATGTAGAATTGGTTGAAGTCTTTGAGTGGTCAGAAAAAAGCTAACCCCGATACCTCTCGATAGGGAAAAGGGGCAAAAAACAACATTATTTTCCACACAATTTACTTTCCGATTCTGGCAATCATCGAACCATCTGTTGGACCGGAATCGATTTGGGGATCATAAATTGAAAGTTTTTTTTTGTCTGGTATTCATCTTCTTGTTGGTGGTGTTGTTAGGGTAGTGGTCACATTTGGTAGCGAATGGGACGAGATTTGCAAAACGTTGACCTCGTTTTCGTTCGTACGAAAAGGTTAAGAAACCAAGCGGAGGGCTGTTTTGGACCGTTATTTTCGATGACTAGGATGGGCGAGCCATGTTTTCGACACGTTCCGCCACGTTCAAGGGTGCTTTCGGGTGATCGAATCGAAATCGGAATGTAATTGATGCTGACCCACATCGGAGTGTGGATAGGATGAAACCTGGCTTGAAGTATGGGTAAGAAGTGTGATAAAGGGACTGCACGACACAAGTGTTGCCATGGTGGAGCACATTCAACATTGTTGATTTTTCATTGAATTCTCAGTTAGTTCTAAGAAGGGAACAAAATTGTATTCTTTATCTTCAGTATGAGTTGTTTTATTTACATCAAAATATTCGTGACTGTGTAGATTCTTGAGACACAACATTGTATCAGATGAAATGTTTGTCCTTTCATGGTGGAAAGCAAATAGAACTGAGTTTATTAAGTTTTGAGTAATTTAGTGAAATTTTCCGAAAGGAATAGATATTATAATATTTAAATATTTTTGTGAAACTTTGGAATTATGCACTAAGCAAAGGGAGATTTGTAAGTGACCTTCGTCGAACTTAGCAGGCTGCTGAGGAGTTTAATGGCGAGCTTTTGGGGTCTTTCCTGTTAAACCACCAAAGTGAAAATTTCGTCCATTAGTTTTTTCTTATCAGTACGTTCATATCAGTATCGATCAAATTTGGCATCTTGATCATATCCTATTTTTCGTTTGTTTTATTAATTTTAGTATTACGGCATGGCACCATCGTGTCTGTATTTTTAAATTAATTTATAAATTTATTTATTTTTTATTTATAATTAATAACGACGGTCCAGTGCCGTATTGTCAACACCGCTTGTGTTGAGTAAATTTTATAATCATCTTGATAAGGCATTTCCTCCTTATTCTTTGCCTTATCCCGGGCATACTCGGTTATGGTGATGATGATGGTGATGATGATGGTTATGATGATGATGATGATGTATTCGTGGCTGATGGTCCGGTTCTATTGCGGTGGCTATTGTAATGATGGTGGTTGGTTGCATCCGAATTCCGGCTATTGTGGTGTTGTGGCTGATCTATTGTTGATCATTTTGCTATGGTCTGGACTGTAACGAACAAATAAACATCGTTAAGACAGCACGAACATTTATTTGTCTGCGTACAGTGCTCTCCAGTGCATTCCAGCAATGACATTCCAAGCACAATCTAGTCAACGTCCAATCAAAGGATGATCGACAAGCTCTATCCCGCAGCAGCGAAAGCGACTTCACTACTCCCGAGACTGAGCCCGCCTAACACCCCGAACCCGACGCCAACGCTGTCAAACTCAATGTGCCAAAACTGGACTGGAGTGGAGAACACTGCACTTTCTACAACGCCTGCCTCCCTTTTACGGCAGTGTTGGAACCACCCTCGAGTGCTGTTGCCCAGTCATCGGATCGCCCGTGGCACTACAAAAAATACACTTAAAACATAGACAACACAACATTTAACAAAAAAGGAATTGGGGAATACGAATAAGGATTGGAAGGATACTAGGGATGTGGAATCATAGGACAAGACCGTTGTCTCTGGCGAATCGGTAAATGATCCTCATGTAGAGGAGGTCCCTGGTAGCCAACACTTCTCTGATTTCTGTACCCGGTCGTCTGCCGATATTCTCGACTGCGCTCAACAAGGAGGGTCTTGCGGTTTCAAATTCCACGCAGGACCACAGAAGGTGATCCACATCGTGGAATCCGTCACCGCAGCCACACACTTTTGTCTGAGCCAGAGTTATACGCTGTAGATGAGCATTCAACGCAAAATGATTCGACATCAGTCGAGACATCATTCGTATGAATGCCCGGTCTACAGAGAGCCCATCGAACCAAGGCCGCAGGGACACTTGCGGAGAGATCGAGAAGAGAAAACGCCCGAGTTCATCCGCCTCCCACATGCTCTGCCAGCGAGACAGGAAAAGTTGCTGTGGAAAACGAAGGAACTCCTGGGCCGAGATCGGTCGGTCGTAAAAAGGGCCTTCTTGGACGCCTGTTTTGGCCAGTGAGTCTGCCTTCTCATTGCCGGGAATTCCACAATGAGAAGGGACCCAAATTAGCGAGATCCTATACGCCTTATCGAACATTGAGCCAAGCAGTTCAATGATTTTTATGGTGAGGAAATCCTGACTCTTAACAGCCTTCGGAGATCTCAGAGCTTCAATAGCACTAAGGCTATCAGTGAAGATGAAGTACTGGTCAAGGAGTTTCCTCAGACACGAAAGTAATGATATCGGCCGATATGAATCGTGTCTTGATGGCGGTTTAAATTTATAAATTTATTTAATTTAATTTGTGAATGTGGTGACGATATGCACACACCCGATTCCCCATTCGATGTAACGTTTTATTAAAATAATTTTTTTTGAACATCTTACATAAGCTGATGCTACCCATGCTCCATCATGCTTCTCATGCTAAGGCACACAATAAATCAACAGCAGACAGTGTTAAACAGTTTTGAATAATCCAAAAGTAAGAAACTTGAAATTTCGATCCAATGCTCTTGCCACTTTTCAGTAAGAGTGAAAAAAAACTTACACCTGATGCGCCTTTTCATTGACAAGTTTGTGATAAATGCTGTTAGACTTTTGGAAAACTTTGAAGTTTGGGTTGGTATAAAAAAAGGAAAGATTAATAAAAAGAAAATACACCCCAGGATCATCGTGGATTAAGAAGGTTTGCCCCAAACGGAAACAAATTGATAAAATATTGCTGTTCGACATTCGTTTCGTGCAGCTGACCGGTTTGGGAAAAGGATGTACACAGCTCACATTACGACAGTCCCGTCCGACAGTTAGCATCCATTCCGACGAATGATTATCGAATCGATCGGAATGAATTTAATTTTCGACCAGCTTAACCATTCAGTATCGGCCGGATGGGTTGTATAAATTTAGACTAATAGATAAGAAAGGAAGACAATACGGCATTGGACCGTCATAATCGATTGTAAATAAATAAATAGATAAGAAAGGAAATGAGAAATAAAAAAAAAAAAGTTTTACAGTGGGCTGATAGGAAAAGTTTCGGTTCCATTCTATCCGTGTGATGGATCCTGTTGTGCCCGAATGCAAAAGTGGGTGAAAATTTATTATCCCCAAGGCGTGAAGAGGCCGCACGAGAAGTGTACCGGAAAAATGTGACGAGCCGTTGGCAAAGACGCAATGGGGAAGCTGATGGAGCAGTGTAACGAATGCAAATTTACTACCGAACAGCTGCTAATACACGACTGTACGGTTTTACTTGAGAAATTGTTCCGTGTTTCTGTTTGCTTTTGGTGTGTTCCTTCTTGTTTGGGCGCTTCTTTCGTTGGGACTGTTTCAAAAATCATTATCCTAGGTGCTTAAGGTGCTAGGGTATGTTTTCCTTTGCGAAAGATTTGAAGGATTTACTTCCGGGTTTGAGCGTGTACTTTTTTTCGTTTTTCCTTGCCTACAATTCCTGTACCCTTTTTATACGCCAGTTGATGGGCTGAAAAAAATGTGGACGAAGAAGTTAAAAATACATGTATACACTTGAACATATAAATGTAAGGTTTTTTAAATTAGTATTAATGAGATTGTATCAAATATTCAAAAATTATTAAGCCTTTCGATCAAAGGCTAGATGGTGATAGTGGAAAGAGCGTAGTGTTGTGACGGATTTTGCATAATCATTAGGTCAATATTTTAATGTTATGATTAGTTGATCTCTATGAAAATGCTGCGTAAGCTTCATTTTTTTTTAAAGACGTAAAAAGTAAGCTGAAGCTGACATGTCTTTAGAATAGTTTTGTCTTTCAATTGGCTTGCTCAGATAATAGTAGATAGTCGATAGTCGAGACAGCGGTTCGCCCAGGTAGCAGAGGCCTACCAAAGGATCGATCAGGCGGCAGAAAACCTCGGGTTGCAGATTAACGAGCCAAAGACCAAATTGATGGCGGCACCATCAGCGGCCATACTAAGAAATCCGGAACTTCGTGGGGGTGATGTACGGATAGGTGGCCGCAAATTTGAAGTCGTCCAAAACTTCAGCTATCTCAGGTCAAAAGTCAGCAACGAAAACAGCATAGAGATAGAGTTGCGCGCTAGGATGCTGGCGGCCATCCAGCAGTAGAATATAGCCGGTCATTCTACAGCTTGAGGAAACATCTCACCACAAAAAATCTGTAGCGATGGTCGAAGCTGGGACTGTATCGTACCTTTATAGTCCCAGTACTCACATAAGCCTTTGAAACATGGACCCTGTACAAACCAGACGAAGCCCTCTAAGCTGCGTTCGAGAGGAAGATGCTCAGAAGGATCGTTGGCCCCGTGTGTGTGGAAGGAAAATGGAGGAGTCGCTACAACGACGAGTTGTACGAACTGTATGACGACCTCACCGTCGTGCAGCGAATTAGGCTCGCCAGGCTCCGATCTCCCATCTCAGAAAGTCGTTTTAGGCCGTCCACACGGACAGAGGAGGCATGGTAGGCTCAGGTTGAGGTGGAAGGATGGCGTGGAATCATCATCCATCCAGCCGGGATAACGGATTGGCGCACGACGGCGCGGGACCGTCAGTTGTTCCAGATTCTGCTGCGGCAGGCCAAGACCGCAAAGTGGTTGTAGCGCCTGATAAGTAAGTAAGTAGTTCTTTTTGCTATCCTACTATTCATTATTAAGTAGGATGGCACGTTGTTGTATTATTAATACCATGTGTAACTGAACAAGTGAGTGAACATTTATAATAAGGTGTTTTCTCCTTATTCTTTGCCTTATCCCGGGTATGCTCAGTTACAGTCGATAGTAGTTCTGTTGCTTAGAAAAGTGCAACTATGGCTTTTATAGCTCTCATCTTGAAGAGCAACCAAGTGTGCAGGTAGAAGATGTCCTCTGAGAGAAGCTTTTTTTACTGTAACATTTTACAACGACATTGACTCTAAGTCGTGTTCGACAAATAATTTGTGCGAATAAATTTCCTTAGACTCTAGAGGGACCGGTTCGAATCCAACATCTTTGTTCTACCTTAGGATTGATAGCGCCCATATTGTATTTTAATTCAGGAGTACTGCAATTTACCAATACTTTTATTAGGGGGGCGATGATCGAGGTTGAAATCCTATCCTGATCGTTCGCTTATAGTGCGGACTGACTGTCCAACTACATGGTAACAGATTTAGAGATCAGATTTCCAGCGCGACCTAGAGAGTCGTTAAGTCAAGAAGAAGTCTCTTTCTCTCTTCTGGGTTTAACGACCTCTAAGCTTTCACGCCGGTCCTCTTAGTTGAATAGTTACTCCTCACTAGTGGGGACCGGTCCCGGATGGGATTTGAACCCCAGTCCTTCCGTTTGAAGACCGGCGCCTTTGTTGCTTATACCACCAGGCCACCCCAAGCAGAAGAAGTCTTGCAATTATTTGGTTGTAAGGTTCCATTTCATGTTCCATTTTTAATCGGAACGAGAGTGCTGTGTGCTGCCGGGACGTATCAGGCGGTGCGCTGTTCTTATGTGATGATTGGTTGAAGAAGACGGCGGACTTCTTGGTAGGCGCATCGGCGGCTATTGTTTTGAACCGCGCTCGATCGCTAGGTGTGCTCCGTGGTTGGGGAGTGGGAAGCGGGAGCAACTAATTTTGCATATGTGTGTGTGTGGGTGACATACTATAAATAAAGCAGAGACGACCTAGTGGGTCAGTCTGATGAGTTATTCGTTCCCGATAAGACACAGGTGTCCGTTTTCTTGCACGTGGATAGTTGTTCTACCATTTCCGCTGCTGCGGACACTGTAGAATAACTGCTGCGGTTAGATATCACAGCTTACTTAGGCCTATTTGCTGAATCTCCCTAAACAATTCAAACGATTGTGTTTTCCGGTATTATTCGGTTATATAAATTTTTCCACAACTGTATCGAAAGAAGCAAAACTTTTATCGAATGCGCCACAAAACAAGCAACGGAAGGGTAGCATAAGGATCAAATAATTTCTCCCATTCTTAACTGTTGTCTTTGTTTCTTTCCCAGTTTTTCGTGCTTTAAAACTTCTCCTTCCAACAATATTTTTCCCACCCACCACTACCGCGACGACCGGAAGTGGCACTTAGGGAGCAAGCAATGGGCGTCGATGTTTTTTTTTGTTTCATTGTGTCCCATGCACGTGTTTCCGGAAGCGGAACGCAGAGGATAGAGGAGTCCCGGAAGTATGTCGAGATGGTATCCGGTTTGTTGAAAAGTTTTGAAATATTCCGTAACGGGGAGAAAGAAAGTCTAGTCCGAAGTTGCTTTCAAAACGGGCCTGTAGACTTGGGAGCGTCGGTGTGGGAGCACATTGAGGACAATGTTTTTTACTTCTTCCCTGATATTGGATTGTCGGGTTTGTTGCTAGCGTTCTTATAGGGCGGTAGTATGTGAAGGTACGAACGTGAATACGTTCGAATGTGATACACGTTTCGTATTAGCTTTGCAAAACAATTTCCATACGCGCATTTTTTTGAAGAAACAATCTTTTTCATTTCCCTTTCTTTTCCCCGTTGCACTGTGGAACCAGGATTGTTGTGGAGTTTTGTTTTAGGCCAGCAAAACTTATACGCTGTCATTTCCTTACTACGATATTAGCAATGCAAAAAACGTACCAACATTGTTTTTGGACTGTTGCGCCAATTGTTTTTCACTCAAATTCTTTCGAACGATGATCGTCATACTGACTTGCCTGTCGCTTCAAATATTTAAAGTCTCCGGCCTTTGGGTAGGGCTGATAGCTCTACAAAATTACACACTCAAACACATTCTCGCTCATACACACAAAAGTGTTCTTTCTCTTCTTCCCGAGCACACCGCCCACCAAGATGAGTGGGACAAATTTTTAATGTAACCAGATCGGCGTCACGTAATTCATTTGCAATTCTGCGCCAGTTAGGGAAAGCGGCTTATCTTGGAAAAATCGGTTGTAAGCATCCGCCTCTTCAGAAACCAAAGGGAAAGAGATTACCGGCGGTAGCGGGCATTAGTTGGATGGTTAGCATAATGCTACTTACGCTAGATAATCCCGTACCGCGCTCATTCTCGTCGGTGTCTGTGGTCGTATGAGAGCGTCTACTTGTGGTTAAATGTAAGAAGCTTCCTTCCGGATTTGGTGCGCGGCAGCAAGCTTTGACCTGGTTGGCTTGTCGTTTGGTTGTGCAATATTGGAACGTGGCAGAATATGAGCCAGCGTCAAGACACACTGTTTAGGGGAGGTTTGTTGTTTTTCTGCCTTTACTTCCTTCTCCTTCTCTACGATCCAATGGGTAATGATGGTTTTTGAAGAGGATTTTGACAAACTGTTGATCTATAAGCAGGATGAGCTTCAGAAGAAGGTGAAATTGTTTCGTGAGGATGGCTTTTTGGTGACAGCAAAAGCAGGTGGAAAGAGAAAATCTGTTGCTTCTAGGTGGAACAATTTTATGGTTCATAGGCCTCGGAGTTGTATAGTTCATATGCGTACCGTCATAATTAATTGTAAATAAATAAATAAAAAATATGGATCTGTTAAGAAATATTGAGCAAGAATTTATTTAATCTTTTATAATTTATAATTTATAAAATAATTATACTTTGACATCGGTACACTGAGTTCACAGTGATGTTCGGGGCGGCCCAGTGCTGAGGTGACAGCGGCCCCGGTCTTCAAACGACAGGACCGGGGTTCAAATCCCATCCGGACCGTCACCCCGTAGTAAGTACTGACGTACTTCACTACGTGGTATTCATAAGTCAATACGGGCCAGGCCGTTCTTACGAAAAAAAAAAAAACTCAGTGATGTTTATGGTGTGCTGCTGCCTTCTGTTATTTATCTTCTTTAAATCGATAATAACAACATATTTCTCGCTGTTCCTAACCCTGATGACTGTTCTCGCTTTTTATTATTCTTCTTCTTGGCTTGCTCAAGATTGAGCACGTCGCGTCAACATGGCCAGGTCTCCAATCAGTTTTCAGGAAATTTGGTGTAGGGATGCAGTCCTCCATCCACGGCTGCATCCGATCTCCGACAGGTTATACTCCACTTGATCTAGCCAACGAGCTCGCTGTGTTCCTCTACGCCTCGTGCCAAACGCTGACGAGTTCGCTGACGTGTACTTTCTTGGTGGGGCATGAGCTCGGCATCCTCATCACGTGCCCCAGCCAACGTATCCTTCCGGATAAGTTCTCCCTTTTTAAGTTGCTTGGATTCTTCTTCTGTAAATTATTCTTTTTATTTTATTTATAATTAATTATTACGGTCCATTGCCGTATTGTTTTCTGTATATTATAATTTTGTGCGTTTTTTTATTCGATTCCAGGAGAGTGTTTTATTTGGCGTTTAAATATTTTGGTTACAATTAATTTTATAAGACTTCTGTTGCTTCTGTAGTATAACATTTTTTGATTCACAACTCAAACCTACATTCGAAACTATAATTCATAATGAAAGCCACTGAATTTTTACTGGGACCTAATTGATTTACTGAAGCTATATGCACTCTTGTATGTAGGCTTGTATTTTTAAAATTTAGTCGAATATTAAGGGTTCCACTAGGTATCAAAGCTTCCAGACAACATTTTTATTAAATTCTTAAACTTTAACTCTTTATTTAATTAATTCTTTGCCTTTTATCACTTACACGTTACTTGAACTCGAACGTAGTTCGTTAAGTGAAAGCCTTCATGAAACGTTATTCTGTGTTTATCCTGTAAGAAGAGATTAAGAGTTACTTTTTTCTATTTGGTCCTTCAAGATATATTTTATCAACAAGTTCCTTTTATGGTTAATACGATCCTGATCATTCCTTTTTCAAAAAGTATAATCACTTTTTTCCCTCATGTTAGTTCTTCTTGCTCAGTTTTTTTTTATATTTGTATAGAGTTTTATAATTCGTTTTTATCTACCTCAGGATGGAATCGTCACTATGATTGAAATGAATGTTTTTGCTAATAGCAAGGTACGTTTTGAAAAAATATAGTGAAAATTTTGACTGACAGTAGTTCTTCAAGCATGATAGTGTTTGAGCTAATCTGACACAATAAAACACACTCAAATGAGATTCATTTATTATGGCATTGCATACAAAAAAAAACTGTTGCTCCTTTACTGTATTTTAATTAAGAATAGTATCTTCAACAAAAACCAATCCAAGATCATTATACTCACTTTTGCTAGTGTTTTATGCACGCTCATTGTGTTTTTTTTTTGAAGGAGAAAAAGCACAAAAACCGTTACACTGAAATGATGGTACGCTGCATGTTGCACTTTTGTAACGTAACTGCAACAGCGAGCAGATACCGAGAAACCGAAGCAAATCAACCGCCACGGCCGAGTGTGCGCAGTACAGTGAAGGGGAAGTATTTGTGGTTTATTCTTCGGTTTTCGAAAACGTGTTGGGACGAAAGCTGGATTTTATTTTAAATTTAAGAAAACCATCACACACACACACACAACGAGGTGCAACTTCGAAGAGTAAGTTGTGTACTTATTCTTGGGAGCAAGCATGAACATCGATAGGAAAGCTTCTTTAAGCTGCGCTGATCCTTAAGGGGAATCGTTAATGTAGGAACTTTTCGAAATTGCCCCAGTTCCAGCATCGGAGAACCTAGAGCGAATACAAATACGAACACGAACGAAATGAAAAGTAGCGGCACGAGCTCCGGGCCACGGCAGCTCACGCCGTCATGTTGACCTAGACTGGCAAACTGTTTTCGGAAGCGATTTAAATTCTTTTTTTTCTATAGAGAAATTTGCTGTCTTTGTGGTTGCGTTGTCAGGATCACTTTTCTTTCTTCCCGTTCTTAACATTTGGGAGTACAGTTGCATTAGCGCCAATCTTCTCGTACGTGAGTGTGTGGGTGTGTATGTGTGCAGGTTTTTGGCCCAGGGTAAAGGAAGTGGCACATGAAGTGTTTCAGGTGCAAAGGTCGGATGCTTGAAGCTGTCGTAGATGTAGTACGACCGTACGACTACCACACTGAACCGATGTCGGTGGTTGTATCTTCCTTTCCCAATTCCGTTTCCACAGAATTCCCGCCTTTCTTAAGCCATGTGCAAGCTTCCGCCACGAGGGGCTTAAAGCATTGGAGTGTCCTCTGGAATTATGATGTGTAATTTATTAAAGCCATTTATTTCTTGCGCTCTTTTGCCGCTCTGGAGAGGGAGTGGAAGCGATCGGAATGGAGTGCCGTCGCAGCTGGTTGGGTGGGAAAATTATGATGATTCCTCTGCCACTCTGTGGGCATAGTCGTTTGAAGGTTAGCAATGAGAGCAATGGGAATGAGCGCCCAGGTGGCAAGGGAAAGTGGGAGAGGGTAAATTGGAAACCTAGTGGAAAAGGAAAAGAAACAACAAAGATGCAAATTTAAAGTTTGAGCTACTGGTTCGGGCAAGCTTGAAAAAGTCTAGTAGAAAAGGGTGGCATTTTCGTTTTTTAAAGATTCAAATTCAACATGATAAAACATGGACAAGCTTTGGATAGGTGTGTGGACTAATAATTTTGTGATTTTAGAAGAGATTTTTTACTACTTTTCTTTAGAAGTTAATACGCTCAAATTTTATGTTTCATTGCTTTATTTTTTTGTTGCTGTTTAATCTGCCTTTTAATATTCAATAAGTAAATTCAAATATTTGTATTATTCATCATAGTGAGCTGAATTAATCGATAGCAAACTTGAAATTCATACTACAGCATTACACTCAAGTATTGAAAAACAATGTTCTATGTGAGCTAGGAGGGAAGAGTTTAACTTGCAAGAAATAAAAAAACAATCTCTTCGTAAAAATTGGTAAAGACTATTCTAAGACAGGATGTTTTTTACATTTTATGTAAACTGTTCGCGGGAAATTTAATAATCATTGGATTTTTGGAGTCCCAGTGACCACAGATGGCATCTTTTTTTATTTTGATAGATGCAATGATGTGTTGTTTTGTTAATAAATATGTCAACATAAGATGACGCAAAAGAGTCTGCTTTATTTTTGAATGTCGTCTTCATTACGTGGATTTGGAAATTTGACGATAAACTAGTATCATTCCAGAACTGACAGTAATTTATACTAGAAATATGACATTGGAGCATGTTTCAATAAATGCTTATTAATATTTCATCTGATAAATACTTCATCGTATAGCAAAACTATTGATAGAACTCAGTTTTTCTCCGAAGAATCGCTGATACCAATGGAGTCAAATTTTTAACAAAAAAAGTGTGACGAATTAAAAAAAAGTTGCTCAGAAAATTGGAAAGCCCATGTGCTAAGGAAGTCTTTCTGGTTTTGTAATTTTGAAATGAAAAAAATTAAAGTGTTCATTGTATTTCTAAAATTTATTTTAAGTATGACGGCTTCCGCCTTATGGTCAACATCGCTGTGAGTGAGGCTGTGTATGAGGCCTAAACCATCTTATTTTAACTTTAACTTTAACTTTTTATTCCCGCTTTTCATCCAGGGCATGCTCAGCTAAGTATTAATTGAACGTTTTATTTAATTTCATAGCTGTTCTAAACGTTTCCGATGAGGCCGTGGTAAAGTTGTGACACGTCTAGAGACTGTGCAGTTTAGTGTATGTTTGCATACTGGGGCTTTAAAGTTGTTTCGCATAGTTGTCAACCTATAAGAAAAATAAACCGAACCCGTTGTTAATGTATAGACGCATTATGTGATATATTACACAAATTTCGCTTTGAATAACTTAATTTTCTATGTATTCTGTCAATTCTCTATATATCCTATTTATAAAACTGCCATGGCAAATGTATCTCTTTTCTTTGACTTAAGCTCTTATGATGTTAAACCGTCACAGATAAAAGGGCATGGAACGAAGAACAAATCGGTCGGGTTGGCTTCATTATAATAAATGGAATTAGCATACATAACAGCATCCAACAGCAACGAAAAAGGAGTTGAACCATACGAGGGCTAACAGAAAAACACCCCCCAAAAAGTTTTACCATACGCTGTCACACAGCTGACGACGGGCAAGACAAAAAGCCACATCGATTCTAACTATGTGGCACTCTCTCACACACACACAAACTCGTAGCAGCGCCGGTGAAAGTTTCAGCCAGCTAGGTGTGTGCGCCTTCGTCCGGTATTATGCACAATTCCGGCGAACAGAGACCGGGTTGCATACTTCTGGGCGCCGATGAAGCGCACGCGGTTCAATCGGTTCCTTTGGACTACGGGTACACCCATTAGATGCTATGAATAATAAATCAAACGAATGAGGAAAGATGTTGCTCACTGGTAAATAAATGATCCATCATTGACCAACAAACGGGCGGGAGCAGTGAAAGGTAAATTATATATCCTTCCCATTTTGTTCTCCCTCCTTCCCATTCAGTTCCTTTGATTGTCACCATTTTTCACAAGTTAGAAACCAGACGAACGCAAGTGGGTGTTGATTGATGCTGTCAACAGTTCTGTTGAGAGGAGAAGTCGATGAGACTGTGTCCTCGATAGAGACGTTAAAGTAGCACCAACAGAGACATTAAGGTAGTATTACTCTATGCGCATCGCACTAGAAGATGGAGAGCTTGAATTTTATCGACTTTTTTTATTCAAGGTAATGCTTTGTCGTTTCCTATGTTAAAGTAGACAATTACCTTCATCTGCTCTCAGCCTTTCCTAGGTAAAGGATTGAGTGTATGTGTTGGTAGTCGAGACTTACAGGGGACAGTGCGCTACTTAGCAACTTTTTTTTTTGCAAAAGGCAGCTTGAGCAACATTGTCCACCTGACCATTGTGGCTACAGAAAGTTAAGGTGTGGAACAAATTTTACATCCCCTTTTTTTATTCGCTATAATTGTCCTTTGTCGCTTAGCGTATCAAAAAAACCGGTTGCTCAAACAAAGTCCACCGCTTGCTAGCTTGAAGGATTAGAGAAGTAAAGTTTTGTTACGTGCGTGAGCGGACCTTCGTTTTGCTTCTTCATTGTGCGTTTGGTGCGGCCTGCTGGTGCTATATTTACGTCTGCTCCCGGTTCAGTAACGTTTGGCCGGTCGACCGACAATTGGTTTCGCGCGGCAAATAACGCACACCTGCCAACTTTGACCGAAGCCTACCTTTTGGGTGAAAAGTTTCCTCGGACCGTGCTCCAAAAGTTCCAGTGTGCTGTCCAGCGTTTCGGTGGTAGGCGGATTGATCCTGCTGGTTGGGTGAGTAGGCAGCTGGACCTGGAAGGCAAAACATAAACAAAACCCAAAAGCCATCGAACCGGAAAGTGAGTTCGTAAGGTAGAGGGGCTGGGAAACATTTTTCAAAAAGAAGCGTTTTAAGCGTTGATTGTGTGGTGATCGTAAATTTGTTTGTTTTTGTTGCTTTGTTGCTAACTTGTTGGCTCATTCCTTTGCGCTTTACTCCACGTATCAAGATTTAGGTGTTTGCAGTGTGCTTCTCTATGCCCAATTTTTATTGTACTCGTCGTGCTCATTGCGGGTCAGTATGAAGTTTTCTTTTGGTCGGTTTCCCGCCAGCGGACAGTTCCGATTGATGAGCCATTCCATAGGGAAAACATCGATAGAAAAGCAATAAAGTGATAAGTGCAGAGAGAGAGAGAGAGAGAAAGAGAGAGAGAAAGAGAGAGAGAGAGAGAGAGAATACGTGCTATGAAATACAAAGGAAAAAAAATCTCCGAAAAAAAAAACACGAAGTAAAAGTGAAAAGCTGTACGATGGTAAGAAAAGTTTGCATTATCTATTCTTAACGCTTCAGTAGTGAAGGAAAAAGTTATTCCTTTTTTCAGCAGGAAAAGCTCGATACCATCGACACAACCTTGCTTTGCTACAATAATTCAATGCTGTAGCTCAACGATACTGTTTTCAAATTTTCATTTGTTTTGAAAATTTATTTCTACATGCTCGAGCAGCTGCCTGCCTGGACAAGGTAGAAGATTGGAAGTCTTTTTTTCTTGACATTTTCTTTCATTATACGCAGTCTTCTGGATCACCGTTTTCACCGGTTCTGTCTTATACGTTTGCATACTGGGTAGTGGATAAACGATTTGATACGTTTCCTGCCAAGTTTAGTTCTTGGGCGGTATTTTTGTAATGGTTTTCTGTCGATAAGAAGCTGAAGCTTTCGGTTTTATTTTTTACTGTGCTTTCGGGGCTCCGTATGCCCCCACTCAGCTCAGCACTGGCCAATTGGGTCAGCGGATTGGAAAATTAGTGATTGAATACATTATGAGGCTCACGGTTGAACGGTTCTTTGTTCGGGCTTGCTGGTTGGGGCGAGCTTTTTTTTCGCTCGCTGCTATCGCATATATAAGCCAGCATGACCATTGGTAAGCCGAGGTGCTGGAAGCGGGAGCGTTTGATTATGGTGCGTGTTATTACGTTCCGGTTTGATAAGAAAAGCGTGCAAGGAAAAATTGAAAAAGAGAGACAGAAAGTCAGTAGCCAGTAGGGAAGAGTACGGAACGGTCACCCTACTGCTCACTAATCCAATGGCTATAAATCGTCAGCGGTGTCTCATCTATTCGGTGTGCCGAATGTAATGGACGTTGGTTTTATCCACGTCGAGGCAAGTAGAACCAGGAGTTGATCCTGTAGATGCTACAGTGGTATAGGTCGGGCTGTTTGTATTGAAACCATTCTTCAACAAGCCTCCCAACGAGCTTCATTGAGTCAACCGAACAAGATTGTCTACTTATGCTGATTGTATTCTAGTGTCTCCTGGTTTCCGTTCATTCCAATGACTTCCATTCGCATAACATGGTTCCACCGCACGCTCTGTTTCTTCACATGGTGAAGGTGGACTTGGGGAGTTTCGCATTAACTGGCTGAGTGATTTTTATGAACGCTATTTGCCCCCGGTGCAGGAATCAGATTGTGTACGCGTTTTGGGGCAATACATTCTGTAGCACGAGTACGTATGGGAGTGTGCAGGTGTATTTGATTTAAATAGCGATACGAAGAGGCATGTTACGATAGGTTGTTATCTTATCATGGGGCAGATATCTTTACTGTATGACCATTTGAATCTTGCCTCGGTGGACGTAGTAAGGTTGATTTAAATGTTTGGTCGTGAGTTAAAATTATTGTGCTTGATTTGAATTCAAAGCAGAAGAAAATGAAACGGATTTCGTATCAAAACGAAAGGAGAACTCTGAATGTCGATAAAAAACAATGGATGAATATTCAGGGAACGTTGTTTTCGTAGAAGAATATTTACCATAAGCATCATGTACATGTTTTGTTTTTTTTTGCATTGATTCACAGAACAGTGTAAAGTAATCATATTGAATTAATTGGAAGAAAAAGTAATTCGTGCAATTGGTTTCGGAATGTTTTAATTGATTGATCCGTTTATGGTGTATCAGTATTGTTACATACCAGTGAGGATGAATGAAACGAATAATGAAAAACTGCTCCTCGTTTGTGCCTTCAGTCAAGGGAAATCATTTTTAACGTATCTGAATTTTTAAAAATTTGTTTTAAATGAATTACTCTTGTTACTGTATTAAAAGAAGTAGCAAAATCAGAAAACGACCAGGCGTCTCCATGTATTCGATTTTATCAACAACCGGGCACCTCCATGCATTCCATTGTAACAGCGACCATGCATCTGTAGGGACGTCGTTAGAATCAGCGAACATGGGTTTCCATTGATTAAATTTAATAAAAATTAATTTGAACTTAAGAGGCATAGCAATGGAGGATACACATTATTATACATACTCTAACATATTTCAGGAGATCCATCGTATTGATTCGTTCGCAACTTTGTGTACATCGCTATGTTTTGCTGGATGCATTTGAGGTCGATTCGAGTGCGCATTCACATTAAACTGGTTTGTAGTAAAAAATAGGGATTTTTTATAAGATAATGGTTTTTGTTAACAGATTTTGATGGGGAAGGAAAAGTAATCTGGGAATCATGGGAAAAGAATATAATAAGATATACGCTTTTAAGTTCAGTGTTCATATAAATTATTAAATTAAGTACTATAAATACTTACCTTAAAAAAAAGCTTCGTATAGCACCTTGGCTTGCTGCAGAATTCCTCAAAATGCTCACGGTCTAGCGTTGTTATCTTCCAATCTATTATACCAACCTTTCTGCCGGACGCATTACGGCGTTCGGACTACCTAAAAGGTATATACAGACTGAGTCGTGTAGTGTCATTCTCAAGACAGGATTACCAAATCGAAACCTGGCGAGTTTCATTCGCTATAAAATGGTGAGATCATTGTAATGACCTCATAGCTCTTGTAAGTGTAGTATTACTTCATATGCCCTTCCAAACATAAGGGGCATAGTATCCTTCTTAATATATATGTGGGTAAAAATTTTTGGTAAATTTGAACAGATTTGAATTCTCAGATACTCAGATTCTCAGTATTCAGGTGTATGTGAGTACCGAAACTGAAAAGGTTCAGTAAAGCTCTAGCTTCGTCCGCCACCGCAGCTGTTTTGGTTGGAGAAGTTTTATCAGGCTGTAATATGACCGGTTTGCGTGCGTATTAAGCAAATTAGTACATTCAATACACTACCAATGCTTCAAACAAAAAGATGTATTGTGCAAGTATACTAACCTTTGGAAAGGGTCCGCAGCGCTTAGCTGGTGTATTTGATTATTCTTAGTAATGTGATAAGTAAACAACATCATACGGCTTATCGTAACTGATTTTTTGCTACCCTCATGCGTCTACCTAGTTCTTCGGCACCACACAGAAAGCTGAATGGGTCGATGATTGATTGGCGTTTATTAAACGGTTACCGCTACAAATCCGGCCTAACTCTTGCAAAGTGAATGGTGCTGCTGAATGCAGCAATTCGATTAGCCCGGCTGCCAATCATCTCCGGTCCGGTCAGGTACTTCCGGGGACGAAACGCACACCGATTCAGCCCTCCTGGTTAGAATGCTCACGTGTGACGCCGGGTAAGACTGGGAGTAAAAGTTGAAAATAAAAATATATTTCAACGCACACACGCGCGTGCCTGAGAGAAGGTGAATGAGTGCAAGTTCATCCCATGCCGGAAATGAAATCGTTACTCGGAAGCACTACCATACGGGCAGCATCCTGTAGTGGGGATTTGGAACAGATTGCTGATGGTGTGTTGGATCGGAGGCCATTTTCGGCGAGGGAGTAGCACGCGCTTCGACGCCTTTCCGGAAGCGTTATCGCTTCGTTCGTCACATGCGTTTTGGTATTAATATTGATGCGTATCAAGCCTGTGCGGCCCGTGTCGTTCCGTGTCGTCAACTGGCTGCGTGCGTTATTGCTTTTGATTCATCCACCGCTCATGGAAGGGAAGTTTTTTTTTGTTGGTTCACATATATAAAGGTGGCATCATTTTCTCAGCGGCTCGGTGGTGTGAGCGTTCCCTTGCTAATATGCAAATGTAATCAATTTCCGGATCGTGTGTTCCATTTTTCCCAACACACACACACACATACTCTACACTTTCTCCAGTCAACGGCAGTTGCCACCGTACGTTCGCGAGTGGTTAAAAGTGTGCCTCACATTCTCACTTAATCCGTCAGCGTCATGTTCTGACATCCGCATGCTGGTCGAATTATCCCTGTTTCGATATTTGCATTAGTGCTGATTGACGTTTTCCAGCCAGCGTTATGGTTGGGTGATGTTTTTTCGTGGATGGGCGAACTTTTTTGAGATGAAGTGGTGAAATACGTCTGCAGTGGTGTGAGGTATCGTCATGAGGGTTCGAGATGGACGGATGTGATGGTTTGATTTCTTTGAGCATAATTCAATCAAACCGTGCATCAACATCGTCGGCACTGTTCGTCGTCGGTATGACAACTAGCGTCCTTAGGGGATTATCGGGAAAACAGCGTTGTGATGTGTGGTCGCTAGGGTTTGAAGGACGATAGATTAGTTTGTACAACCCTGATAAGAATGATAATCTTTCAGATCGTTGATCAAATAAGTTGTTAAAGTATATAAACATGAAAAAAAGTTTGGTTTCTTTTTTTCGGTTGTCAACTCTCTTGTTAAGATTATTAAGTTTAGATGATTTAAGCTTACTTCTTTAGAATGTTAGGATTATAAAGAACTTTTATTTTGCAAATTTTCTCAAACCTGAGTACAAAAAACATTCCTCAAGAGATTAACACTCCCACGTCTTACTGAATATCGGCAACAGTGAGCAGGGGGATATCCTAATTCAATTTCCCCACCTGGCAGCAGTTACAACTAATTGTACGGCACGCTCTCGATGGTTGTGAATGATACATCCAACGTTGCCAACGTAGCCCATGGCTGAGAACGTACAGCATGGTTGCATCATCATCATCATCATCATCATCAGGTCGCAATCGGAATCGGGGGCTTGATTAGTGCAAACAATGTAAAGCACCATTCGCAAGGGTGATTCAGATCCTGCTCCTGCTTGAACGATCAATGCGATGCTGATGCTGTGTGTGCGAACGACGAACGCTGTGTGCGATAACGACGAGAATGATTAGATGTGTGAAATGTGTAGCGTTGCATAATTAATTGCTGCACACTGCTGATTGCGCCGAGCCGATGCGAGCACAGGCACAGGCAAAATAATAATGATAACAAAAGTGAGGAGAAAAAGAAAAGCTCAAGCTCGCTCACACACGCACATCCATGCAGGCAGTAGGATGATATTTAATGCTGAACGGTGTGCGACCGGCGACCGTATTGCGATTTGTTTGGCTAGTGCAAATTGGTCCAGCAAACTGCGATGAAGGCAAATACACAATCAAACGATGTACTGGCCATGAGTGAGAATGGCTGGAGCTCCGAAACACACATTTCACAGAGAACAGATCTCGTGTGAAATGTCGAGATTAGAGGATACAACATTCAATTACTTAATATTCGTAGGATGGTAGGTGTCAGAAGAATGGATGATTTTATTGCATTTTACATAAATTGGTTGCTGAAAGGACATTGTTAACACTAAAGCTAACGTGCTTCCTGTTTTATTTTGCTCTCCAGGAAAGAATAATATTGGGATCTTTCTGATGATCTCATTCAGTATGAGTTTGGATACATTGAGGATTCTCATGACGTTTTATGGTGGGTCTATGGCTGATGATTTTGCTTAAACATCGGCAAACAATTTTGCCTGAACCCTACGTTGATCCACAAATAGCTTTGTATAAAATGTTAGTATTTTTATAGATGCGCCTAAGCGGGGCGCCGTATGCGCCTAAGCGATCAGTTGCTAGATGAAAAATGGTTGGACAAAGTTTTCTAAAACAAGGTTCGCAAAAATCAATTTAAATGGTCGTAGCTGATACAAGTTAGAAGTCGCAAAAAACGTAGCGAATTAAAACTGCTGTCTACTGTCCGTTTTGTTTAGAAATGTATCCACAACTTTGGAACGTTTGGAAACGTGCTCCGTTATCTGAATGAACGAGCTTAACGGATTATACTCCGAAAATGGCAAAAATATTAATTTAGTAGATCACACACATTTTCTGCTAGGTAAGCTTCGTAGATAGTTAATGAACAGGACTATCATGGTCAAAATGAACACATCGTTTTCTGCGCTCTTTACCAATTCGTCAAGGGTTCCTCAAGTCAGCATTGTGGGGCCTCTTGGAAGCTGCAGCTCGGATCCTTGAAAAAGGATTCGACGTAACTGCACTCATCACCAGAGCAGAACTACAAACACTCACCAACCATCAATTACCACCGATCATCCAATCCTTCCGCCGGGGAATTCGTCCCTGGTATCTCCGTACACCTGCCATAGACTGGGAACTTAAAAGCTCTCTCCGGGGAATCGGAAAAAATAGCCACATCGCCAATAGTACTTTACTCACTTAATTCAGACGAAATACAAACATTTTTATCATATCTTTACAGACGGCTCCGTTTATCTGGACTAAGCAGGCTGTGGGATCCACACCACCACAGACAACTGCGTCATCAAAATCCCTAATCACACCTCCATCTTTTCCGCCGAAGCGATAGCAAATCAACTAGCCGCCGACGAAGGACTACAGACTGACCGACCGAACGTCATCTTCAGCGACAGTGCCAGTGTTCTGGCTGCCCTGGAACACGGCAACTCCAAAGACCCCCACATCCAGCTCCTAGACTCCATGCCTGCATCCTCGACAATCGTTTTCTGTTGGATTCCGGGTCATTCCGGAATCAACGGAAACGAGAAAGTCGACCAACTTGCCAACGACGGTCGGCTCCGTCCTGACGAACCATACAACACCCTTTCACGCCGTGATACCATCGGCTTCACCAACACCATCATCTCCCAACACTGGAATTCCACATGGCACAACGTAGACCTCAGCAACAAACTCCGTCCTATCAAGAACAACACCTCTTCATGGGAAGATACCGAATCCAGCCACATCCAACGAGTCCTTTATCGCCTTCGTATAGGTCATACCCGCCTTACGCACTCCTACCACCTAGAAAAATCCAGTCCTCCACTCTGCAGTTTCTGTGGTGTTGACATCACCGTTCGCCACATCCTCACCGACATCCTTGCCATGGATACACGACACACCGAGCCTCCTGTCAACTAGAAACTGATTTAACGACAATCCTATCCCGACAAACTCCAGCAGAACCGCCTCGTTAGATATTTACGCATCAGTCATTTATACAAAGAAATTTAAGCAATAGTTTAAACTTATCCGATACCATATGCCATAATAGTTTCCATAGTTTTATAGGGAATAGTTTTCCATAATATTTAAGGCACATATACTACAGTTTTGTATTACATTAAACCATCCTTTTTTTCATACAGTAGAGAGGCGAATGTAGTCTTTAAGACTCAAAGCCTCTATAAACAAACGAAAAAAAAGTGGGGCCTCTGCTGTATGTCATTTTTAATAATGACATTGTCAACGCGCTTTTTTAATGCTGTAAACTGCTGTATACTGATGACTTGAAGTTGTTAGTGCCTGTATCAAATATTGATGACTGTGCTGTACTTCAAAAATTGTTTAAATCGTTTCATGCCCTGGTGTTCTTTGAACAGTATGCGTGTAAATGTTATAAAATGTTCTGTTATAATATTCTCTAGAAAACGGTTACCTATAGTTTTTGATTACAAATTAGCTGGCAGCTGAGTTTCGCGAATAAAAGTCATTCGTGATTTAGGTGTATACACTATTATACACTATGCTAAATTTTGAAGAACATCACAAATTAACTATTTATAAGGCGTGTTGGTTATTAGGTTATATTTCACGTGCAGGCAAGGATTTCAACCCTCATAGTCTTAAATATCTATATTGTGCCAATTATAGGCTAATTTTAGAATTTGCTAGTTTTATATGGACACCAATGCAACAGTACATAATTGACAGGCTGGAATTAGTGCAAAGAAAATTGACATGTGCGCCCTTTTATCAGCTGCCTTGGTCTCGTGGCACTACCCTACCCACATACTGTACTAGGTGTCTGTTATTAGGACTGGAATTCCTTCAACATATGCTCATCAGCGGTTTTATTGACATCCCGTTCATTCTTGGAAGTATAAACTTCCAAGCTTCTAATAGATTTTTTAGACCGAGGCCACTATTTAGCTCCGTATTTAGATGGACCGAATTTGGTTCAAACGATTCTCTATCAACGAATATAATTTCATACCTTACTCTATCGATCGCTGTCGATCTCAACACTATCATTAATAATTTTAAACTAATCCTACGTAGGGGTGTCTAAAGCAACATAAGATTAAGATTAAGGTGTCATACGAAGCGTGGGGCTAGACAACGATATCCGTCGCACGATTCTCTACCGGTCTCTTCAATTTCTTGGCTTCGCGGATGACATTGATATCGTTGGCAAGACGACAGCGAAGGTGTGTGAGGCGTACACTCGACTGAAACGTGAAGCAACAAGAATTGGATTGATGATCAACGCGACGACGACGAAGTATCTGCTTGGCGGAGGCTCTGATCGTGATAGAGCCCGAGTTGGAAGCAACGTGTTAGTCGACGGCAACAACCTCGAGGTGGTAGAGGAGTTCTGCTATCTTGGGACTGTGGTAACTTCGGATAACGATGTCAGCAGCGAAATCCGGAGACGCATTGTGCAGGGGAATCGTGTCTACTGCGGCCTTTACCGTCTGCTGAGATCCAGCAAACTTCGAGACCACACGAAATGTGAGATAAATCGAACACTGATTCGCCCGGTGGTTCTATATGGCCCCGAGTCTTGGACCATCCGAGCGCTGGATGGTCCAAGACGCAAACGCTCTTGGCGTGTTTGAGCGTCACATCCTCCGGACCATCTTTGGCGTTATGTTCGCATTCTCCAGGCACCCTGACGGTAGCAAAGATCGGCAGGAAACGATGGCTGGGACATGTTATGAGGGTGCCAGACTCATGCCCCACCAAGAAGGTATTCGTCAGCGACCCCCAGTTCGGCACGAGGCGTCGGGGAGCACAGCTAGATCGTTGGCTGGATCAGGTGAAGGGAGACCTTTCGGAGATCGGGTGCTCACTTGGATGGGAAGCTGCAGCCAGGTATCGAGTTTCCTAGAGATCTATTGTTGGCCTTGTCACGACGACGTGCTCTTTAAAAGAAGAGGCCAACATGATTAATCTTACGTAGCACTTATTGATAAAATTGAATCCTTGTTTTTCTGTCTTTCATTTGTGGTTTTTATTGTGCGTAAAGCTATTCGGTAATTTTTGTTTCCGTTTTGTTAGTGTTCTTCTTTTCTGTTACGTGAGATGACTCATTGGAACAAGAAATAAATAATTAAAATTATAAAGAGTTTTAAGCTGAAAGCGTTCTACAAGGAGTTTTACTACACATCTAAAGAAGACTCTCTGAAAACAATCACTAATATGATATCTTTAAAATATCTCAACAGTCCTGAGTAGTGGTTTTGTGTGTATACTGAAGAATAATGAAAGCAACTGACATGCTATTGAGTTGATTACTGCCCGACTCTAAACGAATTACGAGAGCCTTATCAAATTACAGCAAAATTTACACCCAATCCCAGCCAAAGTTTTACCGCGTGATATGGGGACTACAGGGTGTGGTGCGATACGGATCGTGCACTAATCCTTTCCATTCATTCCTTGTCACAGCTCTCAGCTGACTGTCAAAAATAAAATCCTCTCTCCCTGTACAGTCTTATAAGTTCCTTTCGCTATCTCTCGCTCGCGCCTTTTGTCCCACCCATGTCGAAACTAATTAATTCGTCAATCGCTAGCTAATTGGCTTTCGATGTCACGTTCACCAACAGACACTGTGCTGGTGCCGAACAAGCTGTTGTAAATGGAAAACAGAAAACAATAAAAAAGCTCTTAAGAAAATGCGCAAGACACGGCAAGCAGCATCCGATCCGACGAATTTAAACAACACGCCAGCCTGTTGCCCTGTCCAGGATGCTTAATCGGTTGAAAACAGTTGTACGGAAAGTGTGAAATTAGCACCGCGTGTACTAAACATCCATTGTTGTGCGATCCAGTTTCCATTGCTGATGGTGGTGTTTGTTTACTAAGTGGGCACGCCATTTAACAGGATCGATTTCCGGACAGCAGAAGGCGTTTAAATGTACTTAAATTGTGTAAATTTCCGCACGAATGGTTTCCGGCGTTAGAGTCACCCTTTGATCAACGGTGGATTCAATTGAGTAAACAACAAAACGTCGACAATGTAAAGAATTCTGCGGAATGGGATAGAGAAATAAATCTTTGTTCTGATTGGTTTCTAAATAGAAACAAAGCTCGATCGAAAAATTACAAAACTGCCTTCATTTGTACGCCTTCAGAACCGAAGGACAAGAACCCGCTCGTGGTTCGGAAAAATTTTCACCCCAGCGTTAGCGTACATGAAACGATACAATCATTTGATGCTTGTTCTCCGTCGGGATGGAAATGCTCGTCCATGTGAAAACAAATGACATTACTACGGAGGGTGGTTGTAGCACACCGGAACCCTTTCAAGTGGTACAAAGGCTGCTGCAATGGATGTTGACTTCACACTCAAAGCTAGAGACCCACCGGTGAGGCAGATGAAAAGGCAATGTGAAGGAAAAGTTGTTGGTTGAAGCACCTTTTCTAAGGTGTGGAAAAATCCCACTAGAGATGCTCGGTCGGTTTTATCCATAGGGCAAAAGCGTACTCATTTCTTAGTACGTACTGGGCGTAGAAAGAAGTGAAATCTAGCTTTGCTCATCATTGCTGCTACTTATTCGCTTCAGTTGAGATCAAATCACACGTCAGATCAGAGGTTCAGAAGATACCTTATGATGGTTGGTCAGAACGGTGGCTACCTTTGTAGATGGTTTTTTTGTGTGGTTGAATTGATTCACAAGTGTGTTCGTGTGTGCAGGAAAGAAACAGAGAGAGAGAGAGAGAGAGAGAGAGAAAAAAGCGTGGAAAAACAAAAGTTGTGATTTAAGTTCTCTTTACACATTCATTAGATCTATTCAAAAGCTACTTTCTACCGAGTGGGCTTGAAGGTGTTTCACAGGAACTTTTGATGAATGAGCAATTACAATTTCCTGGCCGCTTAAAGCTTCATTCTTTTCATTGCAAGTATTTGCAGGTATGTTAGACGAACGCTCTTTACATTGTAAAATATTTTGAACTACGTAACTTATCGTTCTACAATACTGTGCCTGACTAGAAGACGGTGAATGAAACATAGAAAATAAAAGCCAATATGTGTTAATTGAAATTTCGTTATTTTTGCTGTATAAAAAAGAAACAGAGTAGGATAAATTAAAGTAATGATTCATGATTTCAATGGTAAATGTTTTACTGTGTATTCGCTCGTAAGGTTGTGATCACAAGATCATTGGAGCTTCCGAGTTGCCGGATCGATCTAGATGATCCATATGATGATGATGATGATGATGCGATGAACTTATCGATTTATACTGGCGTCAGTAATATGTCGAAGCAATATCCACTTTATCGTTTATCATAACGTATTATTTACATCCAAACTAGCTTATATTAAAAATACACAATGCCTATACGCTTCGTAAAAGTCCATAAATACATAAATGATACTAACATAACATTCGTAAAAGCTTTGATAAACGTTTTCGTTCTGATAATTATTTTACATGATTATTTTAGAATTTACTCACTCAAGCTTTCAGTTATAAATTAATGATGGTTGATATATTATTCATTATTCCTTCATTATGTAAACAAAATGTTATACTATAGTTTCTAGTTAATAATCTGTCAGTTGGCAATACGGTGTTTAGCATATTTTCCTCTATTCTCATACTTACTTACTTGCCACATACTACAATCACTTCCAAGTCTTGACTAATGTAAGAAGTCTTCGATATTGCTCGAATGCCGTCTTCTGCCAACCCATTGTATTAGCCTTTCATGCAGACATTGTCATTCGATATCATTTCGATATTCCAGTGCGCCTAGTAAGCATGTATTTCTCTACTTTTGGCAGGCCTCTAAAGGTTTTACGGACACTCTGGTTGTCCGGTGCCATTCTCGTGACATGAGCGGCATAGAAAGTTCTAATATATAAGAAATATTTATATTTTATATTTTAAATTCGTAATCGGTATGTTTGAATCAGGATAGAATTAGAAAATTGACAGAAAGAAAAAGAGAGAGTGTATGAGAGAGAGAAAGAGAGAGAGAGAGAGAGAGAGAGAGAGAATAGAGTTTGATAAATAGAAGGAAATGAAAAAAAAATTGGCAAAATATAGTAAGAGAATTTTGGTGGTGCAAAGGCAGATATTACCTAGCATAGAAGTGGGAAAACCTCTAACGGTAACGAACCGTTACTTGCTACTGATTTAACCACTGGGCCACCACTTCTATATAAGGTGGGCCACCACCTTATATAGTGTCATTTTTGAAGTTTATCATTTTGGGATGTGTGAGAAGAAAGATTAGGTGGTAGATGTTAATATGACAGTTATATTGGTAAGCGATTTAACATTAAAACGTTTTTCTTTTGTCTACAGCAGTGACATGCGGGCTGGGGGTTTTATCATTTAAACTCTACGGCTGATGAACCATCCAACCTTCAACCAGTCGAGACAGTTTCCGCTTCCGACTACATCTTTGTGCAAAAGCAAATATCCCTCGGGGTCGGTTACTAGCAAAGAGTGGAAGATTCGGTAGTGAGACGCAGGTCGCTGGTGAAGGAAACATGATGCTGTCTGTTGCGGAGGTCGTGTGCCCATGGGCCAGAAAACCCGTCTGTCATGTTAAAAATAGACAAAAGGGATGTGGAAAGAGAAGAAGAACGGATAGGGAATCAAGTGTCCGTTTGTTGTGGATGATGAAGATGAGATGGTTGATGAATGGAACCTATACTATGGCAAGAGTGGTGTACTGGCTCACCGGCAGCAAACGTTTCTTTGTGTGGTCATTTTGGTGTACGATTGGAACCGTTTACCGAGAAATGCTCTTGGTGACGGTTGTAAGAGTATTAAAAAAAGCATGTTTAAATTGTCGAGAAGACGGCGACCGAAAGAGGTAAACAAGATGTGATCGACGAGAGTATGAGAGAAACACGAGTGTAACATCAGGTTGTGGGTTTTGTTAATCGAGCATGTATTCGCTGCCTTGTTTCCTTTCCTCCAGATGCTCGGCAAATCTGGACTGAAGCTTGTTGGCAAGCTGTTCTTCGTCGTGCTGTAAGACATCTGGTGTAATCTGGTGTTGTTGGGTTTGTTAGGCGTAAATTCCCTAACCTCAAACTTTAGGACTCCCGGAAGACGCCGAACTATATCAAAGCACCGTGTGCGGATGTGTTCCACTCGGTTACCCGATTCTTTGAGGCCGGGCCGGGAGTTTCCCGGTAGCGTTCCATCACGGCCAGAGGATCTTTTCCACAATCCGTTCCCGTTCCACGTCCAGCACGAGTTAATTATCGCTCCACTGGGTTTCGCTTAGCTTACGATCGACCTTATCAGGGCCTAAGCAGAGGCGAAAGAGAAAAGGCGGAATAAGAGAGAAGGAAATGTTATGTTATTAATTTGGTCCCGAATCTGCCCCAACACACGAAGCTTATTAAATCTTTCCCTGAAGCAAGTTCATTTCACCGCACTTCGTGTGTGTGCGTCTCTCACCCAGCGTAATCCACACAGAACACGTTGCCGGGTGCGTATGGTACGATACAGGACGCACTTTAATGCGTCAGAGCGTGTGTACCTAATTATCCTCGGGCATCGCGCCAGGAAGTTCACGTTGCCGACAAATTCGACGCCACAAGAAAAGGTATGCCGGGCTACAAGAGCTAAGAATCGTCGAATGTAAACCTCTGGTGGTTCGGAAAAGTAGGGTACGTGCCCGGAGACAGTTCTGTGCAGGTAAGCTTTTTCCGGACGACTCGTATCCTCTGCTGGAGGGCGAATTGAGTGAAGTTTATTAATTGTAATCGCGTATGTTACGGTGTGTACCAGCTTGGGCTGCTCCGATGCCAGCAGGGGGAAGGAAGTAAGTGGTGCCTAGAATTTTTCCCCTTTTGGGAGTGAATTAATAAGTTTCAGAAGTAAGGATTCCTCAACCCACGGTTATGTTGCAGCAAAGCCTATACTTTGCAGATGAGTGTAATTTTCGGATGCAAAATAGATGTGCGAAAAAATCAAGAAAGAGACAGAAAAAGTTTGGCAAAATTATGAAGATGAATCTCTGTTCGTCTATGTCTCATACCAACTCTCGTATAGTAAAGATCAGTAAATAAATGTCCTTCAAGTTGTTTTACATCACATCACTATCGATTTGGTTTCAAGTAAGCTGAAAAGTTAAGAGTGCAGTATATTCGCTGCAAAACTTTATTTTAGGTCAGGGCTTTTGCAATGGCGTGGTTACTAAATTGTTGCTTTTTCCAAGTTACTTCAAGCCATTCGACTTATATTCTCGACCAAATATACCAAGTGGTTTAAGTTGATCGCTGCCAGTGACTTACTTTGCAACTGAGTAAGGGTTGCATGTTTCGATCTACAGTTCTACATTTCTAGTACAATTCTAGTCACACTGTAACTGACATGGTGCTGCATTACGCTGTGCAAAAAATATACGAAAGAGCTTATGTCAACTCTAAAACCATGTAACTTCATCATCCACACATGATCAAAGGATTGTTTTTTTTTCAGAGTTAGTTTAGAACACGCAAGGGACAGCGGCGCCGGTCTTCAAACGGCAGGACCGGGGTTCAAATCACGTCCGGACCGTCCCCCCGTAGTGAGGTCTGACTAACCAATTACGTGGTATCTGCAGTCTAGAAAGCCATTTCGATGGCCGGCATGACCTTAGAGGTCGTTACGCCAAGAAGAAGACGTGCCGCGAGGGATTTTGACGCTTTCGGATGGATTTTAACTATAGTCCGAATATTTCAGATCATGTCGTTATTCCTTTTGACGCTTTCGAAAATATTACTGGGTGCGCCCTAGAACTTATTGGCAGTTTTTATTCAGAAGAAAACTTTACTCAATTATTGATGAGAAGAAGGATGATAAGCGAAGGACGGAAAAACTTTTTAATTATGTTTTATTACAATTGTTGTATGATTTTTTAACGCATTGTCAGGACGGAAATTATTGTCATAAAAATTACTACTACTGTGTCTGAAAAATGAAGTAGCTTTGCGTTTTTTTCTAAATGATTTTTTTTTCATTAGGCCAAATGAAGGTCATCACGTTCGAAGCAATCCCCTTCCGATGCAATGTACCTTCCACCTTCCACTACTTCTCCCATTCCTTGAAACAGGTGGAATACGCGGATGCTGGGATGTCCTTTAGTTCCGCCGTCGCTGCGACTTCTATCTCCTCGATAACGCCAAATGGGTGTCCACGAAGCGGCCGTTTTACCTTTTTGAACAGCCAGGAGTCGGCTGGTACCAATTCTGGCGAATACGGTGGTTGCGGTTCCGAAAGGTCTCGTATCGTCAACTGACGATTTTTGACCACCAAATCCTTGATTTGGACGACGTGGGAGTCGACGGTCGAGGTGGATGGTCTCCCCGGACGTTCCTCGTCTTCGACCTTCTCACGATCATTCTTGAAATCAGTGTACCATTTATACACATTATTCTTCGACTAAGATTATTTCCCAAAGGCTTTTTGTAACATTCACAATGTTTCCGCAGCGATTATTTCATTGCGTAAACAAAATTTGATATATGCGCACTGCCCCACAAATTTGGACATGGTCAATATAAATAAAAACACATGGCGCAGCTCCGAAAACAAATTGTCACTCCTAGCGGGGTTGATGTTGAGACTTGAAACGTGGAAGAACTGTCAAAAACATACATATTGACAAACGAAAAATAAAAACAGGGGTCTTCTTTTGGGGCTAGAAATTTGGTCATCTGATGTCACCTTACTTTTCAGACACAGTTATAATCTCTTATCATGCGCAAATTAAAGATGTCGGGCAGCGATGTTATTACAGTAAACTGTTTAAATTGGTCCTCGCTTACCATTGGTTGGTTGCGGTTTATTAGTTGTCAGAACAAAACTATCCTTTTGAATATGGACAACTTCGTTGGTACCAGATACCTTACGGGTAGAAAAAAAAAAACAAATATGCCTGAGTGTGGCCACGTAAAAACAACATAGAATGATTGCCACAACGGTTTACTTGACTTTGAAATAAAAAACAGATCCCTAGGACCCCTCATAACGGGCCGTTGCCACGTGCTAGGTTCTCAAACTTACGATGCCACAATCTTGTTGTTTACTTTTTTACTTTAATATTCTTATCATCATCAAACAAAATCGTTATAAAGTTGCTCAATAACGAAGAGAACAATAGGCGTCAGCAAAACCACTAGATGAAATATAATTTATAAACTACAAAATATCTTCAAATTCAAAAAGATCGTCTTCGACCTCATCTTTTCTTTATTCATTTCTCAATTATCCAAACGGTGCAAAGTATCTCAAATTCTTTACTTACACTACTTTATTATTGAAAAATATGTAGTGAGAAAATAGCAAATCCACTTTTCTATGGAGAAACATTATAATTCTTCTAAAATATTTCTAGACAAAATTTGTTGCAAAAATTTCACCATTTAGTATCTCATGAAGTAAAGCAAGCTGGCGCAATTTGGCTTTTTGTAAAATTTTCCGAGCCAAAGCACGTTCTGAGGACGAACACTTATCAGAAGAATCTCTTTTGTTTGGCCCGGTCCTGGCTATGAGCTGCTACCCTTATGCTATACTTAGGTCGCGCATGAAGGTTATGTATGCTCGTCAAACATTTCATTCGTCCTTATTTGTGATGTTGGCTGTGCATTTCATGATCTATTGTTTTGTGCAGCATTAGCAGGGCCGAACATCACGTTTAGATTTCTGCATTCGGTGTACATCGTACGGTATGCCTTGCCTTGTCTGTGAGCAATGGTATCGTTCACAAGAGATGCATTGTTCCTATTAGGATCATGGCGAATGATGATTCATTGTCAAGGGCATTGAAATGTGTTCCGTAAGCTGGTTACGAGACTGCAACGATTTTGAGTATGATGTTAGAAAACTGATGCTTCTTGGAGGCAATATGAGTCATTTTGCAAAATTTTCTTGCTGTAGCTGCATCTTAAATGGATCAATGATTATAAAGAAGGGAAATAAATTCATCCACTGTTTTTGACAACAAAAGTACCTCAAAATTTAGATATCTTTGTATTGTACAGATCGATATCACACATACTCTGATATCTAAACAGACAAAACGGTACAAAATACCGGTAACCTTGCTTCGCGGAACTCCCAAACACGGCGTTCCATCCGCACAGCCAATAGCGTTGTCATACAAGTTCATAAAGCACTTTTCGCACGTAATACATACATTATTTTCCATCCGAACGCTCTCCTACCACCACGGTGGCGTTTGCTCTGCGGGGTGATTTTTTTTTGCCCATTTCCTTTGTGATTCGCTCCATGTAGGAAGTATTGCTACTGCCTCGGTACTGCACAGATGACATCAGTGACTTCCTACTGCAGGTAGGTAAGAGTATTGTTCGGCGCGTCGGAGGCAATGTTCCGTGGGGAAGCAGTATAAGGATACTCGGCAGCCGAACACACCCGTTTTTCGCGGAAACGCTAATCGATGTCAGTTTCACGCTGCAATGAATTAAGCTGTTCATAAATCAAGCTGCTCTTTGCGGAGTGGTTTGGCGGGCTGATTCGGCGTGGGCCATACAAATGAACGGAACGCAAAAAAGGGCGGAAGGAAAGGGGAATGGGCTTTGTGAACACTTGTCCAGTGCCGTGTTCTTTAATGCCAGTTTTTAGCAGGCACCGTAGCGCAGTGATCGAAGGCAGTCCGATAAGCGATGGCACAAGCCGTTTCGTATGATAGTCATTTCGATGAAGAATGGTGATTTTTTGCAGGCGTTCCCTGATTTTTCCCATTTGATGGCCGTGTTTAAAAAGGATAAAAAAAGACGAACCCTTGTTTCGATGTGGAACGATGATAACGACCGATAAAAAGTACAATGGCATTATACTGTCATGGCTGATTGTCGTCTGTTTTAGAGTGTTTTGCTTCACGTCGTCGGAACGTTACGCACAGGACTACGTATTCGGAAGCTTCGAAAAGCGAGAAATGGAGTTTCTGAGTAAAATGTGTTCATTCTGTAAAATTTTCAAATACCGTTTACAACAACAATTCAACAACCATTTCGTTCAGCTTCTAGTATTGCGACATTTAATAATCTTTTATTCATCGTGAAAATATTGTTGGCACTTAGCAACAGTTACATTCTGCTATCAGATGCAACAGAAATTGTCATCGAGTAACGCCTTAAATCAAATCAGGGAAATCAAATATGGCAAGCCAGGAGCGTTTGAGCAGAGCGAAGAAGAAAAGGCAAAATAACAAATACATAATTGTTTTGATTTTGAGCATTAATCAACGTACAAATGATAACACTCGATCGTTCTTCTTCTTTCTCTTCGACAACGGCTTTCTTAACGACTTTTTTTTAGGCCACGCAGGTCATCATTTCGCATATGAGACTTACTGCTACAACGTAGTGGGATAGGAAGTCCTCACTACAAGAAGGGGACGATTCGGATGAGATTTTATTCGGGATCTGTCATGCGGAGACGCGCCGGTCTATCACCGGCGGCGGCGCGTCTATCGCCTTTGCCAATCAATCGCCCTGGATGTTGAAAGTGTTCATCGTAAAAAAAGCTACAATAGAGCTGAGAGACTCTTCAAATCATATCAGCGGTTTTTTTATTAAATAATTTTCCAGACCACTTTATGGCTGGTTAGAAGCAAGAAAATTTAGTGCGGAAATGAATATGAAAAAAAAAAATCGTCTTTTCTTACCATGGGTGAAGAGATTCATCAGGAATGTTTTTGTTTTATGAGGAAAAAATATGATTATAAAAAGTTATAATGGTGAAACTAACAGGTTGGCTGATAATTCTCCGGTTTGACACATAGAATGCGCCGCTAGTATTAAATGCATATTATTTTTATATAGCACCAACCTTCAAATGATTCGTGTCAAAATTTGACGTCTGTATGTCAATTAGTTTGTGAGACAGAGCGTCTTTTGTCAAGCAACTTTTGGTTGCTTGACGAACGAAAAAAGAACGAAGAAGAAAAAAGTGTTGTTCCACCAAGACAACGCACCGTGCCACAAGTCATTGCGAACGATGGCAAAAATTCATGAATTGGGCTTCGAATTGCTTCCCCACCCACCGTATTCTCCAGATCTGGCCCCCCAGCGACTTTTTCTTGTTCTCAGACCTCAAAAGGATGCTCGCAGGGAAAAAAATTGGCTGCAATGAAGAGGTGGTCGCCGAAACTGAGGCCTATTTTGAGGCAAAACCGAAGGAGTACTACCAAAATGGTATCAAAAAATTGGAAGGTCGTTATAATCGTTGTATCTTGAAGGGAACTATGTTGAATAATAAAAACGAATTTTGACAAAAAAATGTGTTTTTCTTTGCTAGACCGGGGACTTATCAGCCAACCTGTTATATTTTTGAAATGATTCAAAAATTGTTGACTAACGAGAATTGTTGCTGTCATGTAGTTGGAAGGTATATTGCTAACTGTACATCGTCCACTTTGGAAATAAAATAAAACAAGTTTTTAATGTAGTGCCAATTAAGGCTTTTTATGATGAATAACTAGCAAGGAGTAAATTTGTAAGGTCTACTTATTTACTCGTTAAACTGCCATTTTTGTTCGTTTGAATAAGAAAGGCCAGGCAATATTGCTGTAATTTTATTTAATGCTATAAATGAATTCATGTAAAAGCTATAAATAATGTGAACTAACCATTTAGCAATTATGGGCACAAGTTTATAATAAACTAATGATTACTCCAGCTAACCAAATTCAAAAATAAGTAAACTGTCAACCGCACAGTTGAAAACGAAACGCAAATAAATTCCAACTAATTCCATTTCATTCTTCAATTCCTCCAGATTCTCTATCCGCTCAGACACGAACTGATACAGGCCGCTGTAATGTGCTTCATCCGCTGCCGTACCAACGCCGTAAATTAATTCAACGCATATTAAATTTAAACCACCATCACCACTGACACACTCCATCGCGCCAGGCCTCGACCGAGAAGTTTTAAAGCTGCTGCACGCGGAAAACTCACTTTAAAACGGTGTTTTGGTGTGGTTTGTGCGTAGCCACTGATGGTACTGCATTCGAAATGGAATTATACAACTAAACAACACACCGCAACAAACAAATAAATTGTGACACTCAGCTCTGGGTGCTACCGGGTCGGTTCGTACATAGGGTGCGCGTGGGTAGGTTGTTCTACATGTTTTATCCTTCTTTGCTATTGCCATTTATTCTGCTTCCTCTACTCCTGATTTACGCGAGAGCAGCGGTTCCAAATTAAAGCATTTTACATGTTTTTCGTTATGGTGTTAATGGAAAACGCATAAAATGTTACTTTCGCTCGCCATTAAATTACTTTACCGCCTAGTGCGCTTCGCATTGGACGTAAACATTCTTCCGGGGAGGCTTTCCTCGCGGACAAACAGTCGAGTTTGTTGGGTGAAATTTTCTGGCACTTTTTCCATCAAATCTGGCACGCACGCGACTGAAAGCTACAGATAGCCGGAAACACGATCGAAATCGTTGACTGCGCGTTTGATGCAGCTGCTGTGGTGCCTCGTCTAACAATGGTATGTCTTCATGGTCGCCATTTGCTTTAAGACCATTTCCTTTATTAAATCTAACAGCCTATACCACAATTCTCGGAATAAAACATTACCACGCCACGGAAAGGATTCACTAGGCCCAGCCAGAGTGGTTTTCGTACATCGAGCTTAAAAACAACCGCGTCTGGATCTGGACGACAAACAACAGCTCGTTTTCCCTATCCGAACGAGGAGTTTTTCGTTTCCGGAAGCACCGCACACATACACTCACGCAAACACAAGCGCGTGAAAGTTCGGCACCAAGTTGACGACGTGGGAAATCCCCAACGCCAGCAAACCCGTCTCACATTCGCTTCGTCTTGGTAACGATGCTGTAGAGTTGGTTTCACGTTTTTAACACCATACTCCCACCATTTCATCCCTTGTGTGTCATCTTCTGTGAATGTTTTTACTTTACCTTTTTGAAGGAGAAAGGGAAAATGCCTTTCCCCATATCCCGGGAGCAGCCCGTGTATTTTTCCAAACCCGTTCAGGCTATAATTCAGGTGTCTTTATGGGTTTATTAAAGTGAACTTTTTACGATCAATTTTCTATTAAATTCAATTCCGTCGAAAAACATGATGTCATCGTGCGGACGAGGAAAGGGTGAGGGTGTAGGTCCATAAGAAGGAATTCATCTGTCTCCTGCTACCGCTGCTGTTACTGCTGCTTTCACTTTTGCACTCATCGGCCGGTCGTGCCGTACCATCCAATAGCCGGGAGCTACAGGTTGAATGTGCTTTTAATGCTTAATAAAATGACATTAGCTTGCGTTGGCTGGCAATGGTGATAGAAAATGGGGAAAGGAAACAAACCATTCACGAAACACGCATACACAAAGGAAAAACAACCCATTCTCATGCGTCGCAGCCCTTGGCAACATAGGATCGAAACAAACAAATGAGCCCAAAACTCCCATCGAAAGGTGATGCGTTTTAATGAGCGAAATAAATTTTTGACAGCTTGTGAAGTTTTGTGTTAAATTAAAATCCTCATTCCGTGATGTAACCAGGTGCCTGGTAAGGGAGGGAAAGAGAGAAGGAAGCAAAAAGGAAATTGTAAAGGTGCTCGCATAAGCCCGGAACGAAATTGCGCCCATTAAAAGGTTGGTGATCACGAATAAAATTTAACTCACGCTTTCATTCACGAGCCATACACACGACATTTGTCGGTGGGAGCGCTTTTTTACCGTGCGATTCTTCCTCGCCCGGACAGAGACGTCCCGATGCAGGGTAGTTCGCAAAGCGGTTGAAATTGAATTGAATCTGGCAGAGCACTTCTTACGAGTGGTCGGGCCAAAAGTTGGGAGTAGCAGATAAGATCGGGTGAGGGTATCGTACTGCATTTTTACGATTTGAGCCTCTGGTTGCCGGTATGCATAGTGCCTGGAACAAGCACAACGGGAACCGGAGCGACGCCAAACTTACCGTTCGAAATAGCGTGCGGCTGGCAAGTATTAATTATTCATAAGCAATTTCTTTGATCGTCTACAGCGAAATTGGTTGTACCGCGGTATCGCGCTGCGAGTCCAAGACCGAAAAAGCGTTGCTGAACTGTGGGACTATTTCTTTAGCAGAAAGTGAATGGTTAAAAGCAAAGCTGAGAAGAAAATGGAGGTGAGTTGCGAAAGGTAACCTCGCTCGGTACACGGTTACACGAAAATCGATTAGAATAAATCAAATTTTGTTTCTGAATGGTAGGATGGTGGTGCTCTCATGGTAATCGGTAACCATATTTCATGGCATTTAAATTATTTCCTCCGGTATCGTTTGCCGAGCCGGCCGAGTCTACCGATCGGTAAATTACGCTTTACGATCGAATTTTGCAGCGGTGAAGAGGGTTTCAAGTGCTGACCTTTAAATGAAATGCGTGGTTGAAGCGTGTAGACGGTAGGATGGAGAGGCTCACTTTAAAATCTCTTTATTCGATGTTAGTTAGTAGGGAATGAAATGTAAAACAGTAGTTTACCTTGATCTTGAGCAGGGAGAGCCGTGTTGAGCGAAGATACAATGCGAGATGCAATTTTTCGTTGTTAACAAATTAAAGATATTTAAGAAGGGACGTCTTGATATTTAAAAAGTTTAAAATTGTTTTGAGTGCAAAATCTTCCATTTGGATGGACTGGTATTAAATTTCTTTGTGGAAGCAATGATGCATATCGTTCCGACATCTTTCAATTATCGTGATAATTTTGTGCTATATGTTCATTTTTTCGCTAAAACTCCGATAAAAATATGGCCCTTTGGTTGAAGAGATCTTTGGTTGAGAGTATCTCTAGAAGATCTCTTGAAGTGACATACTCAGGAATCTCATTTAACGGCTAGATTACCCAGTTATCAATCTGCATTACGTTGTTTTATTAGATCAGGCCCTATCTAGCAGATCGGTAAGGCGACCGCCAACAATAATTTTCCATATCTACATGTTGAGACAGATTGAGAGATTGATTTAATCCTTGTGAAAGATTAATATTGAGACCATCCGAGATGACGTTTGGGAAACCAGTTTGACGTATACAAATATCGAATTTTTAACATTTGAACTGATTATGTGTAACAGTTCAAATGTAAAAAGGCTCTAGATTTGTTATCTTTGATTGGATTATTGCTCCGATAGTAATGATGGGGCTATTGCATCGATTAAATGAGGATTCTCGACTGTTTTTGTGTTGTGGCTTTTTTATTGTTGCCTTTAATTTTTGTCCTGCAATTATTATGCTACAACTATTATGTGAACAGAACAGGCTCGATCAGGCTGGATCTCTTGCGCATCAGCAAGAGCAACTTCGCTACTATCGAAACTGAATTTGCCATATGCCAGTGCCTTCATCGTACTCTTTGTATACAGTAAAGAGATGAATGCAGTCGCGGAGACTCAACGCCTCTATAAATAAACGAAAAACGAGCCTTGCTGAACGGATGATACATCAGTGAAGTACTGGCTTATTTGGTCTAAATGACTATACTTGTTGATGAAAATACTCGGAATTGTAAAAAATATTCAAAAATTCCATATGACTCACAAGCTTGCGAGTAAATGTAACAGAACAGCAGCAAAGCAACTAGTAATTATGACTGTGAACCTTCAATTCTTCACCAAAAATTTCATGTGTATCCGGTTTTTGCGTTAGATAAATTGCAATTAAACTTGATGCCATAATAGAGATACCCTTGTTTGGTATCTGGCATAAAATAAATCGGAATTGTTCGTGCATAAAGCTTTCGGATACTTCGCAGAATGAATGTGATCGATGCGCTAGAAAGGATAATTTAATCCCTTAAAAAAGGCCCGCAATTAGTAACCTATCTCAAGCGAAAGCAATTTTAAATCAAAACTCCAATATTTGTCTACGCAGTTTTTGCCATTGCTTCGTGCTATTGCCTCTAACATACTATTGAAAATAACGACTAGAAAGGCAATAGAGCTTGCAGATTGCATTAAACGATGTTACGTTGAATCATGGTCATTCGATGCTTTCACGTTACTTCACCAATGAAACTTCGATATGTTCAACTAGCCTCAAGTGTTGTTGTCCAGTGTAAAAAATTGCGCTTACGTTCAGACCATTGACCTAGAATCAACAATGCTGGTTGGAATTGTAACTTTTGTTTTAAAAGAAGTAAAGTATTTGCAAAAAAAGCCTTTGCGGTCTTGCAATAAAGCGGTTTATTTAAATTTTATTACACATTTTATTTTCCCCCTTGAAAATGGAAAGGAGCGCTTAATTTCAATTTCAACTTCATTGGGACAACTTTCCCCCACTTGGTTTTGTCCTGAGACTGGCAGCTTTCGTTTTGATGGCACTGAAAAACGATCGAAGCACTTTTGCACCCGAAACAAGATTAGAGAAAATTGCATTAGTTTCCCATTGTGTTTGGCGTGGAGTCGATGAGGCTCGGTCGATCCTCTCATCAGCAACTGGTTGATTGAATTCTCCGATGAAGTTTTCTTCAATTCTTGCACCCTCTTTGTTTCCGTGACCTCTGCTTCTGGGCTGAAATTTCCATTCCTTTCAGCTGTATCGGAACCGTTTGGAATAACTAAATTTTGAAGACCAATCAAAACTTCTTCGACCAGTGAACTGGAAGGTTGAATAAAATTGCAATGTCCACTTTCATGCATCCGCCCGTTCGTTGCTGACTCCCTGTTTGGTTTTGGGAAGCAGTGCTAGCGGTCATATTCCCCAAAACAACCGCCAAAAACACTATATTCACTACGCGCGAGAGTGTTCGATGGGGAAAAAAAGTGTGTGTCTGTCCCTCGCGGAGTCACCTGACGAGCCTATTGGACGGAGTTCCCATTCTGTTGCGGATGTGGCTTCTTAGCACATGCAAATCCAATTTCGGAAGGAAACCCTCCCGAAAGCTAACAGCACACTCGGACGAAACACTGCCAACGTGCCGTGGGGAGGAACTTTTCTTATTTAAAGTTTGAATTGAAATCAAATCTCGACGGAAGTGTCGTTAGTGAAGCCAATGGATATTTTGGAGCCACCAGGAGTCACACACCAAGTCGGTGAGGGCAATAGTTTCGGGAGTGCTTTTGTTTTTTTTTTTCTAGTTTCTTCAGCATTTTTGACTCATTCGATATTGCCACTCACGGTTTGTTTGCAGCCATATTGTGATCAGTTGATGGAGATTTTTTTGTTGTTTCCCCATTTCTTGCGTCAAGCTGGTTGTGTGTTTTCATCTTTTGAACACAAACAAACCTCCCAACACAAGACAGCAGACTAGCCCACATTCTTTCACATTCACAATCTGGCGAAGCGAAAAAGTTCGATTGGATAAGACAGTAAACTAATGCGAGTGTAGGAAGGACAACGTTTTGCGGATGTGTCTGAAAGCTCTGGCCCAAGAAAAGTGCGGCTGAACAACGTGCTCACCTGGAAAGTGGCACATATGAAACCGTAACGTTATGGAAATCAGCTATCTTCAGGTGAAGTTCAAGAGTATTTTCCCCCAAGGATTGGATCGGTGGGAATGAAATAAAGCAGTGAAGGAGTTAGAAAAGCAAATATGGAACTCTTTTTATTTGGCCTCTTCGTTTGTTTGCATAGCAAGAGTTTCTTACTTTTAATAGAAAGTTTTTGCGTTACTGTATACAATCCGCTTGTTTTTCGTTTTTCGCAGGCTGTCACTAAGAACAGAATATGATGTTTTGTTATGCCACTTTTCAAAAAATCTAGCTCTCAGGCCATGGGTCAAGAAAGGTTTCAAAATCTAAGTTTCAAGATCTCATCCGTATATGAGACTTTTCTTCACTTTGAACTCGCTTTATGAGAATCTAGCGTATACAAATGTTACCTACACAGGGTAGTAAAGCAAAAGCTGAAACCAAACATTAGAGATTTTTTTTCGATTCTAAATTGAGAATTGAGAGTTTTTCGTGGCTCCTAGCTTGAAAAAAAAATCAAGTAAAATCAAACGAGATTTGATCACAAATCATATCGCTCCACAGATTCAATGGGTTCGGCCTCCAAGGATTTAAAGTACCGTTACTGATGTCAACTGTAGTTTAGTTTTCATCTAGTTAATGTTGATAAACGCCAAGAAATTATTGTCTCATCGCCATGCAAAAATTTAAACGTGATTATACAATCATAAAATGACTGACTTTCTGAATTTCTGTCTAGTTTTGAGCCTGGACTCGATTTGGATTTCGAATTCTTTTATGATTCCACCCTCAAATGTGGCTTGGGGGGGGGGGGGGGGGGAGGGATTCTGTAAGGAGTTTTGCTATAATGTGTTGTTCGGTTTGGTTCGATACGATTTGGTTATATTGATGAATGAATGATGATGAACCAAAAACGAATCCGGCACCAAAAACCGAGATGACACTTGATGGTGAAAGGTTTATTGCATGGAAAATCGATGCTTGGCTGCATTCCATTGATTTGTTGGCGAGTTGGGAGAATGAAACTTACACGTGGCATCTTCATCACGAGTTTTAACCATCTTGTCCTAAACAGCTAAGCTAGCTCGTGTATCATTTTCCTTCGCCACACGCCCTGTACGAATAGGGCCTTCGTATAGGGCGCCAAAGACTGCCAAATATAGTCCGTACTACCCGACGTTTCAAAACGGTATCCTACCCTCAGATGAAAATTGAATGGGTCTATGGACTTAATAGCTAACGATCTACAAAGCTAGTAACTCCTTACCACCTTCACATCGTGACAATTAACTTCCGATATGGTTTCAATCAAGTTCACGGAGATCACAGAGGGAAGGAAAATAAGTAATGCATAACTAAACGTTCTCCTAGATGCCACGGTTCCTAGTTTGCCGATTGTTGAAACGTGATTAAAAGATTGAATAGAGGAGCCTCTAAAACGACGAGCTGTACGAACTGTATGACGACCCCACCGTCGAGCAGCGAATTAGGCTCGTCAGGCTCCGATGTGCTGACCATGTTATAAGCATGGCACCGGACGACCCAGCTCAGAAAGTTCTTTTAGGCCGTCCACACGGACAGAGGAGGCGTGGTAGTCTCAGAGTGAGGTGAGAAGATGGCGTGGAATCATCCGCCATCAAGGCCGAGGTAATGGATTGGCGGACGACGGCGCGGGACCGTGAGCGGTTCCGGACTCTGCTTCGACAGGGCAAGACCGTAAAGCGGTTGAAGCGCCTAATAAGTAAGTAAGTAAGTAAGTAAGTAAGTAAGCAATCAACTAAAACCCTCGATCGCTCCGGGTCCAGATGGCATGCCACCATCCATACTGAAACGCTTCGCCACCGCTGTTGCCCCCATATGAGTCGCAAATTTTCGGGAATCTTTGAGATTGGGTGTTTACCCAGCCTGTTGGAAAACCTCTTGGCTATTTCCGGAACACAAAAAAGGCAACAAATCAAACGCGTCTAACTATCGCGGCATCACATCACTTTGCGTCAACGCAAAAAATTTCGAGCTGCTCATGTACGAGCCAATTCTTGCTACTGCCTCGAACTACCTAAGCACCGCTCAGCACGGGTTTGTGCCCAAACGTTCGACTTCTACCAATCTGGTTCGCAAAATCTGATACGCAACCAGGAAGATCAGCTGCATCTCCAGCTCCAGGTCCATCTTGAATTGGTGCCTCTTGTCCTGGTTCTTGTCATGTGCCGTGAATTCAACGCCGTGTGTGATCGTTTTGAGCTGTCGTGCTCTGCGTTCTTTAATTGTCTAAATACATTGTGGCCCATTACTTGTTGAATGTAGAAATGTAGATGTTAACTGTAATTATAAATCACCAAAAAAGTCGCTTAAAGGGGCCTCATACCGTCTGTTGAGTTCAACAAGATAAAATAACAAATAACAAGATACAAGGTTTTTCTCAAACAAAAGTGTGTGGCTGCGGTGACGGATTCCACGATGTGGATCACCTTCTGTGGTCCTGCGTGGAATTTGAAACCGCAAGACCCTCCTTGTTGAGCGCAGTCAAGAATGTTGGCAAACGACCGGGTACTGAAATTAGAGAAGTGTTGGCTACCAGTGACCTCCCCTACATGAGGATCATTCACCGATTCGCCAGAGACAACGGTCTTGTCCTATGATTCCACATCCCTAGTATCCTTTCACTCCTTATTCATATTCCACCATTCCTTTTTTGTTAAATGTTGTGTTGTCTATGTCTTAAGTGTATTTTTTGTAGTGCCACGGGTTGATCCGATGATTAGGCAACAGCACTCGAGTTCGATTCCAACACTGCCGTAAAAGGGAGGCAGGCGTTGTTCAAAGTGCAGTGTTCTTCACTCCAGTCCAGTTTTGACACATTGAGTTTGACAGCATTGACGTCGGGTTCGGGGTGTTTGGCGGGTTCAGTCTCAAGAGTAGTGAAGTCGCTTTTGCTGCTGCGGGATAGAGCTTGCCGATCTCCCTTACATTGGACGCTGAATAGATTGAGCTTGGAATGTCATTGCTGGACTGCACTGGAGAACACGGTACGCAGACAAATAAATGTTCGTGCTGTCTAAACAATATTTGTTTGTTTGTTACAGTCGAGAGCAAACCACAATGGTCAACAATAGAACGGCCACAACACCACAATAGTCGGAATTTGGATGAAACCAACCACCATCAAAACAATAGCCACAACAATAGAACCGGACCATAAAAACGCACATCATCCACCAATACATCATGATTATCACCATCATCACAACCATAACCGAGTGCGCCCGGGATAAGGCTAAGAATAAGGAGGAAATGCCTTACCAATAAGATCATAAAATTTATTCAACACAAGCGATGTTGACAATACGGCACTGAACCGTCATAATCAGTAGTAAATAAATAAATAAATAAGATACAAGATTTTGTTTGCTTCGCAATTTTGTACAGATTTTTTTTTTGAATGATTGTTTCTATATGGACATCATAAGTGTTACTGCTCGTTGTGACGACCCGGTGGTTATGCCGGTGTTCTAATTCCGTCCAGGGCCGTTCCCCTGTAGTGAGGATGGGCTATCCAACTATCAGTTAGTCTAGTAAGAATCAACAAGTCTGGTTAGCCATTCGATTGTCAGCGGGACAGAGAGGGTCGTTAGGCCACGAAAAAAAGAAGAAGTAGTGCTATTGCTCATTGCGTCATGTGTAATGTTTCCTATAATAAAAAACTAGCCAGCTGAAATAGTGTAATGTATTGTGAAGATGCTTTCATCCGCATTAATATTTCATTCCTTTGAAGCTTTAGCTGGAAGCTAATCAATTATCATCGGACTGCTACAAAAGTATGTCACGAGCCGACACAACAGTGTGAGATTTGAGCCAACGGTTCCTAATTTGATTCGTAACTAGTTGTACTTTAACATTTTTTGTGATGCTTCTACCAATTTGCCATTTTACGGATTCCGCAACGGTCCATTTTCTTATTTGTACGTCAAAATCCAACCAGGGACAAATTGGAAACCAAGGGCAAACATATCCTTTGCAAATTCTTTCGCCCCAACACCCATTCTTGAAGCTCGAACCTTTTCCGAATGGTCTCACTCTGTATGGGTGTACGGTGCCTCCGCTAGGCTCATGTGTGCCGGGCTGGCATATCGGCATCCTTTCCAGCGTCCATTATTATGTAAATGATCCATCGCTCGAATTTATTCTGATAAAACATTTAAATCCCGTCGACAAAATGGTCTTCCCCTTGACGCTTACCGCTCTCATTCGCTCGGAAAGTCGGACCACCACAAAAAACGGTTGCTTTCGCTAGCGATGAGTGTACAGGAATTTGCTATTCCTTGCCGCTGCTTCGTTTCGTTCTCGGCCAGTCATTTCGGACGATATATCATCGGGCCAGATCTGGTGGCACAAGGATTGGTTGGGTTTCGGTCTAAAAGATCGCCTGGATTCGGGATATTTCATTTAGCCATTTTTTTTGGAGATTCTTTTTTCCTCGACTGGATCTTCACATTGGCTGGATTTGATAAAACGGAATGGTATAGGATTGTTTTTTTTTGTTGTTGGTTTGTCTTGCCATATATTTTCATCCCAACACACACACACATACACCGTTTGGCTTCTTCTGTACTTTATAGAGAGAAAACTAGCCAGAAAATGCAGGTAGGGCTTATCCGTCCGTTCACGGGCCGGTTGCCGGTTTCGTGGGACAAACAGCACCATAATAGTTGGAGGATAATTCAATTCCCACATTCTGGTGCGAATGGAACGATGCTAGATAGTCCAAATGTTTTTTTTTTTTGAGCCAGAATTGCAGTGTTGTACAGTGTTACAGGCAAATGTTAAGGGACGAATAAAACAAGCATTATTTTCAGGAACGTACATATTGCTTAGATTCATACATATAAGCAGAAGAAGGCGTACAAAAGAACTCAAAATAGACTACAGAGTTTTGAGTCCGATAAATAGACCAAAGTCCAGGACTGAGTTATATGAGTTTTATACTAGACCTCGCTTCGATTTAAGCATGGATAAAGTTTGTCAATAATTGTAGAAGAAATGATATAGCGAATCACCATAACGATATGCTGTTTGATCAATGTTTTATCGTTTTGCTTGAAAATTCAATGATTGCAGGCATTATTGGAGATTTCATCCCCTCTTGGTTTATATTAGAAAGACTTTGCCGTTCATCAAATTTGATCAATAACTCTATCAATAATTCTAACTTATGAGAAGTAAATAGTTATTATTTGTATTTATAAAATCGAACAAAATTCTAATGAAAAGAATGGAAAAAATTGTTGTGGTTAGAGAAACATATAATTTTGTGTAGTCTTTGTTGGTTCTTAGATCATAACTTCATAATTTCGTTTACCTTCTTTGCTTGCTTCAGCTATTCCATCTGTATTAAAGAGATATATTTCCGTTTTTCTCACTTCCCAGCGAACGCTGCGAGAAGCGTCCATTTAAAAAAAAAAGTAAAAATATCCCGTCGGCTTGTCCGAAGGAAAACTGAAGGATGCTTCACACGCTCGTTTTGTGTCCTGAACGACACTTGTAGACCGCTTCTGCACACGAGGAAAAAGACACCGATGACATTCCCATTATCTCGGTGTAATTTTTTGTGCTCGAAACTTTGGTGGGCATGATGCATCTTAAGAAGCGGGCATAAACCAAGTCCTCTAATGAAATGGTGAAACGTACCAGCCGACAGCAGACCGAAGCAATCCTCTCGACCGAATGAGGACAAAACCGCAAAGACGTGGAACGGAAGCTCCGAAAGGGCCACACATCACGAGGTGATCCATTTAATGAGCAAATGGGCAATTTACATACTTAGCAGCAGTACGTTTCTGCTGCCTGAGCGTAACCGTTTTTGCGCTCTGCGTGATCACTTCACCTACCGGAGAGACATGCTGCTGCTGCCTTATGCTCTTGATCTAACGCGTTAGGAGGGCTTGTCAACTACCAAACCAAACGATGGTACTTTACGTGGTTATCGATGAGCTCTTGAGCGTTGGAGTGTGCGTGCATGTGTGTGTATGTATTTTTGGGGAACTATTTTCGGTCACGAAGAGGATGCTTAACTTACGACGTCGGTAGCTTTCGTTAGGCAAATTGGTCCTGTTTCCTAATGGTGGTTTTCTAATCTGGTTAGTGTCGATCAACCGGTACATTCATTTTGCTATTTAATTCCACACCATACTGGGAACGTAGTTCAAAAAGATTGTAGACGCTGTGTGATGTAATGATGATTTAAAGGAAAATGTGTTATGAATAATGCCATTTTTACTTTCGTCTGGTTTTATTATAACAGCTTGATGTCCATTTTAATGTTATGTTGTGAAGGTAGATGACTACAGGCCACAAGATACTAGGCGTCTCCATTTGGAAAGGCAACACGTTCGGCAACGTCATACAATCATATTGATAAGCCAATTGATAAACACGGTGTTATACGGGAATGACTTATACTTTGATATTTAAAGTAGTTCAATGAAATGATTTTTTTTATGCATAAAGGACGGCCAGGCCGTATTGCTTACAATAAACTTAAAAGTAAAATACTCCTTTCATCTTTGCTGGGAGACATTTCCTTCTCTGAGCCGTGAAAGGGCACCATATCCCGGGTGTGCTCGGTTGTTCCATTGCGTATGTTCCGTCATTCAAAGCCAAAGTGCGAGGGTACCTTTGCCCGGGGTATGTCAGGCGTTTCCATGCTAGTAGTCCTGATGGTAGCGGGGGTCTTGATCGTTTTCCATTTCGAAGGTTAATTGATTGTGTCCGATCTTGAAGTCTCGTTCGTGTCCTTCTTCTCCCTGTCGCTGGTTTGTCCATCCACAGCAACGGCCGGTGTAACTTTTTCCATATGGTACTCAACCCTTCACTTATTCATACATCGTCGTCATTCGTCATCGTCATTCATACAAGCGAGATACAACACATATAAGACAGACAAACAGTGGGAGCAGTGGGGGGAAGGGGATTATACTAATAATCCGTTAGCACGGCAAAAAAGAAAGATTACTCTCGGGTAGACCTCGTCACAGTTTCCCAGTATTGGAAGAATTGGAGTGTTTGGCAACTTTCCGATGCCCCAGACTGCGTATAACAAGGTCAAGCAGCCTCATATTCCACACAAGACCAAAGAAGATGATCTATGTCATGAAATGATTAAAATATCCACAAACATGATATACCCTCAATACTCAATTTTGTTCTTGGGGAATTTAAATTGCAATGTCTGCTCTTATGCCCCTCCTATGAAGCAGAAGCTAGGTAAAGGTCCCTCATATCCAGTGGTATAAGATTAAATAGATTCCATCTTGGTTATTAGATAATCAATGTGATCCAGTAGGTTGTTCAACTTAGAAGAAGAAGTAGAAGAAGCGGTTCACGGTCAAACACTGATTGTGATGTACAGAAGTGCAGAAATAATGTCCCCAAAATTTCCGCTATTTGGGGTCAAAATGCAGCACCGTCAAAGACATGAATGCTGAGATACGTGCGTGCTGTCATCCAGTACTTCTGAGACATGTAATTTGTTTAACCTGACGATATCCTTTTAGCTGCGTTCGAGTGGATTCGGCTGAAATGTTTAGAAGGATATTTGGTCCCTAACCTGTGTGGCTGAGATGGAGCAATGAGGTTGATGCGTCTGCTAGAACATTAAATTCCTTGTTGTTTTATTGGAATGTTAGTCACTTGTTAATAGTACGAATTAAACATACAATTGCACATGTGTCTTCCCTACAGATATCTCTACATTCAGTATTCTTCTTAATTAGAAATCATGTGTTGATTGTGGAAATACATTTACTAAAATTAATATTAAGTTCTTTTAACTCAATGAACAGAGCATAATTCGATAGTTTCATTCCTTGAATAAATTTTAGTTTGAAATATAGTAAATTGCATTGTGAAACAAGAAAGCATACAATGTATGATGTCACACATTAAACACACCTGCATGCAATACGTTACAAACTTTATTTCGCTTCGTGCTTCTACCCTAAACCCTTGATATGATGTTCAAAAGCAATAGCGTTCAATCATCATCATTCTCAACGAATGTTAGTGCCCAACTGTCCAAGAGTCAAGACCATGGATCAAAGAGCCACACGGCTACATTGTAACGGGTTTCGGATGAATTCTTCCGCTCGATGAAGTGGCAACCGGAAACCATGTTACCATAACTATGACAATGGACAATGTATCGAGCAGTACACAAAAAAGAACGAAAGAAAAAAATACTAAACGCTCACCAACGCTATATAAGTGGTTACCGGTTAACGAAAGATATCTCCAGCACCTGGAAGATTGGGTGTATAATATCAGCAGATACTAGACGGGTGGAAAAAGACCGTGGGTCGATGATTGCACTTTGAAAGTGACACTTTCCACGAACACTGGTCTATCATTTCTATGAAGCCAATCTGTTTCCACAGACACACACATATACAGATTCTTTTTTTATTCCGCTTTACTGTTTTATTTTATTTTTTTTTACCAGGATACTTTAAACCGATAACTGAGAGAAATAGAACAAAAACGTATGCCCTCAAAAGCATACAAGACATAAAAAACAGGAATGCTTGTAGCCTCACAACATGAAAGAAAGGGCGATGGTATTGCGGAGCTTTGCCGGTGGATGCGTATTTGTGAGCAAACAACAGCTTAAACAATAACATCGATGGCACATATGTTCGCCAAAATAAATTGCCGTAATTTATTATCGATGCTCGTTTTGCTTTTCCGTACGATAGGTTTTTTTTGCGTTTTTTTTTACGATGTATTTTCTCCTTTGTTGTGTATTCAAACCGATCATGACTCACCTTTCGTGAGGCCAAAGCGTTAAACGACAATCGTTTATGAACAACAGGAAGCATGTACAATGGTGTGAATGGTAAAAAATGACAAAAAATAAAGAAAAAATAGGTTGAAGTGGTGGAACTTTCCTTAGGACTCTTTTGTTTTGAGGATAGATCGTTTAAAACAAATGGGAAATATAGTAAGCAAGAGTGTAAAAACAAGAAATTTATACTGTCGGATTGCTTCTGCTTCTGTTGCGGAAGTCATTTATACTTAATAGTCTGTAAATGATGTGTAAAATTATTCATCTGACTACTTGACGGAATGTTTGATATGAAAATAAACATAAGTTAACATAAATTAATTAAAATTACAATTTTATCTCAGGTGGTCCGTCGACGATATAATCCGAGATGCGACATCAGTGCATTTCTCCACACGGTACGACCACGGTTCAAATCCCATCCGGATCGTTCTCCTGTAGTGAGGCTTGATTATCTTAATACGTGGTACCAACAAGTCTAATAAGCAATTTGATACGCCGGTGATCCTGTCGGACCTTGAAAGTAGTTACAGTCAAGAAAAAGAAGAGGAATATCATTTAAGTTATAATAATAAAACGAATGAGATTTAAAAGTTGAAAATAATATAATTTTGTCATACATTATGCATTTCAAAAATAATGTTGTCCTCGAACACTGTTACGGAAGCTCACTTAACTATTCAATGCTGTAGTTTAGTTCTACTTAACTTTTTTTCCGAATCTCAACCACAGACAGTAAGGAGAGCAAAAAAAAAAAAACAGATTCTGATGCCCTTAATTAACATAAACTAAACAAAACTCCCTCACTGTACTCCCAACCTCACCCGCAGCAGCAGCTTTGCCTCACCGTCACACTGCACACAACTCTACCGGGACCGGTGAAGCAAACTTTCACCAGCTGACCATTTATCTTTTAAGCCACTCAATCACATCCCTCACCGTAAAAGAAACTTTTGTTTTGTGACCGTTTCAAAATTAAACAACTATATCGTCCCGCCAGCTGGCCAACGCTCAGAAATCTCGACACACAACACCAAACAACACCACCACACGCTCGTGTTTGCTGCTTTGTTATTTCTCTTTTCTACGAACAGTTCCTGTGTTCGAATATTATATTCTGGGCACGTCACAAGTCCGTCGACGAGTGACGACAGATGGACTGAGGATGGCACTAGTGGAAAGCGAATAAAATGTCAACCTTTTTGGTGCGGGAGTTTTCCTGCTCTTGGCTGTCCGCTCTTCCACCTCTGGAAGTCTCCATTTATTCGTTTGCTTGTCGTTGTTGTTAAAACTATAGACAAACAGTGGAATGCCGTCCAAAGCTAAAAGAAACGATTTGTGCATTATTTGTTGTCGGAAGTTTGTTTCGGTTTGTGTTATGAATTGATTTTAGCACAACACCCAAGTTTCACGACGGAGGTCATAGACCTTATAATTTAGGAAAAGTTTGCAACAAATTTAAGCAATTTGCTACTGAATCGTATGTATCATATTTTTATTTGACAAATTTCAAAGGATTTTGTGAGATAATTAGATGTTATCAACGCATATGAAAGGACATTCTGCAACACACGTTTTGAAAGAATGTTGGTAAACTTAATCATTATTTGACCAAGAAAACTAAAACTGATCCTTAAGGCGATCCTGATCTTAAAGGCGAGAAAACTACCTAATTACCCCCTCTGAAAATTCATGCTAAAGAAGTTAGCATAGAAAATTCCATATAAGCGAAATAATCGATTAAAGCTGCCCATGTTGGATAAAAAATGCTACTTTATTTTGAATAAACCTAAAACGCACAACATCCACCAATACATCATCATCAATATCACCATTACCACAACCATCCACAACTGATAATATTATATTAACTGACCAATACGGCACTGGGCCGTCATAATTAATTATAAATAAATAAATAAAAGTAAATTTTGAATGAATCCCTCAAAATTTGTAGATTCCTTAGAATAGACACTAAGAAAATAAATACTTTAAAGCTGTAGCTTATGTTAAAACAAGCAACAAGCATGGAATACTAAACAACTAAACAATTACTAAATTAAATGAAGTAAATAATGTAGAATTTAGTTTGAATTTCTTCTTATTGGTGCGTATCAATAAAGATATATTTTTTATTCTAAGAAATAATGCAAAATTTTAAGTGATTTTTTTAACATTTGTTTAAATTAATCGACAATACGAAACAGGACCGTCATAGTTAATTATAAATGTTTCAATCAATATAATTTTCCATTAAAATTACTCCTATTTTTTATCAAACTTTCCATCAACCATCAAAAACCTTGAAAAAAGAACCGAAGTAAGCAAATGAAACCATATTCGGTGTCAAACCGCAAACTTAAAATATCCTTTCCAAAGTCTGTGCATTTCGTATGAAGCGCGTGGGTTGTGGGGGTAATGTGTTTTTGAAGTTGATCCTTGCTTTTGCTTTTAAGAAAAACCGACAACACATTATTGAACGCGAGAAAAACAAGCTTCACGATCCCAAAAAAGGTTCTGTGCACATCATACGAAAAACATCGCCTTTCTAACCCGTTGTTCCGTCAGTACAGCTGCGCTGGTTGCATATTTTGTTGAAGAGTATTTTTAGTTTTCGGCTTTCTTTATGGTTTACCCATATCTGGTCTATTTCAAGAAAAATAATTTAAGCTGTACTTAAGCAGCTGGGGTTTAAGTAGAGGGAAAGTTCAAAATTGTTCGGTTTATCTGATGTATGATTTGATAGAAAAAACGTTGTTCCAAATTCAATTCGATTTTTTTTCGGATAAAATGGCTCTTCTTCAAGTTAGTATTGACTAGAGGCAAGATGATTATTTTGCCGCTTTTTTAGAATTTGTCATTTTCGTTTTGCTGTCTCAGCATTTGTTCTATGATAGAAAGTGTAGAAAAAAATCATACTCACAAGATACCAAATAAACGATCCATAAATTTTTGACCAACTGCTTGCCTTTCCACACCATTTTTGTGTGTGCAGGATGTGCTTTTTTTTGTTCTTACAAGAAAAGCAGTTTATTATGCAAAAGGCTACCACCACCATTTTCAATTTCTCTTTATACAAGACCCACAAAGTCCAAAGTCCAACAGGATAATCGAGCCAATATTTCACTCTCAAGTACAGACCGTAGTGTGTGGTTTATTTAAAGTCAAAGCAAAAATAGTGAACTGGAGAAAGAAAAGCGAACAGATCGTTATTCAAGGCATCGCTATAGCATATGTATGAACACCACGTGTACCAGGCTGCAAGATATTAGCAGCATTTACGATCGACCAAGCAGGGAAAAACTCTGCAACCTGTTTATAACCCAGACATTAGTCTCGCTTCTGCACGTTGCTGACGATCTTCAAAATTCCAGCACTCAGAAATTATGCAATGGCTTGCTTCTTTGGCGGTAATCTTCCGAATTAAACGCTAATGTTCAGAGGGTCACGAGTTGTGCTTCCGTGCCCATAAACTAACGATGTACATCACCTTGTTCTTTTGGAGATGCTTACATCCTGGGCAAACCTGAACGGTACGGTGCCGGTGTTTTATTGGTAAACTTTTTTAAACACCACCAATAAATGCTTCCAACAGGGTTATAGAATATTACTGGTGGTTCGTCCTGCAACAGCTGCAAGAAGATACGGTATGACACGTGCTTACGCGGAGGAGGAGATTTTACTGTGCCAAAAAGAGCGCTGCTATTGTTTTTGCGCATTGGCAAATGAAGGGATAAGGCGAATATGTGTGGGAACCGTTCAAACAAATGAATGGTCGGATTGTCCCAAATACTGTGTTACAGTGGGTGATGAATTTTTGTTACGTTTTAATTTTCTCTCTACATTTTATTCATAAGCGTGTTATCATTTCATAACCGCTGAGCAAATTTAATGATACTCTTTCTAAATCCATATCTGTAATACGACATCATGTGCTGCAAACGTTGTTCAGTTTGTCGTAGATCCTGGCTCTTGGTATCGCACAAATCGTTTTTCGTTCGTTCACACCAACAAGCATTAGCTCCTGACGATCATTTTATTTTTAAGTACACCCAAATACGAAGATGAGCAGTTTAGGATTATGTCGTATGCAATGTTTGAGATTGAATGTAAGTTGGAAAGGTGATAAAGTATTATTGCAGCAGTTTAAAAATAAAATAACCAGATTTGCGATTGAGTTCTTTCTGGAAATTCTGGTTCTGAACTGAAATCTCCGAATGTTTGTAGAAGACTACATGACAGATGAGTACGTCTACCTTAGAATATGTTGCTGGTTTTTCAATGGTTTGTTTTGCACAAAAATAAATGCAATGCACAAAATAATGTTGAGCGTACTAAAATCGCTCAAAGTACAAAGGCAATACGAATATTTCATTCAACTTTCACCAACCAAACAGACTTGACCGTTTTCTAGTGAATCACATCTCTTCGATCTATTGCTCAATCTCTGTTGATTCTTTTATAACTTAAGGTTATTAAAAACTGATTTAGAATTCTGCTTGTTTTTATTCTTAGATGCTTTAATGAAGACATTTTTGACTGTTTTAGAGTTTCTTAACTTGATCTTGATTGGAAGCAAGATACTGAAACCTGGCTATGTGAAATTTCTTGGAAATTTTTGATCAGACAATTGACATGTTTTTCTTACTACATGAATTTTTGTTTATTTTTATTCATAAAGGAAATTTTTGCTACATATTAGCATACAAAATGTGTGACAAAAAATGTCAGTTTAATAAAAATTTTCATAATCATACCACGTCGTTGCGTAAATGTTGCACCGTACTGTGCAAATTTTCCCTTCATCAGTAAAGGCCACTTTCAAGACCCACAAGCCAGTAGTAATGATTTATGAGCCACAACAACGATACTGCACACCAGTCACCAGTTTTCGAGAAGCACCAGGTATACACCTTCCCCAACACTTTCTCCCCTTCGCGGTGTACTTCCGGCCCACACGAAACCAACCCGCACATGTCATTGATTAACGATTCGAGCATTTGGCAAGAGTTTTGCTTTATCGTTTATTTCACCGTCCCATACCGTGCCTCCCAGTCAAGGCTAAATCTGGATCCGGATATCGACTCTCCGCTTCTTCCTGTCCGTTCTGGGACAGGCAACCAACTTGGGACAGGCGTGGGCGAGAGTTGCATCGGGGTAGCTTCGGATGTTTGGTGGTAAAAAAGGTTAATTGCTCGTAAAATGTCTGCCGTAATTAGCGGCTTAGACGTACGGTTTTATTGAACCTAATTACAGCGTCAGGCGGGGCAGCATCCGATGGTCGATATATTACCCCGTTCTTGGAAAGCTTGGATGCGTTTGGCAGTTGGTGTACACGGTACCACCGTTTACCCGGTCTATTGGTGTGATTTTGGATGTGCTTCATGGCATGGTGGTAACGATTAAACAATCATCCATAATGTGGACCAGCGGGAACAACGGTTAAAAATGTAACCAGATGTAAAATCAATCCTGTTGAGCGAATAATCGATTGCACCATGCAGTGCAATTGATCGATGCAAATACGTGCGTCATTGAATTAAAGGCAAAATTAGTATGCGTTTCATAATTCATTTGGCATTCAACGTGAAGGGCATTGAATATGCCAATGAGGCGTGAAATCTAGATTTTGGAATTAATATAACTGATGAAAAGGCTAAGGCTTAAAGAACATCAAGTACCATTTTGTCTAGAAATTAATTCGTATAATAAGGGTTTGTTTCGGCTATTTTGTAAACCATGCGAAATTTAGGCGCTTGTCGAACAAAATAATTGTAAGTGTCTCTTAGTTCCGTTTTGTAATTGCATGCATAACGTCTATCTATCCTTTATTCCAATCATCAACATGATATCTTCACAATATATGGAGCGAAAAAAGAAGTCAAGGACTCGAATGTATTTTGTGGCGGCAGGTCCAACTTTTTTTTGCGAAAATCGTGTTGAAAGTGCTGTTGTGAGTGGGTACTCGACTTGGTGAAAGTAATCGTAACGCCGTTGCTCGATCCTGTCATTATGTGACAATGATCGACTTTGCATTCGGCCATCTTCGGATCCGGGTTTACGGGCGATCAGGTGCTTAGTTGTTATCTTCTTCATCAGCGATAGCCAAGGGAGTACGCGGACATGCGCGTTGGTTTTGTTGATAATTCTACATCACAAGAGATACTGTAGTTGTCGAGACCTCATGGTCGGTGAAGTTCCTCTCTCCAGCGAGGCCATTATCCTTGATCGGTGAGGTCCCCAAGGCAGGCGAGACCTCTAGAATAGTTAAAAGAAATCATTTTTCATATTTAGGTACAAGCCTAATGGTAAGCAGTCGTCCTTTGATGTAAAAGTATTATAAAACAATGGAGTCGATCATTACACTTCGAAGCGACAACATCTCTCGTTTCCATAACTTGTATGTTCTTAAAACTGCATCGTCATAATTCATTGTTGAAATATAAAAAGCACGGGCAAAGTTGTAATCAGTTTTACTTACTTATTCTTTTTAGTTGCTCGCAATCAGCTGATAGAATTGAAATTGGTTGCTGAACATAAAAGACATGTATTGATCATGAAAATAGATAGTTTGATTAATTCCTAGCAAAGGTATAAAAAAAGTCCTTATAAACAGTCTGTTTTCGTACTTAGAATTGTTTTCTAAGGGGACAAAGGGAGCAACCTTGGTCTGCTTCTCTTCGTGATATTCTAGAACAAAGTCACACGTGTGTTGCCTCCTGACAGCTACCTGATTTATGCGGATGACGCTAAATTCTACCTAAGGATTAGCAACCAGGAAGATCATCTGCATCTCTAGAATGCTCCCAGCGTGTTCCAGTCCTGGTGCTGTACGAATGGCTTGGAGATGCGTCGATAAATGCCAGAAAGCGTAATCCCTTAATCTGCACGTAACCCATTAACGACGCTGCCCTTGCCCGAAAAAGCTGCGTCAGAGAGCTAAGAGTGCTCCTTGACGATAAATTTAGCTTCCATGACCAGCTAAGACACATCGTCGCTAAGGGCAATCAGCTAGTTGGAATTTTGAAGAAGCTGTGGTGGAAAACGCATCCGTGGTGTGGTGGCCCATATCGGCACGCTGGTTGACTAACGCGGAGAGACTTGTTGTCGCAGCGTTATCTGCTCTCTGCAATCAACTTTCCGTCCCGGCTAGATCGCTCCGTGCTAGGTCACTTCTTGACGTAGGGGAACGTCTACTCGTTTTGGCGCCTCTAATCCGTTCATCGCCTTATGTTATGAATTCAACGTCATGTGTGATCGTTTTGAACCGGACCTGCCGCGCTCTGCGTTCCTTAATTGTATACGTACAGTGCGACCAATTACTTTTATTTATTTATTTATTTACAATTGATTATGACGGTCCAATGCCGTATTGTCAACACCGCTTGTGTTGAAAAAAAAAATTACAATCATATTGATAAGGCATTTCCTCCCTATTATTTGCCTTATCCCGGGCATACTCGGTTGTGGATGGTTGTGGTGATGGTGTTGATGCTGATGATGATGATGATGATGATGATGATGATGATGATGATGATGATGATGATGATGATGATGATGATGATGATGATGATGATGATGATGATGATGATGATGATGATGATGATGATGATGATGATGATGATGATGATGATGATGATGTAGTGGTGGTTGTTGTGAGTTTTGATGGTCCGGGACTATTGCTGTGTCTATTGTGATGATGGTGGTTGGTTACATCCGAATTCCGGCTATAGTGGTGATGTGGCCGTTCTATTGTTGTCCTTTGTGGATTGGTCTGGACTGCAACAAACAAACAAATATTGTTTAGACAGCACATTTATTTGTCTTCGTACAGTGTTCTCCAGTGCATTCCAGCAATGACATTCCAAGCTCAATCTAGTCAGCGTCCAATCAAAGGATGATCGACAAACTCTATCCCGCAGCAGCGAAAGCGACTTCACTACTCCCGAGACTGAACCCGCCGAACACCCCGAACCCGACGCCAACATTGTCAAACTCAACGTGCCAAAACTGGACTGGAGTGGAGAACACTGCACTTTCAACAACGCCTGCCTCCCTTTTACGGCAGTGTTGGAATCACCCTCGAGTGCAGTTGCCCAGTCATCGGATCACCCGTGGCACTACAAAAAATACACTTAAGACGTAGACAACAAAACATTTAACAACAAAGGAATGGGGAAATACGAACAAGGATTGGAAGGATACTTGGGATGTGGAATCATAGGACAAGACCGTGCGACCAATTACTTGTTGAATGTAAAACTGTAAATGTTAACTGTAATTATATAACGTTAAAAAAGTCGCTTGAAGGGGGCCACATATGGTATGTTAAATTCAAGAAAATAAAAAAACAAATAACATAATTTTAGACAATGTCTTTAATTCGGAGTCCAATCCAGTGGACTGGACAAGCTTTCTCAGGCTATAGTATGATCAGTTGACTGCCAGAATTTTTATTTATTTTATTGTACATTTTCAATTTTAATCCAAGAAAGAAGAAGTTCATTAGGTTCATGTTACTTTTTCTCTAGAATACTCACAAAAATAAATAAATAAATAAATAAATAAATAAATAAAATGATCACCATTTCTTAGAAGTGTTGCTGATAGCACTTAGAACATTTTGGTTATGGGTCTCGGTGATTTATTAACCGAAGTTTTGCACGATTTGTTCAATATTTTAATAAACTTCAACTTCATATCAAAGATTACTCTTGGATTTTGATATCCGATATTTCTATTTCTTCTCTTGAAAGTTCCTCAAGGATCTATGAGTTTTTCTCCTTGTGTGTGAGACAATATCTTAAAATGTAGACATACGATATGATGGTTTCGGTGCGGTTTATTATTTATTCCCAATACAGATCTTCTGAGTTTCGATTGTGACAATACATATTGTCACGTTTAACCAAGCACCGCTAACGTAATACACAGTGAATACTGTACTAACTCTGTTAGTTTACGGTACACACATACGCTGAAACGAAGTACAGATTATCACTCGGACAAAGAAAGCTTACCGTCCAATATAAGACCATCTATCTTCATTGGTTCGATACTGTTGTGCATTATATTTGTTCACCCACGACTGTTGGATGGGTCCTTCTCCCTAAGGGTATTGTTTCAAATTTGTCCCTGAACCGACAGGATGTCAGCATTAGGTTTATGGCTCTATTCTCTCTGTGTATGCCATCTTAAAAAAAAAAAAAACGTGCACACTATCCCATTCAAATATGCTAAGTGGAAGAGTAGCTCCCCGCTATGCTTAAGCTAAAATAAATAGAGAGAATATTTATTCAACCATTCAACGATTCCCTCCTGCTAAATGGGTCCGATTGGAGGAAAAAGGGTTGTGGAACGACTTTCATTTCTTTACTTTGTCTTGCATTTCGCTCGAGTTTTCCTTTACATTCGCTAGCAATCTGTTGCTATCAATCGAAGTTTTTAATACACACCGTCTACCGTTTGAATGCACGAACCGAATCGTAACGAACCGACCCGTCCCAAAACCTTTCCTCGGGCCCTGTTTCCGAAACGTTCAATCTAATTCAACGCTTCATCGTGAAAAGTGACGGAAAAATAGGATCCTTTCCCATCATGCCGTGTCCCTTTGTGTGTCTCCATGGTTGTGTTTTTCCACCTTCGTCCAAACATTCCTTCCAATCGTTAACTAATCCTTGATTTGGCTCCCGGTGGTGTTTTCTTTTTGCTGTTTTCCATCCTCATTCCAACTCAACTACTCTGCATACAGTTGTGTTTCGTAAGGCTTCTGCTGATACCCAGCTTTTGATAAGGGGATGGAAATTGATGCGGGAATGCGCTTTCCATGAATGGGAAACTTTACACATGAACTCCTTGCGGGTATTTCAAAACTGTTGCAGTTCGGTCGCAGCGTGAAGAATGGAAGGCTTATAATAACAGTGGTGGAAAGTGGAAAGCTTAAAATAAAAAGCAACTCCCAAAGCTCATTTGCTCATTGACGCTAAGATTTTCCCAGCTCGAAAAAATCCTAACTGAGCGGGGAATGAAGTGCAAATTCCAAGGGAAAGAAAACAAAAAAAGACTCACAGAAAACCTATTTCCAACTACCGGATTACGGATGAACCGTAATCGAACATTTGCCTTCAGGGAGTTTTACATCCCACGTTCGTTCGATCGATTAATCGAAAAATCTCGTCTCGCAGCTCGGATCCGATCCGGAAACAGAAGCTTTCGAATCGCACAAACTGTGACGCAAAAGACGCGATCTGGATTGTGCTGGAAAAGCAAAAAAACAGGAACCACAATACTGTGGGGTGAACAACAACAAAACAACAACAAGCACAGCGTTCATTAGCGCTTAAAATCCTGCTGCACATATCCTGACGTTGGTAGGAAGATATGCTGCATGTGCAATAGATATGTTGCTACCGAACGCTTGGTTGATGAAAAACGGTCGCGCGACAAAGCGTGACACTCGTCACTATCTGCTACACTGCTCTTAGTGAACGATGGGAACAAATGGGAAGTGATGTGAAAAGGAAATAGCAAAGCCGATATTTCCACCGGTTACCACCGGAGAACAGAGGACTTGTCTTTGCACCGTTTTCAACCATAAATCAAGTGGTCTTTAGCAGTGCGACGTTGAACGACGACAGCGTGGTGGTTGTGCGAAATCCGCCTGCCGGGTGAGTGACAGCTTTATGTCGGGAGAAATGAATTTTTGCTAATGAAAAGGAAACAAGACATTTCTATTTCGTTGTGTTGTCCATGAGATTTCACAAAGAAATCTCTTTTGTTTGCTGCGAAGAGGATAATATTTGTAACTATCTGAAGTTCTTTATTCTGTTATTTGTGGTTTGGGCACTGTCTTTTGAATAATGGTGCTGTAACGTTTAAGAAATTAAAATTAATTCAAAAATTAAACTCGATTTAGAAAAGTGTTCAAATTCATTGCTTTTAAGGCAAAGAATAAGGAGGAAATGCCTTATTATTAATGTTCACTGTTGCAGTCAGTTCAGTGTTGAAGGTAAAGGTAAAGGTAAAGTTATAAGTAAAATGCTGAATACTGTTTCTGGTGTTAGGTAAATCTTTATAATAGCAAAGAGTTTCCATTGTTCGTATTCAAATAGCATTTGTTTCACGCTGTTTGATTGCATTGCATTTTTTTCTTTTAGTTATAGAGGCTTTTATTTATGAGTCTCTGAGATTTTATCCGCCTCTTTACTGTTTAAAAGAAACTTGAAAGCAATGATTTTATAAGAAATAAATGAGAAACAAAACGGCAAGTTCATCAAGTTAAGAAAGCATTAAAGGTCCTAAATTTAGTCAGTATAAAGGCCAATGTTCGGAAGATTCAATACAAAGAGGATCGCTTATTAGATCTCTACGATCCATGGTTTGGATATGCATGGTTTGAGTATCAAGTATCCATGACATAGAATCGCGAGATTCTCACCCTTAGATTCAGTTTCTTCGCTTCTAGACCTCTATCTTTTGCAATCGCGACTTGAGCTCACATTGTATCTCTCGGATCTCTTTAAGTTGCTTTAAGATCATCGCTCCTTGCTGATCATGATCCTTGCACTCAGAAACCGGAATCTGTGTCTTCGGATCCCACTTCGGAACCATTGATCCTTGATGTGAGGTGGTCATAGACAGTTTAAACTTAGTTAAAACACATAAGTCATGGAATATCCAACAGATATGAAAGTTCCTTTGCAAATTCAAGTGCTCGAATTGTAATATTAAGTAAAGATGCTGTCTTAAATGTGACAGCATTGTTGCATTATGCATGACGTATGACGTAAACAAATGTATTGTAAAAATAAAAATGGTTTAGAACTACCAAAAGCTTATGATACTTATGATATTGACGGTAAACCGAGCTTCGATCTTTCGTTTTTTTTGTATATTCTTGTTAAACAGCAACTAAGCTTATAGGGCCGATTTGAACAAGCTCTTAGAATTTCAACAAACAGCTTACTTTTTGTTCAAAATAAAATCTGCTGTATTCCAGGCAGACAGTTTCGAACTGTATGATAATATCAACCAGTTAAATGGTTTCAATAATTTTTAACAATTGATTTCAATACAATAGGTTAAATTCGGTTACACCAGATTGAATGACCAGTTTTAGTCCGATCGATTTTTATCAAAACCTATCTAAATCCCTGGCAATGAAAAACTTTGTTTCTGATTGCCGAACGAGCCAGAGCTCTCGCGAACTGCTCGATTGCTGTTCCATTCATCGTGTTCTTAATACGGAAGCGTATATGTTTCCCAACACACCACTAACAGAAATCAGTGATGCCTCGAGGGAAAGCTGCGATTAGCAAACCAGCTGGAAGTTTGCAATTTGGAGGTCCCGTTCCGAGGCCGCGCACGGGGAACTTTCCTTTTGTGGTGAAGCGGCGGGACACGGTGACATGGAATGTCTTCTTCAATTCGGCTCCAATGCTGGGGTGGTTTCGTTTGGTGGCTGGGTATAGTCGGTCCCTCAAGTGATTTATAACTCCGTTAAGTAGATGAAAGCTAGATAATGTAATTGAAAAGGATACACCGGTGGCACTCGCGTGTTTTCGAATCTTTGTTGTAGATGAGGGGAGGGAAGAGAGAGCGAGATACGGGGCTGCTGGAGGGGTGGCACACATCTTGAAGGTTGAAGTTCGTAGACCCACGCGCAGTGCGAATCGTTTCTTCATTCGGCAGAAGCTGACACGGAAGATGAGCGCTGACAGTTTGCTTCGGGTTTACCAGCTGCCGTCCCTGGAGGACAATTCTATTGCCGCAGGCAGTGGAAGCGTGTATGAGCATGTGAGCCGGTTGGTGGAAAGCTGGGGGTAAAATCATAAAGCAATAAAATTTAGAACGTGACAGCTAGAACGAAGCCGAAGCGAGCAGAGCACTGGCAGAATTAACAACAGTTTGAAACAGAACTTTGCGACTTTGGCGAATCGCTTGCAAACACTGGCGTCCATAGTCGTCAACTGTTGCGAAAGAGTGCCGGTCCGGGTTCAAGTGGAGTTGATTTCTTTTGCCGATACAAATAAAATATTATGTGACATTATATTGTCCCCGAGTGCTCTGGTTCTCGAAACGATAGTCCAAACTTCCAGTCAGTCGTCTACTGCGAAATGGAAGGAACAAGGGCTTCAGGATAGCATGGGCACGGTAACGATAGGTAGTTTAGTATCCGGCGAAGTTGAGTGGCGTGCGAAGGGCTACGAGAAATTGTACCATGTTGACCGAAGACGGAGTCGCGTAATGGCTGACAGATGCTGCCAGCTCGTTCCACACGTTTGAGCCATTTACTACTGTCTACCCGACGTGTAGCCTTTGGGTAGCCCTTGTGGCGCTCGTCTGTTTCTTTGTCTCTTCGGCCGGGACTAGCGTCCGGGACTTGGCGCGATTGTTTACTCGATTTGATCCTTTCATCTTGTTTTCGATCGCTTTGGAGACGTTCCCTGTTCGCTGAAACAAAAACACACACACACATGAATACATGTATGATGCCACGGTTCAAGATTTAATCCTCTTGTCGGTGAGCAACGACGGTGAAGATTGTTTAGAGTTATCGAAGAACGACAGTCGAAGTAGCTTATCGATAAGCTATTAGATTACGAATGAACCTGGCAGACTGGTACGTGGGCTCAGGGTACGACTTGTGTTGATAAATCTTAATGAAGCAAAAATGCGTTGTCGTACCGGAATGACTCGGACCATGTACCGCTCCAGGTTTTCGAGTTCGTTAGGGAGATAGATTTTCTACATCACTTGTGTTTTGTGTTGATTTCGAACCTTGCAGGTGATATCCAGAGTTGATCCTTCTCGCTCCTTTTCCTAGCTTAATTTGTTCCCCATGGAACGCTTTTTTGTTACTTAAATTGTAATTTGTGCTTGTGTATGTGTGCGAGTAGTTCATAAATTGTGAACTTTAACCATTTGTCTTGGCTGACGGCCGAGGGTCACCGATAGTCGTCACCTGGCCCAACCAGAACACGCCACGATGATTATGATGGACTGTTATGGTTTGTATTAATTTGTCGTTTGTCGCTTCCTAGTCGAACGAGGGTCCAGGTGTAAATTGGGTAAGTTGTGTGTTTTTTTTTTCGCTTTTGTGTAAGGACGACATCTAATTGAACCGGAAGCAGAACATTAATTCTTCTCGCAAGCTCCAGTATAGCCCCTCAGGCGTGTCGTGTTTTTTGGTTGGGAGCTTAGTTTTCCTTTTTGTTCCGGAAAATGTAGAACGGTGTGGTGTAGCACGCGGTGTAGAAAACGAGCAAACAGGTGATGTTAGATAAGAGCAGGACGATTTATTGCTGTTTAAATTGATAGTACACGCTATTTTCCATTACTGGTTAATGCATTTCAGCGGTCATTAACGAGTGTGTTCGACTGAGTTATTACCAAAAGAACAACTTAATACATCAGAAAACTGTATTGTACTGTTGGTGTGACCCAAAAAATAAAAAATTAAATGCAGCCATTATTTCAGAGAAGAGATCCAACGTTATCCATCCCATAGTACAACATAATTAGAAGTTTATCCAAAATTGTAAACTACCAAATGAAATGGAAACTTCGAAAGGATTCTCTACTTTCTGGTTCGTTTGAGGTACTGAGTGAGTTCATTGGTTGAAAATGAATTTGGTAACGATAACTTAAATCTGCATTGTCATCTGCAGTGTCAGTCAACACGGTGTCATTCTCTATTTGAAAGAACGTTTCTTCAAGAATAATGATGTCATCATATAGTTGTGCTCCAACTCACAGGGATGTATCTCTCGCTTACAAGGACAACAGAATGATAACGAGTTTCTTCACTTTTACTGTAGACGACTACTACACGGAGTATTATTAAAGTTGCGCCAAATAATGCTCAACTCGCTCCTTAGCATAGTATATACGTTTAGAAGTTTTGTTTGCAGTTGATCATTCTAGTAAACGTTGAAGTCAAGAAAGCAATAAAGCTACATACAATCATGCGTCCAATGTACAGGAGAAACTTTCCTTAATCTATTTATGAATTCATCAAAGACATAAGTTATTGATGCAATGATAATTACCACCTGGTAAATACCTTTCCCATCCGTCTTATATCTGTCTTATCCGTAAATATCTTTTCTATCCGTCAAACGAGATTTCAAGGAATCCTGAAGTCTAAGGAAATTAATCGCACGCGTTCAAGTCCAAATATCCTTGTTTATCAGCCACAAACATTCTAGTCAGAAAGCACCCGCATTATTTTGGATTATTTATTTTATGCATTCAACGCCACGATACTATATACGATATTTCAGTGCCCACCAGCTTCGGCTTACGGGCCGGCCCGGGATAACGGGCTTCGGCTCGTGTAATTCGCCTCCTCCACGCACATGACCATTCGCAGCACCTTCTTCCAGCACGCACCTCGTTCAGTTATACCTGGAGATCACCACAGCAGACATATTCCCACATTGACCACATTCTTATCGATGGAAGGCACTTCTCGGATATTATCGACGTAAGGACCTATAGGGGAGCAAACGTTGGCTCAGATCATTTCCAGGTTATGCGCCAAAGTTGCGCCAAAAACTTTGCATCACCAATGGTTTGATAATGAGTGCCGGCGAGCACTATCCGAGAAGAACCAGCGCGAGACCGGCCGAACGTGGAACACTACAGACGACTGGGGAGGCAGCAGACCCTGCTCATCCAGGACAAGATGCGTAGCTTCGAAGAAACGGACGAGCAACTGATACAGCAGTTATGTCAGTCGGGGGAAACTCGCAAGTTGTACAGGATGTTGAATGCGGCACGAAACGGTACCACGGCAGCCAGCATGACGATAACGAGGTACCCCCGCTATCCCTGGACGTAGACATCAGTGCCATGAAACAGCTGAAATGTAACAAATCAGCTGGCAGCGATGGTCTGGTGGCCGAACTGTTCAAGATGGGTCCGGAGCGGATGAGCCGGAGAGGCTTTCCGTCATCATGCATCTACTGATTGTTAGGATTTGGGACCAGGAAGAACTGCCGGACGAGTGGAAACTTCTGGGCCATCACAGTTCTGATATTTTTTCCGTAAGAACGGCCTGGCCGTATTGCTTGACTAATAAATACCATGTAGTGAGGTTAGTCAGTCCTCACTACCGGGGGACGGTCCGAATGGGATAGACCAAGCTGTTGGAGGCAAATCGACAACCGACCCAATCTTTACTCCACGGTAACGGTACTCGGTACCACGGTATAACGGTACCACGGTTCTCCAATGCTGGGAGCACCAGATCCCTACGGACAACCTGTCCATTGACTTCTCTGGGAAGCTTGTATGGCTATTAAGGGCCACTATGGACAGGGTGCAATGCAAGGTGAGAGTTTCGAGCATGTTGTCGAAATCGTTTGAGGCCGGGGTCTGAGGCAAGGGAACGGACTCTCCTGTTTGTTGTTCAATTTATTGGCTTCGCGGATGACATTGACATCATCGTACGAACATCTGCGGTGGTGTGCGAGGCGTACACCCGACTGAAACGCGAGGCCAATAGAATTGGATTGAGGATCAATGCGACGAAGACAAAATACCTGCTTGCCGGAGGCTCGGACCGTGATAGAGCCAGACTCGGAAGCAGATCTCGATGTGGTAGAAAAGTTCTGCTACTTTGGTACGATCGTAACTTCGGACAACAACGTAAGCAGTGAAGGCGAATTGGCCCCATTGTTCAGGGGAATCGTGCCTACTGTGGACTCCACAAACTCCTGAGATCTAGAAGACTGCAACAACTCACGAAATGTACGATATACCATACCTTGGTACGTTCTTGTAGTCCTCTACGGGTACGAGTCTTGGACTAAGCTGACGGAGAACGTCAATGCACTCGCCATTTTCGAACGGCGGGTGCTAAGGACTATCTTTGGCGGTGTGTGCGAGCAGGGCGTGTGGGGAAGGAGAATGAACCACGAGCTAGTTGAGTTGTTTCTAGGTGCTGATATACTGAGGGAAGTCAAAGCCGAAGGGATACGTTGGCTGGGGCTTTGCACTCCGAAGGAAGGGAAAATAAAAATTAATTAAGCATGAATGAAACATGGTGGCTGTTCATTATTTAACAGATATTTTCTGACTTTCAATTATTAATCAACACTAAAGAGCATCAATGACCGCTCTTGTTGATGTCTTTATGGTATATTGAGAGATGATTTAATCATAAAATCACACCTACAAGGAGATTAAGATTATTTAGTTTTCTCCACACCTCAATGTTAAAAAAAATCATCAACAAAAATAAGATTTTAGCTGTGATCAATTCATAAAATTACTTATTCTTTTCAGCTTAACAATCTACTTATAAGCTAAGACCGGCCATCGTGTACGACAAAAACCTTTCTTATCGCTTTGAACGATTTAAACAATCAACGCAAACAGGTACTGATCTAAATAGTTTTATCTAGGAATAGAAACATAAAAATACATTTTATTACCTTTCTCTACCACTATTCCCATGGACTTCGTGTAGTGTGTGTGTGTGTGTGTGTGTGTGTGTGTGTGCCTTCCAAACAAACTCCATTGTCCTAGCCGGAGGTAAATACAATTCAAAAGGAAACAAGCGTGGGGGAACCAGTAAACGGGACAGCAGAAGTCACACTGGTAACGCGTAACGTCCCAGCAGTAGTAGTGAAAGAGATTGAAGCGTAAAAATCAATCGAGAAGTTTCGTTGTTTTCACGAACGGTTTTCATTTGCGGTTCAGTTTTTTTGTGGAAGCAACTTTTTGTGACATTCGATTTGCATTCCGCGATCTCATTTGCCGGTTCACCGGCTTGAACTTCGGGATCATCTAATGGGCGCTAGCAGAGAAACGGAACCGGAAGGGAGCGTCTGTGGTAGTACGGCATCATCCGGCTCGTCCTCCGACTGTTGGAAGGTGTTTTTGCATGTTGTGGAGGCTTATCGTAGGGAACTTTCTCGACCACCTTTCACCGACACACTCACATTCAATTTAGTGAAAATCCATCCAGCCCCGTTCAGGCTCAGACGCAAATGGCAAGAAACAGCCGAAGAGAGGATGCGTGGGAAATTGGCTTTTTTGTTTTACTTTTTGTTGTACCACCCGATCGCATGGAGTGGGTGCTGTTTGCTGTCCAATGGAATTGTCGCGTATCGTCGCCTTCATTTCGGAAATAGCTCAAAGTACGAACGTGAACAATTGTCTCCTGGTCGGTGCGAGACACTGACTGTTGGTGACTGGTGATTGCGGGGGCTGAGAGTTGGCAATGTGAGGAGGAGATTGAAGCTTTTCTATTTGCGCTTGTACCCCTGCAGGCAGATGATCCGGATCGCTACGGAACCGGGCCAGCTAGGTTGTACCATTCGAACGGACGTTAAGGGGATGTACATTGAAAAGCAATTAAGAGTTTCGTTTTCAATCACGGATCCTCTTCGCTGGTGGGTGGCGGTGGTGCTGAGGGTGTGATCGACAAACGGTTGGGCATGTGGCCGTGACATTCGGAATCACAGTCCGTAGGAGCTAGAAACGATTTCTGCGAAAACAGAATAATTATTTTGTACGGTTAACTGTTGTTTTCTATCGATGAATTGAGGCACAAGATTTGACATTTACATGTAAATTAAATGGAAAGAAACATTTACGTTAAAATTTTAATTGTTTTGGTGTCTTGATGTTAGTGTTTTCTTAATAGAACAATTCTGTTTCTTATGAAAAAATCGCCAGTTTGTTTGAGGTTTTGCAAGTCATCTTACCATTCATGTATGAGACTCTGAAAGAATGGTGTGGGCGTGTTATACTGTTTGATGGTATTTTATAGTTGAACCAAAGCTTCAAATAATAATTTCCGTTCAATTTGGAAAAAATCGATTGTATCTATAAGAGGTCCATTTGTGTCTCGCGGAACGTTCGCAAAACTCATTGCCGTTGAAAGGAAGTCTATTTTTATGTGATTTCCCTTTTAAAATTAAAAATGGGAAGTAGTTAACATTGTGGAAGGGTTCGAGGAAAAAAAACGGGAATCTGAACAATCGTGAGGATCACTGAGTTTATTTTGTTGCAGTGACTCATATGATTTATTTAACGTAAAATATTCCTGAAAGAATCACGCAAATTTAAGGTTCGAGTGCATGTTTTCAATTCCATATCGTTTGAGTTTTCAACCCTACGTAGCGGTATATGGAAAATATTTTGTTAATAAAATCGTACGTAGCATCTCGTAAGGAACGGTTATGAAGAACCACATAAAACATGGTTCCTGATCCGCTTATAGAACTCTCAACAAAGCACCTAAGCGTACAGAACTGTATGTACCATAATGTTGCAAAGTACTTATTAAGCTGTTCTCCAACTGTTGCTAATAGCGAAGTTAGTAATCAAGGATGAGAACTCTCACGTACATGCCACTAGATGCACGTTTGGGCAACAGAGGTTCATAGAATTAAACATTATTTTGTAGGCAGTTCTTGCGAGGTATATAAACTATGGTGCATGTTTCAAGGATAGAGAATTTATACACATAGGATAAAGGGAATGACTTAATATTTTTAAAACAACATTTGTCTTGAGAGTTTTTCAACAAATATACTCTATAAATTCGAAAATACGCTTCAAAACATTCACTTACAGAAGGGAAAATGGGCAAATTAAATCGTACAAATCAGGAGTATGATCAATTATAGTATCTTACTTACTTACTTACTTAATTACTTATCATGCGCTACAACCGCTTTGCGATCTTGGCCTTAAGAACAGGATCTGGGCAAGATCAGGAACCTCTCACGGCCCCTTACCGTTGTCCGCCAATTCGTTATCCCACCCTTGATGACGGTTGATTCCATGACGGTTCCTCCTCTGTCCATGTGGACGGCCTAAAAGGACTTTCTGAGCTGGATCATCCGGTGCCATGCGTATAACATGGCCATCCCATCGGAGCCTGACGAGCCTCGTCGTTGTAGTGGTTCCTCGATTGTCCTTCCACACATACGGGGCCAACGATTCTTCTGAGCGTCTTCCTCTCGAACGCAGCTAAGCGGGCTTCGTCAGTTTTGGACAGGGTCCTTGTCTCAGAGGCGTATGTGAGTACTGGGACTATAAAGGAAGCTAAAGAAATCAAGTAAAGAAAGCCAAATATTGCAGGCCAAGGCCTCTAGAGGCTGTTAAATGAAAGAAGAAGCATATAAAAATTTTGGGTTGCAGATAAAAAATTGTTGTGAACAAAGTTTATCAGATACTGGGGCTGGTTTAGCTTTAGCTAAGATTAGTGATTCAATAGTTAAAATTACGGATACTCTGATAGTCATGCTCTGATAGTCATGACTATCGAAAGATTTTATAACATTTTGATGAAAGCTATCAAGACAGAAACTTGTTAGAAGGGCTTCTGATACAAGAATAGTTTCTCTTATAGCTGATGTGTCTTGTATTTAGAGTGACATCAATAGTCAAAGGATTCGGCTGAATGTGCTGCCCAGAAACTCCTCGGAAGGAACGGAAGCCTTGTTCCCTAGGGTCGCAAAATGGTGCGGCAGCGCCAGGTTTCTAATTATGGTGGGAAAAGGCGACAGCGGCGTCGGTCTTCAAGCAACAGTATAAAGGTGAAAATTCTATTCGGATCACTCATCTTTGGTGAGGATGGACTATCTAACTGCGTGTAATCCGCTAGTCTAGTAAGCCAATTACGTGATTTAGCAGAATTTTAAGTCGAAGAGGAGAGTTTCAGGAGTTAAGTTGAAGAATAAGTATATCCATAATTGAACATAAATAGAACTGAGGACGACCACAATTAATCCAGAATGAGTTAACCGCCTATTAAGCCGAAAGCAGAGAAACTATACGAATTTATTAAACGACACGACATTTGTAGAACATGCTAGAGTGCTTTATAAGAAGTATAAAGTGAAAACATGAGATATAACATCAGAAATCAGCTTGACTAGTGTGATAAGCAAAATAACACGCGGTGAAATAGAGCAACAAATTAATTTTTTTGTTTTTGTATGCCATTTTATGGACAAATTCTTAACCTCTTCTGTCACGTTTTTAATATCAAATTTTGAGACATCTTATCGTAATCTGTTCCAGCTGTTGTGCAAATGATCGCCAAAAAAAAGTAAATAAATAAAACTCACAACCAAAAAATGCTCTACAACACATTACCGATTGCGTGGCACGAACTTTACTAAACTCGCACGTAGTTCAAGCCTCGGGGCGTTCGGTAATATTTAATCGAAAGTTCAAATTTATGAACACCGGTCCATACTATGAACATGGGATGCAAGGATGTAGAAGAAACAAACGCTGGTACGATACCTCACGCTCCCAGCTTTCCTTCTGAGTTTTTCCCATGCAATGAAGGGAAAAAACAATATGTTGGCCTGGCCGTGTCATGTTTACGGTTATTGTTTCATGCATAGTAAATGTTTTTTTTTGTTGTTTCACTTTTTGTTACCACTTCGCATTTGCGAACCACAAAACAAGAAAACAAAAGCGTTTGAAACATGCAAAGATATACAGAAAAAAAAGACGGGGCGAAAAACAAAAACGCAGAAAACGTCGTGTACGCTTTGAGAAATGTTTGTGTGTCGTGTGCCTGGAAGCACAAAACATTTCACACACAAACATGGCACGGTAACCTTGCCGGTGATCATTTGCTAAAGAGGGTCTTCTTCGCGTAATGAATTGCATGATAATGGTAAATACATTTCACCATCGGAAAGGAATTTTAGCCACCCTGTTTGGAACGTTTTCGTAGCATTGTTTGTAAGCTCGCCTGTTTTCCCGATGAATTTGAAGCCGGCTCGCCATTTGTCGAAGTGTTTGCCCACGTACTGGCAACCTACAGCAAGCTCTCGCACAGCAGCGGTGAATAACGAGACGCGAATTGGGAAAGGCCGTACAGTTGGAAGGAACATGAAAGCGACCCCGAAAGTGGATGCTCAATTGAAGTAAACTCATAATTTCTATTGCTTTATTTGAGAGTCATAAATATGTCAACGCGGTGAAGTGGTCGTTTCTCTTGCACATTGTACCAGGCGAGACACGATCGGGAAAATATGGGTTTTGGTTTAGAATCGACGTACATCGTCGTCGAAGGGAATGAAATGATGGTCTATCAGGCCTGGCTGGGGAAAAATAGAATTATATCAAACGGCTTGAGGTCAGCGTTTGCTTTCTTTTGCCGTGAGGAGTGTGCTGTGTGTGTTTTATGGTGTGTGCGTTTAATGCACCCATAATTTATGAAATTAAATGTATTTTCCTTCCGTTACCGGTGTTTCGGCAGAAGATTAACGAGCCGCGAATGTCAGCAAGTTCATTTTTCATACTCAATCTAATGCACTGTATGTTCGAGTGCGACTAGCTAATGTACGACTCTGATCGTTGTAGTACCTTTGTTAGTAATTTATTTATTTGTTTGTTAGGTAAATTTGTCACAGGTAGCTACTATTTAGTTGCTTGGCCATGGAAAATCTTCTAAGTATAAGCAAAAGCTTTGAAGGAAAATGATGCTGTTATGCCACCTGGGCATAATGTGGCAACGGTATGTTTATTAGGAAGAGTATTCAAGCAACAAACAGTAATGCCACACATACATGGAAATAAATAGAAAGCAAGTAGTGAACTGAGCGAACGGACGCGTTCTCCTTTTGCTCCGGAATGCCTCCTTTTTTCTCCTAATACAGTCCACTCGAAAGGACAGTTGCCTTATTAATTTGTCTGACAAAAAATCTTATCATAATCACAGAATGTTTCTCAAGCTATTCAGGCTAAACGATCGATGCTGCAATCTATACAGTAACGAAAATTAGAAACATAACGAAAGAATGTTTTTTGCGTATGAGTTATTGAATTAAGATAATATGTTTCGCGTGGTTATAGTTGTGAAATTTTAAATAAATAAAGAAAAAAAATAGTATAATAAATTGGAAGATATGAAAAACATATTTTTATGATTAAACATGTGGACGGTCTATTGTAAAATTTATTCAACACAAGCAGTGTTGACAATACGGCACTGGACCGTCATAGTCAATTGTAAATAAATAAGTAAATTATGTGGACTGTCTAAATGCTCTAAACTAACTAAAGGGAATTTCTGAGCTGGGTCGTCTAGTGCCATGCGTATAACATGGCGAGCCCATCGGAGCCTGAGCATCTTCCTCTCGAACGAGGGCTTCGTCTGTTTTCGACAGGGTCCTTGTCTCAGAGGCGTATGCGAGTACTGGGACTATAAAGATACGATACAGTCCCAGCTTCGACCGTCGCGACAGGTTTTTTGAGGTGAGATGTTTCCTCAGGCTGTAGAATGACCGGCTGGCCGCCAACATCCTAGCGCGCAACTCTGCCTCAATGCTGTTTTCGTTGCTGACTTTTGACCTGTGATAGATGAAGTTTTGGACGAATTATCCGTGCATGACCCCCACGTAGTTCCAGATTTCTTAGTAGGGTCGCTGATGGTGCCACCATCAATTTGGTCTTTGCCTCTTTAAACTGCAACCCGAGGTTTTCTGCCGCCTTCTCGATCCTTTGGTAGGCCTCTGCTGTCCAATGATCTGCTGTTTGGCAGACCAATGATATCGATACCATCAGCGTATGCCAGATTCTGGGCTGACTTACAGAAGGTGGTTCCCGAAGTCTCCACCTCCGAGTCACGGAAGGTCAAGTTGAATAGGAGACAGGTGAGCCCATCTCCATGACGCAGGCCTTTGGTGGTAGCAAAGGACCCTGAGTGTTTTCCATCCACCTCAATACTACTGTCGATAATTTTACCAAGAATAAACATACCAACATTCGGGTAAAGACATAATCAAACTAACTTACAACGGTAAACTAAACAACTCTAACATGACATTCTGGTGGCTCGGTGGTGTAGGCGACAGCGGCGCTGGCTTCAATTGGCAGGACCGGTGTTCAAATCTCTTTCGGACCTTCTCCCCCGTAGTGAGGACTGACTATCCAACTACGTGGTATCGGCAGTCTAGTAAGCCATTTCGATGGCCGGCATGACCTTTTCCATTCATCAGAGTTCAAGCAATTCATTGTTCATTTAAAAATTAAATAAAATATATAAATTTTCATCAAAAAATTTACAAGATCATTGGTCTGGATGTCTAGTTACATCGCCCATTAAAACTTATATGCGAACTTTAAAAATGTATGTACGGCAGAGCATAAGAGCAAAGCATTGATCATAGAGGTTATCCAGATGTGACCAATGTACAAAATTTATTGGAAAGTTTTAATGCACGTAATATCTTTTATAACTCCATTAAAGATACTCAATTGGCTCTCCAGTTCAATTCAACGTATTTATTGTAATAGTTAGCTTTCATGCTACCACACATAGTTTTAGATTATCGTATTGACATCAACCGATCAGCAACGCTATATATTTTATTTTCAACCTTTTGTGGTCATTCGCTTGATGCATGATACTAACCAATCGATGAAGGTGACTGTTTACCTCAATTTAGATGGTTCCGGTTTTTATTTTATACATTCATCTCACTCCATCGACCACTTTCACTTCATTCGCCATTCGTTTACCAACTTCTAATCGGTAGAAACCTTTTTTTCTCCGTGTTCAGTTTCCCGCAACAGAAAGAAAGTAACGCTTAAAAGCTTCGATAGCCTAATCGTTTAACGATGGTTTGGCGTTCGGATGCCTGAACCAGGAGGACCCATCGCTTCCGGGTGCTTCGTTTATGGTTTCGTCGACACTCAGACCCGACCGTAAAATGATGACCGACCATTAAGTGGGAACGATTGGAAAATTTATTTTGTTTACGCCGCTTCCCGCTGCGGCTGGTTCGGTAGGCTCTGGCGTGCGTAACTTTTTATCCCTGCCTTATGCAAGGATATCGTATTTACGCTTGATCGGTGAACCAGTTGCTCGGTGGACGTGGAAAAATCAATCAATCCACTTCGAAGATGATGGATGGCGAGGAGGTTTGTGTCGAAGCGATGGCGGTAAAGGAACTGGTTTCCTGCTTTTAAAACAAGAGCTTAAGTATGCCTTACTTTTCGATACTCTGGTGTATGTTTTAACGTTGCGTGGTCCTGAGGGTGTCATCATGGGTGGAATGATTTATTTCAGAATTCAATTCGTGTGGTTGTTTCATCGCTTTTTGTTTCTTTTTGTTTTAAGTTTTTTAAGACTTATTTTGAAAGATTTAACATGTACATTTTTGTAAGGACGCTTGGTTTATGGACATTTATCTATACCTAATTAATCTACCTGTACCGATATTGGAAGTGATAATGTTAGGTGTAATGGCCTTGGATGGTCCGACTATCCTATCCTAACTGTTTAAAATTTCCTTTTCATTCTTATTAACTGAATACTTCTTTTTTTGCAATTTTTGATGCAGACTAAAACCGCTACCACATCGGTTTCCGATTTGCCCTAATCAAAATATATATAAAAAAACGGAAAGTACTAGAATAGATAATCTTCATTTTCTGATTCCTGAGAAAGAACCTGAGAACCTGAGAAGGTCATGGCTAAATCATGGCTTGCTGGATTGATTTGCTATTATTTTGGTGCAGCTAGACAGGAAAACCTTCGTACTTGAGCACGTTCTGAATAAGATTTGACATTCCTCCAAGCATGTTTCCACAGCGCTACATCGTTAATTCCATCAGTCATCGACTTCAAACTTATTGAATATAATTCTTTAAGTATTACATTGCAATCTCACAATAAATTGATATCGGCTTGCTGTATTTCTGAAAATGAACAATGGGAAAATGTACTGGAACCTCGTTTTTATTTTCATTCAAACCTAACCTTAAAACATTTAACAAATCAATTACTTCATGACCATTCTACAGTCTCATCATTTTACCAATCCTTCGGACCAATAATATTGATTACAATGCACTTCAACCCACCCGAAAGCGATTGCACGAAAGAAAACTGGAACCGAATGTCACATTCATGAGCACTGGCATGAATAACTTTGACAACTCCACGAAATCAATAATGCAACGACATTTTCTTTTCTCTTGCACGTTCATTTTTTGTGCCAGGGCTGGTACAGTGGAGGAGTCGACTAATCAATAATTGCAATCGTCTTTCACTGCTTTCAGCGCAAAACTTTACCAAGCAGCCGTTAATTTTCTTCAACAAGCCGTTTCCTCCCAGGACTTGCCAGATTGCCACAAACCGTTCCACCGGTGACTGTAAGGGCTGAGTTTGTGTATGTGTGTTGTTTTCATAACGAAAGGAGGGCACATTTTTCAACGGCCAGCAACCGGGCAGAAGAAGAAGCAGGGCGAGAGTCGTTGTGACTGCGGAAGTTCTGCTGAGGACATAAATCACGTAGCCAGAGTAACATAATTGAACGGTACTTTCTATTAAAGTTTCTGTCACTTACTGTTCCATCAGCCCGGTTTCGAGCGTGTGTGTGTGTGTGTGTGTGTGTGTGTGTGTGTGTGTGTGTGTGTGTGTTCGGTGCCCGGTGCTTTCACTGTAGGATTGGTTTGGTTGTTTTGGAGTTCCAACAGCTGGAGTTTTTACAAATGATTAAATCAGCACAGAGAAAATTACACACTTAAATCAATGTTTGAGAGCGAACGAAACGTGGTTGGTTTTTCTTCCTAGTGGTAGCATGGATTTCAAAGTTGTCATTTCTAATTGAAAGAAAAAGAATTGAAAGCATTGAGAAATTAGACTGGAATGTAAAAGTAGATACACTTCCTGTTTAATTCGGGAATCCAGCGAATTAGGTTCCAGCAACATAAAACTGAGTCTGTGCTTAGGCAATGTGAAAGACTCAAAAGATTGTTTAACTTTGACTTATTTTTGAGGATGTTGTAAAATATAAAATAAGAATAAGTTTTTAGATCTAGTCTTAAAACACTAGAATAATACTTTAAAATTGAGTAAATCTACATTTCTCGTTTTATTTTACACATTCTGTATTGTAACTTTCGAACAGCCTTTCTTAAGCAACCCAGGTACTAGCTAGAGGTCCAATCCTTCATCATCAACATCAACACCCCATGAATCGGCAGCACCAATTCTTCCGTCGTCGGGAGCATCGTCGTCTGCATTGTATGTTCGTGTGTGTGTGTGTGTCCGTGCGTGTGTGTGTTAAACCGAGGTGTTGAGCGAATGGGTCGTTTGGGGCTGTCAGCAAAGCTGAACGATATCCTGGCATGATTTATGACGTAGATGAGCCTGAACAAACGACCCATACAGTAATGCTTCGGAGAAAGGAGTATCCGGTGTACAAATGGGTAGGAAGGTATGTCAAAAAAATAAAAGTATCTACATACACTAAAAAAAGCCGGGCAGCTATCAAGCTTGACGACCAGTCGTTGTAATTTGTTTGATGTGTTGCGCAATACAGTATGGGATAAGAGGAACACCGGAAGTAAGGGGTGATTCAAAAAAAAAATAATGTTACACTAAGAAAAGGTTCGTTCAACCGGGCAAACGTGTTGCAAAGGTGTGAAAAACGTTCAAGTGCATTACATTGACATGGGTTGAAGGAAATTAGCAGCAGATATACATGTGTGGCATGTTGTTTCTACACTGTCTTGTAGAATGTGGGACTTTATTTGCTTTTGACTGAGCAACGAGATTTTCTCTACTTTTCGTATGCATTGTAGAGTGTTTTTTTCCTAATGTTTACAAGAGTGGGGAAAGCAAGATGAGTTCAAAAATAAAAATGGGTTCCCACACTGACATGGGTTTACAAAGTTTTCAAGTTAAAAAAAAAAATGTCAACGCTTTGACCAACTTTCATCTTTAGGTCAACTCGGAAGTAAACAAATTCAGGATTCTCATTTTAACGCCTCTTGTCCATGAGTTTGTAAAAAGGACTGTTCCGTATAGAAAACCGGCGAGATTCCATGTTTACTTTTTCCATCCTCTGTATGCCACAAGCAAAGTAATGAGTACCGAGCTGTCACCTTATCGGTCACTCCCAAGCCCATATCGTGTGAATTGACAGTACAAAAAAAAAAGCAATATTGTACAGAGAAGCAGTCGCCAGACACATTTACAACCATTTGAGTGTGCGAGTGATGCACTTGGATCGATGCACAAAATTCTCATTTCCGGTCAGTTAGTGGATCTCTTCTCGATTTCGGTTCCATTCCGCAGGGGATGTGGTTTTCGTTCATATTTTGACAGTTGATGGTTGAAAGCTTTGCATAGAGATAGAGGGCATGAAATGATGTGTAGTAAAGTGCATCGATTATACGATATACAGCATTATTCGAATTTATTCTGGATTAATTTTCGATTCGGTTTTGTAATAGAGTTAGCTATCATAAATTATAAAAATCATCATAATGGAACATCGAAACATATGAACATTGCAATACAGCTGTAGGATAGCTGAGTCTTGAATCCTATTGTTGGATACTTAGCCAACATAAACTTTTCGGATAGGGAACTTAACGAATATTCACAAAGAACGGCTTTTTGCGGTTTTTAAGCAAGGCTAAAAATTCGTCCGCTTACTGTATCGTTTGGTTCTTTAGTGCGTGAGCAAACGAGTACGGCAGCTTACGCATTTATTGCTTAATACTTCTATCACTCTCTCACACGACCTCTAGCTTTCTTTCGGCACGAAGTTCGACGCGTCCACACTAACACCGCTATTTCTATTTCTTATTTAGTGCTCAAATCCACTAGAAATGTCACGAGTGTCAGATCTGATCATCAACTCTGGTTGGACTACGTCTGATTCTAGCTGTGAGTGTTATTACTGGTCTCTTCTTCTCCTTTATTTTTCTAAGAGTGCACACATAAATAAGCAATAAATTTGAATTTTTCTATTTGTGTCATTTAATAAAGGTATTTACCTTTTCTCATCAATTTTATCAGTAATACTAAAAACTCCTTGGTAGCACTATGGATTCTTGGTAATATCAATAAACTCACAAAGGTGAGCACGGATTGTGATAAAACTGTATTGAATCCTTTCTTTCGGGGAAAAATTTGTTATTGAAGCGGAATGGAACCATCAATTTATAGTTCCACGAAAGACATTTTTGTCACATAAAACTTCAGGAATGGAACAAAAAAAAAAAAATGGAGATGGTAAAGACACGTCAATCAATGGTATTTTTTAATAAAATCATTGTTGTCACAAATAGTTCTCAACAAGCTTCCTGATAGCATACAACAAAGAAAAGATTACCATAACAGCACGGTTTACCTAAGTGATAGAACAAAACGATAATCGAAACTTACTCATTCAGTTAATAATTGTTAAATTTCTTGTTCTCGTTAAGAGTTTGTCGTACGGATGGAAGCGACTATAAGCGATGCGCAACGGCATTCATATCATGGAATATCGCTTCTTTGGAAATGTCTGCCACAAGGCTGACATCGAGACACCTTACAGCTTTTACCAACTTTCCCGAACCATGTTTAGTTCCGTTCTCGATTTAGCCTCATAGACGTCAGGCAAGATTGTGACATTTGCCCGAATGACTGTGATCCTTCTGAGAAGTGGAAGTATCACAATTGATGCTTTACGTTACCCACAACCTATTTGCCCTAATCGATAATAACGCAACAACAAGAACTGTGAGTGTTATGGTTACGGGAGTAACGAAGCGAAACAGGTTGCCTTGTGCCGTGGGTCACCGTACTCGATCCCGGAGCTTGATAAAGGTCAGTGTTTGATTGATGTGTTACATTAAGTGGCATTTGATTTGTGCCAAAACTGTGATCAACCGTTGGTGCGGAAAGGTGTTTAGTATTTTGACGATCCCGGCTTATTGAGGTTAATCGGAGTAACGGTACGAAACCGTGAGAGAGTAAAACGAATGCGGATGTTTGGCATGTTCCTTGTTGGAATTTTTCCTACATAAAAGGCAATATCCGTACCGTGTGAACGTTTTTCTTTTATGACCATGATATAAAACACATGAAAATGTAAGCCTTGGTAAGAACATTTTTTTAACTTGTGTAGGATGAAAATAAAATAAAAATACGTTTAAAAACTCATACAGTTTATAGATAGTTGCCATTTCTAAGTTATCGACAAATCCAATCTTTCACTCTGCAACTACTGTGGCGTTGACATCAGCGTCCGTCACATCCTCAACGATTGCCACAGTTGTACGTCACACCGAGCCACCTGGTAATTCAATACCGACTGTCGTACAATTCAATAAAATTGTACAAATTGTACAAAATGAAAAAAAGAGACAAATTGTAGAAAGGTGATTGTAGTTTTAGAAACTCAATTTTGGGAAAAAGTTTTTTCGAATTAAATTTTAAACATGGTTTTTTAAAGGTCATAATGCATCAACAATTTTACGATAATTATTTACCTCGTTGATTCGTTTGTGTTGTTAAGAATACTTGAAGATTCTGTTAACAATTTAAAAAATTATAATAAAATATAAACAGGAAACAATTTTCTTAAAAAATATATTATATTTGGAAATGGAAAGGCCTGGTGTTTAGGTGACAGCGGCTTCGTTCTTAAAACGGCAGGACCGGGGTTCACAACCAACTCTAGTATGCCATTCAATGGCCAGCGTGATCTTAGAGGTCGTGAAGTCAAGAAGAAGAAGATTTACAGAAAGTTGTTGAAAACAAGAATAACTGTGTGTGATTTATTTGATAAATTCCAATACAATTTGAATACGTTTTCCATTCCTAATAAGTCATTTTTGTCATATTGTGTCCCCGAAATCATTTTGTTTATTTGAATATTTTTTGATGCCGTAGGGTTGCTGCCTTTTCCTACAACAGCGTTGCACCTTCCAATTTTTCTATCAAAAAGTGTTCACTATTGTTGTGTTGTAAAATATCATTCTGTCAATCGCTTTTAAAATCGTTTCGTCATTCGATTTCGATTTACTCAACTTTACAAAACTTTCTCTGTCCATCGCAGTGAATCAATGTAGCGAACAAACTTACCATCTCGTAACCCTTGCACGCCAGCTTCCTGCCAACTATTGCCACTGCAAGAAAATTATTCATCAGTTTCGCTTACGACCTGGCCGACCGAATGTCACGTCTTGGCTTTGGCACTGGAGGCAGCCTGAAGCGAATGAGAACATTTTACAATTGTCATTTGATTACAAAAGTAGTCCAACTCGAGGCACCGGTTGACACTTGCAGGTTGGTGTACTCTACTCCTCGGTTCGCCTCCCATCCCGTCCCGGATTGCCCTGCTTTTTCCGAGGGCAATCAGATTCCGAGTGATTACTGCGGCATTGTCAGTGTCAGAGGCTCATCTAACTTTCTGCCGGCGATCTGTGGCAGTTTTGGAATGATTATGGGTGTGTAGAGCTTTCGGCTGCTGCTTCCTCTGCCTTGCCGTTGGCGGATGGTTTGCAAAAGCGGCAACCCCGGGGCAAGAGATGTTGATTACGAAAGTTTTAATTTTTATTTCCGAAACTTTCACTCGGCAAGGGTTCAGTTTCGTTTTACGTTCAATCACTTCCTTTTCGTGTGGGACGATGTTTCCGAGGGTAAAGTCGTTCGGCTGGCTGCTTTTGATGGGTGTGCTAATATTTTATAACTGAAGAGTAAATTTCAATTTACTCTCGAGCATTTTAAATGATCTTTGACGTGTTCGAACGAAAGAGAAAGTTGAAAATGGATCTAATAGATATGTTCCTGGTATAAAATACTTTCCCCTAATTTCTTATTTACATCCGCAAAAGTAACGAAATACTCCAATCGACAGGTTCAAGCCCTTGGTAAACCGAAAACAATTTACCAGTATGTGTTTGCAATTCACGGCAGCAAACACCAACGTTCATCTCCATCATGCAAACGGTGAAAGCTATTTGACTGGCGTCAAATTTCATTTATCGGCGAACCCCACAGAAGAACCCGCCAAAAAACGAGATGAACCAGCAAATCTGCCCCCATAAAAACGGATGGCATAAACGAAAGCACTGAGCGAAAACAAGCTCGATACGATTGGCAAAATGATACTCGGTCCACAGTGTGTAGACAATGTTGATGCTGATTACTGGCGCGATGGGCGTGAACCGGAGGATGAAAACGGTTTTACCATTCCGGAATACTTTGGCCGAAACTATCTCATTAATATTTCATTCAAGATTAGCACCTCGCCAAAGGAAGGATTTTTTGTTGCTTCTCTTGTTGGTGTATAATTCTCCATTGGTTGTTTTCTGGGTGGGTTCTTGGTTAGACATTCCGGAGAATGAAGCTGTTTTCCGTAAAGGACGGGAAACTCGAAGACGTTGATGATTTTCATAAAATTTTGTGTGACTTTTAGATTACTTCCGGGAGTGGCCAACGTAAAAATGTGAATGTTCATGATTCGTAGAGGTCACTGGAGGGCTGGCAGACATTAGGGTAGGTACCATTGCTTACGGAGGATAGGTACTTACGCGTCGATGCAATTTGTTATTATGGATTAATTTGCGTCAAGACGATGTGGTCATTGAGTCGGTAAGAAATATTCCGAACGGGAGTGCTCCGATTGAAGGAGCATATTCAGAGGTCAAAAAATGAAAATGAGAACGTTTGATCTGGGGTTGAAAGCGAAGCGGTTCGATGCTGAATTGAAGCTAGATAGACAAGAAAACTGTGTTTTGCTTTCGCGCAATAAGTTCCCCTGAGCAGCAAAAGGTGTCTTGCGCAATAAGGGGCAAGAAGAGGTTTCTTGTGGTGTGTGAAAAATCCATTCTTCAATTCTTAAGTCTATTAGTCTATTCGAATCTATATTGCAAATTCAGGATGTTATTATCGATTAGCTTAATGGTCAATCTGCTGTTAATTACTTTGCTACTTTTCGTAGATTTTATGCACGTAGTTATATTTCTGCAATCATATCTTACTAGTCACAACTAGTCACAACGTGAATTTTGATGCGTTTAATACGGTTTTTTTAATTTCACTATTTATTAAAGGATCAGATCTTCAATATGCCACAAATCTTGGAGAACATAGCTGTACATCTATTAAACACGTACCATCTCTTCATAGATTTCAAGGCTGCATTTAATAGCATAGCTAGGGTATAACACTACGAGGCCATGAGCTCTTTTAAAATCCCGGCCAAACTGATCAGGCTTGTTAGAATGACCATGACCAACGTCACATGCCAGGTGAAGAAGGATGGAAAATTCTCAGAGTCCTTTGCTACCACCAAAGGCCTGCGTCAGGGAGATGGGCTCGCCTGTCTTCTTTTCCACTTGGCGCTAGAGAGTGCCATCCGTGACTCGGAGGTGGAGACTTCGGAAACCATCTTCTATAAGTCATCCCAGATCCTGGCATACGCTGATGATATAGCCATCATTGGTCAGCGGTTCTCCCAGGTAGAAGAGGCCTACTAAAGGATCGAGAGTCGGGTTGCAGATTAACGAGGCAAAGACCAAATTGATGGTGGCACCATCAGCGGCCCTACTAAGAAATCCGAAACTACGAGGGGGTGATGTACGGATAGGTCGTCCAAAACTTCACCTATCTCTATCACCAAAAGTTAGCACCGAAAACAGCATAGAGATGGAGTTGCGCGCTAGGATGTTGGAGGCCAGCCGGTCATTCTACAGCCTGAGGAAACATCTCACCTCAAAAAACCTGTCGCGACGGTCGAAGCTGGGACTGTATCGTACCTTTATAGTCCCAGTACTCACATACGCCTCTGAGACATGAACCCTGTCCAAAACAGACGAAGCCCTCTTAGCCGCGTTCGAGAGGAAGATGTGGAAAGACAATGGAAGAGCCACCACAACGACGAGCTGTACGAACTGTATGACGACCTCACCGTCGTGCAGTGAATTAGGCTCGCCAGGCTTTGATGAGCTGGCAATGTTATACGCATGGTACCGGACGACCCAGCTCAGAAAGTTCTTTTAGGCCGTCCACACGGACAGAGGTGGCATGGTAGGCTCAGATTGAGGTGGAAGGATGGCGTGGAATCATTCGCCATCAAGGCCGGGATAACGGATTGGCGGACGACGGCTCAGGACCGTGAGCGGTTCCGGACTATGCTGCGGCAGGCCAAAACCGCAAAGCGGTTGTAGCGCCAGGTCAGTAAATGTTTGTTAAAGGCCTTTGAGCATATGTCTTTTTTTAGTGTAAAGACTATAATGACCCAACCGTAGAAAAGTATGTTTAGCTCTATTGTCTCTCTTTAATTAAATACAGGAAAGGCCGACCGTTGCAACGATGCATTATTATCGAATGGTATCAACTATGTACCAACATACAATCCCTTAAATATGTTTGGGAAATTCTTTCAAATGTTTCCCAACCTTTTACAATCAAACAACGATTTAAAGCAGAAACCTGCACCAACGATGCTGTGTGGCGTACGGCAAACAAATGCACCGCAATTGCGTACTGCTGGTCGGATTATTTACTGGGCCACCGAAAATTCGTATAAATTTGCGGTTGCACCAGTACCACAATCAGTTCCAGGACAAACATGCACGACGTGAGTGTGCCACATGCCAAAGGACGCGCAGTGTACCGGTGCAGTCCCGATCCTGGGCGCGTGCATACCGGTTGTGCAGTTGGATCGATCGAGTTTTACAAATATGTTAATGAATGTTAAACTCGCACTACATATTCATAAAATGTCGTCAAGTTGTGAGCTCTTGGGACGATTGGAAGGACCTCGACGGTTGGATGATGAGATGAGTTAGGCGTTGAGCTGTCCCCACTGACGGGATGTGAAAGATATACACGGGCTACGGGCATCGTTGATAACGCTGACTTTGGTGGTGATGATGATGATGATGATGATGACGTTGATGATGTTGTTGTCGGTGAAATTATGGAGTAGAGATGTGGTGCAGATTCACACAACGGAATCAGGGTTTGAATGTTTGCAAAATGGTAGATTTATGTCCTGCTACAAACCGGGTGGACGAACCTAGAGGCGACACATAATTTTGTATAATCACCACTGACAACACAATTGCAGCCCCCCCACCTCTCCTCCCACACCCCATCCCATACGCACAAACACTGACTGACTCATACCGCAGGCATTCGGATGGATGCAGCCACAAATGAATTGTTACATTCGTCCTGTCAGCTTCTGTGTTCGCTGTGTACTCTTGGGAGTTTCAAAAGCCTCGAAGGACTCGATATGAGACTCGGTGGTGACAAAGTGTCGAGACGAGAGAAGATTCAAGTGGAGTGAAGCAGTGGAATAGTGTTGTACACACAACAACACCACAAAATGCACAGGCCTAACAATGCGCACTGGAGCGATACCATTGTACCGATGCGTTGTGTAATTACTGAAAATCTTTACACACGGGCATTGGGCGAGAGAAAACCGGCTTCGGACTACACCGAGTTCTCACTCCAAGATGCAAAACAACAGATCGACTACACGTGCCGAAAGGGCTACCCAACCTAAAGTTGCCCAAAATCCGTTTGCCACTGGTGGCCACTGTAGGGACATTCCGATTCTGTAGGCTCGAGAACGCATTAATTTCAAACGGCACACGATACCCAGAAATGTGTTTGGGATGGGCGTTTGGATGCGGGTATGAGCTGGAATGCAATTAACGGCGGCGTTTGTTAAGGCCAGAGCACCGTGCTGAAAGAAGCCGGGAGTTGTCATTCTCCGATCGGCAACCGATCGTTGGCTTTGATTTGCGGCCGTTCGATGAGCGAACGGTTGGGCGAGATAAAGCATCGAGTGAGGGCTGCAATTATGTCGTGCTGTGCGTGTGGGGTGTCAGTTGGTGATAAATTCCATTCCCTACACCGAACAATGACATTCCTTCCGGCAGGATTCGATGAATTGTGGTGTATTATGAGTGTGTGTGTGCGAAGATGTCAGAGAAATCATCGTTTTGAGTAGCTCAGACCGAATGGGTGTGGGAGATTGCACTGTTCGATCGAAATCCACACATTTAATTTACAGCATCCTCAACCCCCAGGGGGAATGTTGTTGTCTGAAGGAAGTATTGTTCGGTCATGAATGTCGTTGGTGGTTGAGATTGAGTGTTGATGTTTGGCAGATGGAAGCTTAGTTTGGATCCCTTTTCCGTTAAAGAATGAAGAGTGAGATGAGTTACTTGAACGATGAAAATCTGCTGGTAAGTCTTGAATTTGATCAATTTTTGTTCGAATACTCAATATTCCTATGAATTTTGATCATCGAAATATTTTACGATGTGCATGTTCAAAATATATATTGCTATTGCTATGTCATGCTATATTTATATTTTATTCTTTTTTAAAATCTTAACGAGTTACTGATTAAATGGTAGGGCCAAACCGTTTTTTATTAACTAAAGAGAAGAAAGTGATGAAAGGACAATAAGTTAAAGTACGTTAAATTTGCTAGGATTTCTATAATAGCTGGTAGCTACGATGGAATTTTTCGTTGTTTTTAGTACTTCGTTAGCTGATTTTCTTCATATCAACGTTTCATCGCAGTGAATCTTTGTTTCAGTGTCAGATTTTTTATTTATTTTGGTATGACCGCTCTACGCATTATTGCCAGAGCCGGATTTTTCATCTTCTTTGTTTTTGATCGCCGAGCAACGTATGTTTATAAAATACTTGTACAAATTTTGAAGTTGTAATGAAATTTCTATAACTGAGTATCTTTTGTACTGTTCATTTGATTACGTTCTTAAATTATTCAATTTTTATTCAAATTTAATGCAATTTTTATGCTTGAAAGAACTTATTGCCTAAATTTTGATGCAAACACACTTAGAGTTTACTTGTAATGTAGTTTTGTAATTGTATTCAAGTTAACTAACTAATGATGCAGGGTTTACTACGTCAAACAGGCCTTGTAAAATCGTTATTGGTCAATATAAATACTTATTCCCGCGTCGTAAACCCTCAATTGAGGATTGTCAGTTATATTCGGGCGTCGTAAAGTATGAATCAGTCATAGTAAAGAATGAATGCGATCGCCTTTGGTTTGTTTTACTGTCAACTTGGAATTTAAATAATTCAAGTTTGAAGTAAAATCAACTAAACCTGCTGTTTCACAAAATACTGTACAAGGAGTCTTATTCATTTAACCATGCATTTTTGTAGAATCCCGATTGCAGCAATGACGCTCCCAAACAAAACTTTATAAAAAAATCGTTTCTTTCGCTATCACGTTTACAGAAAACTTACAAACAAGCGAGGCGGATGCTCTGTTGTACAAACTGTACAAAACATGCAAAAACATTCATGTTACACATAGCGATTGCATGAAAAAAAAAAACACACACACACAACGGTGACACCGAAATAGTGGAAAAGGCGTGCACCCAACGGTGAACAATAAATATTACGAAGTGGTTGTATTTATGGAAAAAGTTTCTCGTGCAACATACACACTCACGCAACAAAGAACTGCATCGCTGCCCGGAGCGTTCTTATGCGAGGGAACGAATCTTGGGAAAACTTTTTGCAAACAGCGTGCAAGGATGTAACCTGATAGACGGATAGCCAGTAAGCAGTAAGCATCATGAACTTCGCATGATATTAACTATCTTTCCAGGCGTTCTGTCACGGAGGGTTTTCGAACGAATGATTGCAGTTGTGTTTGTTGGTTTAAATGGCAAAAAAAAACAATTAAAATTTCATTTTATGCATGTTTTTGTTAAGTGTGGTGCAAATGGCTGTTGATATGAATTTAATCGGTGTCTTCTTAACTTGCGATTACAATATTTCTTTTTTAGTTTGGACGAAATCAAATCGCAACTTTTTCGATGAATGTCCATCAAAGCTTTTTGATTTGAACAGTACTTATATTGTGGTTATTTGTGCTTGCAAGAGTTCTTGGTCAGATTTGTGAAATATTAGAGGTGGAGATTGAATTGAAATCAGACTTTAATGAAGCAATAGCATACATCCTTGGGTCGTTCCGCTCAATCGTAAGATCACCGTAAAGTTCAGACATTAACCATATAAATCAGTTTTATCCAAGCGATGTTTTACGAAAAAGTATCTGATTCTTAACTTAAAAACACATGTTTAACAGGCTTCAAGAAATAATGAAGATATAAAGTCAAATATTGTTCAGAAATTTTAAATCCCCGATTTCACAAAGACACCATGGTTCTGGTCATGAATTTTTGGAGCTTGGTGATAATTAGTACTATACATTGACCCAAGTCTTAAATGATCGTGATCTGCAATCGTAAAATAAATCCAATTCATACACTGTGGAGCACCAAAAAGTTTCGGACGAGTAAATTACAAATAGTAGGATAATACAGTACGCAATGGTAATGCAATAATTAACAGCTGTAACTTTCAAACTATGATGAGCTATGTATGACTATAACACTCCCTATGGCTTTTCAGCTTCCCTGTTGTCGGGTTTATTGGTTAGGTGAGTCTTGCTGGACGTCATATTTATAGTGAATTTAATAGCGATAGTTGGAGAAGCAAAACAAAGAAAAGTAAAAAAAAACCAGCTTTATAACCCAATGTTCTACTTCTCACGTATTGATAAGCTTTTGTGCTTCTGAACAGCTTTGAGAATTTTATCCAATCTCTTTTCCTTCCTTCACTCTAGCACATATCGGAAACATGGAAAGACAAAACAATACTCAGCGTTGGCACATTGCGAGGTTGTTTTTTTTTTTTTGACAACCGCCTTCACTTTGTTCTGATTACTAGAAATGCTATGAGGTAAAAAGTTTCTTGTTGCTTTAGATAATGCAAGAATGAAATGAAACTTACCACTGGTTGTGGTGTACAGTGATACCACCATGCACACGTTTACTGAGTGATTATTCTTCTGCCCTTTGGATGGCCTAGCGGTATAAATTGGCTTACCCACAAGCTCTCGCTTTCTGTTGCAGTTCAGTGAACCCAGTGAAGTCAGCGGTAAAACAGCGCGAAGGTTTGCTGGGCCCAAAGATGGTACCGGTGTACCGCACTTACTCTAGACGCTCGATTGGTTTGACAGGTGTTTTCTGTGGGATTTTCTATGCATTGCTGCAGGCATTACATCTCGCGAATGGTGGATTTGGTATGGAGTACTGAGTGATCGTTGTTCACTAGCGTTATTATTTATTCTTACCATTGACTGCCTCAAGGGCTAGTAAAAGTTATGTGTTAAAGCTACCCCTCCGAATTCTCGATGCTCTCAGGTCGAGTCACTATTTGTACAAATTTTACGAGGTCCTTAAATGCTGGTTCTGGTTACTTTCAACCTTCTCTAGTGCCCGGACAATTGCTTTTTTTTTGTTAGGAGTTGATAGCGATTACAATATTATATTATAGAATATTAACAAGAAATATGTGCTACGCTCTTATGTTTGCAGCCAATTACCAGCTAAACCGGGACGCGGTGACCTACGAAGGGTACGCTAAACAATGTGGTTACCAGCTCAAGTGTCACGGTGATAACAGGTAACGATTCAAAAGTTTTAAGAAGATTATTTTGTCTATTTATTCATCCAATATCGTTCCCTTAGTTGTCCTTCTCTAAACGAATTAGGAAGCTTGGGGAAAGATGCGCTAGAGAAAGCAATATTTGAGCTGCTGAACAACGAAGCTGTTTCAAATGATCCTCGCTTTCTGATCGATCTCTCGGAGTTTGATGCTGAGTTCCATAAGACAAAGCCTATCCATCCTAACGAGCAGCTGGGAGTTACGCGCACTCTCACCACACATAAGGTGCTGGAAGCTCTAACTAAGAAGTACAGCTGCTGCCAGCTAAGGAACCTTCTGGATGGCAAGTGTTACCCGAATGTAACGCTTCCCTGCTGTTACGGCAGTGAGGAAATCTTTTGCGACCCGTACTACCCGTAAGTCATGGTCGATTAATTAACAAATAGAAATACAGTGAAGCATCTCTTGTCGATAGATATCGTAGCTATGATGGCAGCTGCAACAACCTACAGCATCCCACCTGGGGCAAGCGTGGAAATGCGCTGAAACACCCTATTGCACCGTGCTATAGTGATCTCGTGTCGACACCTGCCCGAAGTAAATCTGGAACTTCGTTGCCACAGAATCGAAAGCTGCTGTCAGGGTTAGCGGATGTGCTGCGAAAGCGAGAAATTAATTTCGTCTCAAACCTTAACATGGCATCCGTATTTTTGAGTGAATTTATCAACTCCGATATGATCGGACGGGCAAACAGACGTACCAAAAGGAGTGTGAATGGTTTTCGTGGCTGTCTTGCGGATGGTTCTGATCGCAGTCCATTTGTAACGGCACTCTCCAACCCATTGCTGGTTTCTCCGAACGATCGCTACTTCGGTCCGCTCGGTGTGCAATGTCTGAACTTAAGCCCGCAAGAAAAAGCAAACGACAAATGTGAACTGAAACACGTGGCGGAGCGAAACATGGAGAGTAGCTACCTTGACCTATCGAGCACGTACAGCGAGTCAGCGACTTATGATGAATCTGGTCGGTTGGATCTGCAGCAGTGTGGGGCCACCGCGCCAATCATCAATTCGGAACCGATATCGGTACAGTTTTTTGCGATTGCCGGACTATTTGGCAAGCTGCACAATTATTGCGTTGATCGCGCCAGTACATGTCTGCAGAGTCCGGGTCCGGTAGCGGAACGGTGCCGAGCGTTTACGATAGGCGTTTATCAGAAAATTATTTTCGAGCAGCTGCTGCCGGTGCTGTTTGGTGAGGAGTTTTACGACACGTGTAACTTAAATTGCAAGTACAATCCACACGACGAGTCGGTGGTTTCAATGGCTTACCGGAATGGGTTGGGACGATTCCAACACGTCTGGATTACGGAAACCATGAAATACAAACCACAGGGACAATCGCAAACTTTGCCCTTTAACACTTTCTTTCACCAACATGAAAGGTTTGATTGCTCGGGTGTGCTGGACGGCGTTTTGGAAACTCCAATTCACATAGGAAACTTATCTAGTGCGGTAAGTGAATGAGTTATGAATAGTAGGAAAGAATCTCAAATGATCTCTTTTCTTACGCCCAGAATATGGACAAGTTTTACACCGTCAACGGAGAACGTGGTACCTGTTTGCCCTGTATCGATCTGTCACGTAACCGTGACTCGGGGCTGTGTCCTTTGCTGACGTACAAACACTACCTTGAGCAGCTTATTGGCGAGGAAACGAAATGTTACAACACATTCGAGGATCTGCGCGATATGTTCAGCGACGATGTAAGTAATGATCATTCGGTGCAGACAAGATCGATAACAAGTTTTGCTGATTCTGGTACTTTCACTAGGTGATTGAATATTTTGCCAAGCGCTTTGAACATCCCAACGATATTGATTTGTTGTTTGGGATTTTTGATAAGAGATTCGTTCCGGGAGGCAAGCTTCCCAGAATTGTAGCTCAAGCGACCTGCCTCGAGTTCAAACGGCTCAAGTGTACCGATCGGTTCTTCTACAAATGGAATCCGTACCTTGGGGAAGGTATGTTAGTGTATTGGAGGAATTCTTGTACATTATTTGTCTTCGAATGTACCTAAAATACTTACTTTGATGTCCTCGTTTTTCAGGAGCACGCCATCTTATCAATGTTTTAGATTTCACCTCACTGCTGGCGCAGTTCACGGAGATGCATGATGTTCCAGTGGAACCATTTTTCGTTGATAGTCCAAGAGTAGCGACGAGCAGCGTTCGAGATTACATGCAAACTTTGGACTATCTTTTCTGTTACCTCTAGACCATACTTCAATGCAAATGCGTGTTATTACTGAATGTAAAATTATCAATATATGTCGCAGAGGCAACTGCTCAAGTCTCCTCCTTTGCATAAAACACAATTAAGCACAAATTAAGCAACATTTATTAACAGTTCAACAATGATGACAAACAAATATAGAGTAATGCATGCGATTGTGGCGGAAATAGTGTCTTGTTGTACCAAACACCACAATATGACGCACCAGTGTGGACCTGTGAGCACGCGAAACATCAACAAGACATAATGCAAAGCGTCAACATGGAGAACAACTGACCATCAACAAAGTAAAACAATTTAACAAAACTAAAAACACACCGAATGGCATCCATCCTATAAAACCACCAGACTTGAAACGCGCCACTTAGTAAGGGTACAGGTGTGCTGTTGATAGGGCAGAAGTTCCTGGAGTTGGAAGTGCTAGTTTAGTGTATAATTGTTTCGTTTTCTAATCATGGCTTTCCTTTGCCAGACATCTTATTTTAAGCACGTGTTTTTACCAGTGTTTGCTCATTGTCTACTACTGTTGGTAGCATTATCTTCGGCGGATCCCTCTGGTACGGTTACAATGCTTGTTTATTATTGAAGTAAGAGTTAGCGGTTTAGCGAATGAAGCCAAACACGATGCATTTGAAACACGCGAAACATAAAATGACACTGAAAACGAAAACAAGCAGTGATTGATGTCAAGTTCTTCAGTGCCTTGAAAAGTGTCTTCTGAAACACCGGAATAAGAAACTTTAGCGGCACCAGCAAGGTGTTTGTAAACTGGATTGAATGTTTGTAAACAGGTGTGATACTGAACTTCTAGTGCTGTACGTGCTTTGTTCTACCGCTGGTGGTTTGAATGTGACTTTGTGTGTCAAAAAATTAAAAGCTTAAAACAGTTATAGAAAAATCATATGAACAAGAAAATGAAGACCATTTTTGTGCCGGTTACCCTTGGACATATTCAATATGAATATTGGATATTTTCAGTAGCTATACGGCTACTCTTTCGTCTAGAACACTCTACACTTTCGTCTGTTTCTTAAGATGATGCAGCGTGTTGAGCAAACTAAGATGATTTTCTTCTTTTTGGCTTAGCGACCTCTAAGGTCATGCCGGCCATCGAAATGGCTTACTAGACTGCCTATACCACGTAGTTGATTAGTCAGTCCTCATTACGGAGGGTCCGGATGGGATTTGAACCCCGGTCCTGCCGAATAAAAACCAGCGCATTTGTTGCCTATACCACCAGTCCGTCCCACTAAGATGATATTTAACTCAAATGTTGTCATTCGTTAATGGTTCATAAAGCATTGCCAAAACATTTTCGACAATCTTATCTAATTGTCTGGCAAAACTATTGCGTAGAAAATAATGTTTTTTTAGACTGATATTTCGTTTATTTAACTAGAAATTTAACATGTTATGGTAGAATAATTAAACAGTGAAAGTCGGAACATGTGTGGAGCAGACCCATGACCCTAGATGTAAATATTGTAGATCAAGTCCTGTACTGCTAAGACTTTTTTAAATTATTTGATTGTGATGATTTTCGCTCTGGCTGCATAAAACTAATAATCAGTGAAATTCTAGAAGAAGTAAAACATAGTGTACCTGTTGCTCTAAGGCTTTTATTTGGTTGAAATAAAAAAAAAACAGCATGTTAAAGTTAATACTTCAGTAATATTAGTGAAAGGCGAAGGAATCATACATTCAATGTTCGGCCTACCGTATCTTGAGTGACAAAGACGCCTTGCTTATACAATCTAGTGGCCCTCAAATTGGAGGACAAAAATAATATGCTTATGAATCACTGAAGCAGTTTCCATGTTCACCAATGAAGCAATTTTTTTTCAATGTAAACTAAAACTTTTGTGGCTTTTTAACTATAGAAAAATATCATTTATCAGAAGTCCCGGAATATTACGCTGGATATGACGAGCAATGTGGATATGATACGAAATGTTACAACGATCATAGGTAAATCATAGTGTTTGTTAAGTATATCAGCAACCGTTTCTTACCTTCCAGCCTTTTATCCTTAGCTGTCCCAATCAGGAGCTATTCGGTGAGTATGAAAAGGAAGCATTCATCAAAGCGGTCGCCGAGATGCTGACCAACGAAGAGAACGATCAAAACAGTTGCTACCGGATTGACGAGAGCGAATTCGACTTTGGACTTTTTGCGACGAATCCTATCAAACCTAATGAAGATCTGGACGTGCGCCGTACGCTTACGACGGAAAAGTTTTTGAAGACATTGGCCAAAAAAGTGGGTAAATGTCAGCTGCAGAACCTTCTGGATGGGAAATGTTACACCAATGTAACGCTCTCTTGCTGTAACGGTGCTGAACAGATTACATGTGATCCAGACCATCCGTAAGTGTAGAGCGCAGTGTAATTTGTTGTATAAAAGGGGAATGGCTTGTTGATCGAAGTGTTATCTTTCATACAGCTATCGTAGCTACGATGGAAGTTGTAATAATCTTCAATACCCTAGCTGGGGCAAGCGTGGTAATGCACTGAAACATCCATTCGCCCCGTGCTATAGCGATGTCGTTTCAAAGCCCGCCCGCAGCAAATCAGGAGCCCCGTTGCCTCAAAATCGTAAGCTGATCTCCGAGTTGGCCAACTTTCTCGACAAGTATGGTGGCACTTCATCTACCTCGCTGAACATGTTCATGGTGTTCTTCATGGAAGTGATCAATTCGGATATGATTGGTCGGGCGACCAAGCGCACGAAATGTCCGACGAAAGGCTTCCGGGGTTGTCGCGCGGATGGACTAGATCGAAGTGCATGCCAGTCCACGTTATCGAATCCCCTAAGGGTGCCGTCAGATGACCTGTACTATGGCGAGTCCGGAATAAGCTGTTTGAACTTTAGTCCGCAAGAGAAAGCAAACGATCGGTGTGAATTGAAGCACGTGGGAGAGCGTAACATGCAGAGCAGCTATCTCGATCTGTCTAGTATGTACGGAGATGTTCCACACTATGATGCAAATGGAAAGCTGCCATTGTACCACTGTGGAGTAACAGAAGTGGTAACTCAAATGACACCAATAGCCGTGCAGTTTTCTACCATCATTGGTTTGTTTGGTAAGCTGCACAACTATTGCGTGGATCGAATTCGATCTTGCCCGAAGTCTAAGGGTTCGGTACAAGAACGCTGTCGAGCGCTCACGATCGGTGTTTATCAAAAAATCACTTACGGACAGCTGTTTCCGCTACTGTTTGGTGATGAGTTGTACAATCTGTGCGGTTTTGATTGCGAGTATAATTCGCACAACGAGTCGGTGGTTTCAATGGTGTACAAAAATGGGCCCGGTAGGTTCCCACACGTTTGGATTACTGACGAGATAATGTACAAACATCAAGGCAGGAGTCAGTGGCGACCACTCAACGAATATTTCCGCAACCACGAATCATTCGATTGCTCGGCAACTCTAGCAGGAGTGCTGGAGACACCTTTTGAGACTTCGCGTCTGGTTGATGCGGTAAGATATGCGATGTCGATAAGAAAGAGGAATTGAAATTCTTAAATGCTTGTTTTTTAACTCCAGATTGTGAACAAGTTCTATACCTGCGATGGACATCGAGGCAGCTGTCTGCCATGCATCGATCTGGCACGTAACCGTGACGCTGGGCTTTGTCCGCTAGTAACTTTCAAGCATTTTATCGAACAGTCGTTTGGAGAGGAAAGCCAATGCTACAATACGTTCGATGATATGAGCGACATGTTTAGTCCGGAGGTTTGTATTTTTGCTCTTCAAAAATATCGGATGATTTAGTTTACAAATTCCATCGTTTTCAGCTTATTCAGTTCTTTGCACAACACTATGAGCATCCAGGAGACATCGATGTAATGTTCGCCAACATGGATCAGCGAGCATATCCTGGTGCTAATATGCCGAAGCTCGTGTCACAAACTTTTTGTCTTGAATTCAAGCGTCTCAAGTGCACGGATCGGTTTTTCTACTCCTGGAATCCAAACTTAGGAGAAGGTAGGCGTGATTCATACGTCCATTTGTATTGCAGTTGAAAATCAACGATGATTTTCTTCCTTTCTAGGTGCTCGACATCTGATCGAGATTCTTGATTTTACCGCTTTGTTAGCATTGTTTACGGACATAGACGAGGTGCCACTGGAACCTTTCTTGGTGGACAGCCCGAAAGCTGCTGCAATGGATGTGAGAAAGTATCTGGAAAGCGTTGAGTATCTGTACTGTCAGATTTAAGCTAGTGTAACAATTCATGTGTGTAAGTTGTTGGAATTGTTAAAGATCTCACTAACCTCAATCAAAAGTGGAGTGTGTAATTCTTTGTTTAGTAACTAAACATTACATAAGCAATAAATTTATGACTTTTACATAAACAGTTAAACCGAAGCAAGATTCATTAGTTGTCTACATGAGTTCCTACTGCAAATAAGAACTGTTGTTTTGCTGTTTTAGATTCCACAGTTTAATAGTTTGATAAGCCATTTTAAGGTGTTCTGTACATTTAAGATATCTTCTAGTGACTGCAATTCTGCACAGATCATTTAGAGTTATAGATTGCAGATCATCGCTTACATCTAAAAGAGATATGCCTTTTCGTTAATCATCTTCATACCAATTTCGTTTATCGGTGGGCATTAGCAGTAGTATCTTGCTTCTTATAGATCATTACTCGTCGTAGAAAAATGCGGACCAGTTTTGGTTCCTTTGATTAGCTTATTGTAATGTGTCGTAATTTTAATAAGTCGCGAAACGCATGTCATAGTAGCATACGTTCTGTGCGTGCTATTCCACTTTAATTTACGAGCTTATGTACACCTGAATGATTGTTTATAACCCGTTGAATTTGGAATAAATTTTAGAAATTATATTCACCCGCCCAAATGATGGGTCGGGTGAACCGCTCTCCCGAACAATTGAACCTTTCAGTAACATTTTAAAAAATAACGCGATCAGTGTGGTGTGTCGAGCAGCGAAAGCGATCAGTTGGCCTCTAATTAAACATCTAAATAAGCATCTAATTATTCTTTTTTAAAACAACGCTTAACACTTAAAAAAAAGCAAGACTATCTTCAAGCCTTTACCGTTTACGTAAAATACCAATACCAGTTCACCTATTCCTGCTGTCATACCCCGGCCATATTAAGGCGCTATTAAGAAGCAGAACATCGTTTCACGGTTACAAAGCATAAGAGTTGCTGGTGTTGGAAATTTTGCTTTAATGAATTAATATTTATTATGAGAGTGTTATTTTCTTACTTATGCTTAATATGTGCCAGACATCTTATTCTACCCACATGTTTTTACCAGTATTAGCCTCTAATTATGTCTAATACAGTGCAAGTGAACATTATAAACAAAGATAGACATTGAAAATTAAAATGCACTGGTGCTGCCATGTTCTTCAGTGCCTTGAAAAGTGCTTGAAACGCCAAAATAAGAAGTTTTTGCGGCACCAGCATGGCGTTTGTAAACTGGACTGAATGTTTGTAAACAGGTGTGATACTGAACTTCTAGCGCTTTACGTGCTTTATTTTATGGCAAGGCTTTGTACGTGACTTTATGTGTGTACTCAGACCAATTCATGAACTTGAAAAAGTAGAATAATCTCTTATGTGTAACTATTTGATCAATTTTGTACCAATTACCTTCGCCGGAGGTCTGTCGTCTGCTTGCAGGACAAGACCACAAAGCGGTTTTAGCACCTGATAAGTAAGTAAGTACCTTCGTCAGAGTTAGTAGCACATTATTTTCGTTTGGCATGGCATAGGCAGACTTGTATTGAGAACATTTACTCATTCATGTTGGCCTGCCCTTTCAAAGAGCACGTCGTCGTGACATGACCCGGTCAACAATAGATCTCCAGGAAACTCGATCCCTGGCTGCAGCTTCCCATCCAGGTAGGCACACGATCTCCTACAGGTCACCCTTCACCTGATCCAGCCAACGATCTCGCTGTGCTCCCCGACGCCTCGTGCCAAACTGTGGGTCGCTGACGAATACCTTCTTGGCGGGGCATGAGTCCGGCACCCTCATAACATGCCCCAGCCATCGTATCGTGCCGGTCTCTGCCAACGTCAGTATGTCCGGTTCTCCGTATAGCTCAGCAAGCTCGTAGTTCATCCTTCTCCTCCACACTCCATGCTCGAACACACCGCCAAAGATGGTCCGGAGGATGTGACGCTGAAACACGCCAAGAGCGTTTGCATCCTCTGCTCGGATGGCCCATGACTCGGGGCCATATAGGACCACTGGGCGAATCAGTGTGCGATATATCTCACATTTCGTGCGGTCTCGAAGTCTTCTGGATCTCAGCAGACGGTGAAGGCCTTAGTACGCACGATTCCCCTGCACAATGCGTCTCCGAATTTCGCTGCTGACATCGATTTAGAACATGTTTCTGGTAGTTTTGCGGATCAAAGGGCTTATTGAGTGATACAGGTGAAATTTATCTTCTTTTGCTGCTACGTCATGCCAGCCCATGATTTGTCGCCTGCCTATGTCAGCTAATGACACTCAAAACTTATTTATGGAACGTAGTTGGATAATCAGCTCTCACTACTATTTAAACCCCGATCAAACACATGTCTTCGTGTGAAGATTGGCACCGAATAGTTCTTGGTTCAATCCACGTTGTGATAGAGACAGTGATAGTGTAAGGGAAACCGGAGTACTAAAACTAGAGCTACGGAAAGTATGTTTATTCGAAATACAGTACCTAACAGGTTGGCTGATAAGTCCCCGGTCTAATAAAGAAAAACACATTTTTTCCAAAATTCGTTTTTATTATTCAACATAGTTCCCTTCAAGAGCGATACAACGATTATAACGACCTTCCAATTTTTTGATACCATTTTGGATGCCTTCGGTTTTGCCTCAAAATAGGCCTCAGTTTCGGCGACCACCTCTTCATTGCAGCCAAATTTTTTCCCTGCGAGCATCCTTTTGAGGTCTGACAACAAGAAAAAGGCGCTGGGGGCCAGATCTGGAGAATACGGTCGGTGGGGAAGCAATTCAAAGCCCAATTCATGAATTTTTGCCATCGTTCTCAATGACTTGTGGCACGGTGCGTTGTCTTGGTGGAACAACACTTTTTTCTTCTTCGTTCTTTTTTCGTTCGTCAAGCAACCAAAAGTTGCTTGACAAAAGACGCTCTGTCTCACAAACTAATTGACATACAGACGTCAAATTTTGACACGAGTCATTCGAAGGTTGGTGCTATATAAAATAATATGCATTTAATACTAGCGGCGCATTCTATGTGTCAGACCGGGGACTTATCAGCCAACCTGTTAACGCTAAACACCACCAAACGGGAAAGATCACTCCTACGATTGCGCGAGTAACAGCTATTCGAGCTACAACACCTTCTACCTTTATCCATTCATGAAAATTGTGATAATCTGAGAGTTTCAGATAAGTTTCGTTCATCATTACATAAGTACACTTCTTGGATGTTTCTAATAGAGTTGTGTGGTGACATAAGCGTAAGATGGCTGATGATAAAGCGATAACATAAGATTTAAGTATCCGCAGATTGGGTTCAGCATCTTCGATAACTTTTGATTGCTTTTTATATTGCACGTTTGTTTTGGATGAATTATTAAATTTTCATTCAAAATTAAGCATTTAGCTTAATTTTGCATCGAATAATTGTTTGCGTTTTGTGCTACTAAGTGATCAAAATGCTGGTTCTGCATGTTGTACAAAGTTTAGATTAAGTTGTTTCCCTCGACATAGAGTTCTCTTTATGATAGGATGCCTCTTGTCTAAATTGCTGTTGCAGATTATGTTCGCTGTACACGGAGAATGATTAGAATGACATTTCTTTGCCATAGGCATTTCTTCTGATTGTTCAAGATACATTTTTATCATTTGCAAATGGTTCTTCGTTTTATCATAAAGTGATTTCTTGGAAATAAGATCGATAATGGCTTGCCTTTTTCGCTACGAACCATTACTTCTGTTGAAAATTCGCTTGCGATTTATTCGTAAGCAATTTCGTAGAGTCTCGTTACTGTTGCTTTGATTGAGGTAATTCGTTTTGGTTTTTCCTGTTTGTTTCATCGGAAGCGTAAACATGGCTAGAATCGACGAGAAACATTGTATTTTTGAAGTGTTTTATTTATTTGGTGTAAAGCAAATTTCTTCGAAATTATTCCTTCAAATTTATTAGTAACTACTGCAGTAAAAAAAATCAAAATAATGAAGGTTGTTTTTTATTGATAAATGGAACACAACAAAATAACAACAAAAATATGTACGAAAAAAAGAAATAGATTTCACAGATTTTTGTACCCCATTCAGTACATGTACCCAGGAATTGTATCAAGCGGAAATTGTACAAAGTGAATTGTTCCGATTTCAGCCTTATGTCTGTCAGCCAATGGCTTGCAGGAAATCATCATTGTTCTATTTGAAGAATGTTTCTCATCTTTGGTTCCGAAGAAACCTTATGCCAATATCAAGAAATCGTAAACGAATTATGGACGGGAATCTACAATATTTTCCTGAATTTTTACTAGACTAGAAATCCTATAAATGCTCCTGACTTTTGTATAAATGTCTGTATTCCCATTTTGCTGTGCCTTCCCGAGAGCAATTCTCGAGCTTCCCGAGAGCAATATGCTAATGTATGCACGTTCGAAATGTACTCATAAGTGGCGAACCTCAAATGGCCGATGAGTTACGGATCAGCATTTCATCTTTTTCCACCGTTCGGCTATAAATCAGGATTAGTAATGATGAATGCGCTTTCCAACCTAAACGTAAGTGCATTTTGGTTCTGTACGGTAAAAGGAGAAGCATTTTTTATTACATCATCAGTAGCTGAAATAATAATAGTTCATGGTGATTTAGGGGTGCGATTTCTAATGTTTGCAAAATTCATCTAGAATGAAAAGCTTTTTTAATACCGTTTATCAGTATTATCTCACTTTAAGACTAGAACCAAACTAGAATGCCCTTTTTCTATTTGAGAGAGTCATAGAAGACATATTAGAAATGCTAATGAAATACATTTTCTTTACTTCATTATTGAAACTAATGTAAATTAGCTTTATGACCTAGCTGATTTCCGGTTAATGACAAAGAAACTAACAATAAATAAAAAATCGATTGAAAAGAAAATTTTAAATTCAAACAAATCATATTCATACATGCTCAACATTAACAAGAACAAAAATTATAGAAAATTATAAATTTTAAAACGTTTTCTACTACTTTAAAGAACTTCAAACCTATAGATTAAAACTTTAGCACAGCGACAAGCATTAGTTCGATTGACCAGCTTTCGATTCATTCAAAGACCAACTCTGGCGGTGCGATAGTGTAATAGTTGTGGGCAACATTTCTAGTTATTGCGCCGTTGTTCGAATGTGTGAAGAAATGGACCGATTACGGTTATTAATGATTCCAGGATCAGGATCGAATTTATCATCATTACAAATGTGGCCAGCCGAAACGAACCCAGTTTCGTTTCAAAGACAGCTGAGACCAGCCGCCGGTATGCGAACGAGCGAAATTTTCTCACATTGGTACAAATCGGCACAACCGTCCCATCCATTCATTCGATTTAACATCGCTTGCAGTCGTTGCAATGGGTCATTAAAAAAAAGCAAAATCTTCCCGTAACATTCCGTTCCCTGCGTTGCCAAGATTGAGATTATCGTTCGCGCAGCAGTGAGTGGATTGCAGTTGAGCTTGTTTGGGAACGGTATTGACCAGCGATGACACTACCGTTCGTAGATGGCGAAAAAAAAGGATGTAGCTAAAGGAAACGGAAAAAGGCTGATCCTGCAGCTCGGTATGAATTGCGACCGTTATCGGTTACCGGTGGTGGTGCTCACATTTATTTTTCCTAACAAGCATACTGCCACGGCGAGTGTTCTGTGGATGAAGAAAAAGGGAATAAAACACTACGAAGCCGAACTGGCACGCTTGATGCATTTTGAGTTTTTCTTCCTGCTGATCGAGGAGCGAGTTTTTCCCAAGGTTGAGGTTTGTATGTGTGAGTGAACGCTTGTGTGTGTATATTGAGAAATATTCCGGATAAAAAACGGTTGTGCGAGAAAAACCCGAACACAGCTCTATTCGAACGTTTGCGTAATTGAAGCAAATTGAGCGATAATTTTAATCATGATTTACTGAAATGTCAATTTGTCTCCGGCGCTAGTCACGATTGTGCAGCTGCACGAAAGAAATCGTCGTTGTCTAACTGATTGTTCCGCAGTTTAGTTGGTGTGAAATTGGTCTCCGAAAAACAGTGATGATTTAAAGAAGAAATGAAACTGAATGAATAATGAAAAGCGGTGGAAAACTATCACGGATTGGCTCGATATTCGCTATTTAGAAGCTATTTAAAAATAGAAAACATAGAAAACAAATTTGCGCATGATGATGTGTATGTGTGTGCGTATGTGTGTGTTGCTTATGCTGATATCTTAACTTAATACACAAAAAAGTAAATATTTTCGATGAGAAGTGAGAGTGTTGCGCATGTTATCGGAATCGTTCGAATCTCACAGCAGTCTAAGGCAACTCTCCTGCTTGTTGTTTAACATGGCTCTTTAAGGTTTCATGAGAAGCGCGGGCTTCGATATACCGTGGCACGATTTTCAACCGATTTCTCCAATTCCCTGGCTTCGCGAATGACATCGACATTATCGGACGGACATCTGCGGCGTACTCCCGACTTAAACGCGAGGCCAATAGAATTGGATTGAGCATCAATTGCACCCACCACCAGAGCAAAAGCAGAACTACAGACACTCACCAACCAACAACTACCACCGATCATCCAATCCACCCGCCGGAGAATTCGTCCCTGGTATCTCCGTACACCTGCCATAGACTGGGAACTTAAAAGCTCTCTCCGGGGAATCGGAAAAAGCAGCCACATCGCCAATAGTACCTTTACTTACTTTATTCAGACGAAATACAAACATTTCCATCATATCTTTACAGACGGCTCCGTTCATCTGGACTAAGCTGGCTGTGGGATCCACACCACCAAGGACTACAGACTGACCGACCGAACGTCATCTTCAGCGACAGTGTCAGTGTTCTGGCTGCCCTGGAACACGGCAACTTCAAAGACCCCCACATCCAGCTCCTAGACTCCATGCATGCATCCCCGACAATCGTTTTCTGTTGGATTCCGGGTCATTCCGGAATCAACGGAAACGAGAAAGCCGACCAACTTGCCAACGACGGTCGGCTCCGTCCTGACGAACCATACAACATCCTTTCACGCCGTGATGCCATCCGCCATGGTACAACGTAGACCTCAGCAAAAAACGCCGTCCTATCAAGAACAACACCTCTTCATGGGAAGATACCGAATCCAGTCACATCTAACGAGTCCTTTCCCGCCTTCGTATAGGTCATACCCGCCTTACGTACTCCTACCTCCTAGAAAAATCCAGTCCTCCACTCTGCAGTTTCTGTGGTGTTGACATCATCGTCCGCCACAACCCCACCGATTGCCATGGATACACGACACACCGAGCCACCTGACAACTAGAAACTGATTTAACGACAATCCTATCTCTCGACAAACTCTAGCAGAACCGCCTCATTAGATTTTTACGCATCAGTAATTTATACAATAAAATTTACGTCATAGTTTAAACTTATCTGATACCGTGTGCCATAATCGCAATAGTTTTCCATAATATATAAACCACATATACGATAGTTTTGTATTAGATTAAGCCATCTTTTTTAACACAGTACAGAGGCGAATGCAGTCTATAAGTCTCAAAGACTCTATAAATAAACAAAAAAAAAAAAAATGAGCATCAATGCGACGAAGGCAAAATAACTGCTTGCCGGAGGTTCTGACCGTGATAGAGCCCAACTCGGAAGCAGAGTATCAGTTGACGGCGACGATCTCGAGGTGGTAGAAGAGTTCTGCTACCTTGGTACGATCGTAACTTCGGACAGCAACGTAAGCAGCGAATGCGAATTGGATTGTTCAGGGAAATCTTGCCTACTAAGGACTCCACAAATTCTTGCGATTCAGAAGACTCCAACAACACACGAAATGTACGATTTATCGCACCTTGATACGTCTGGTAGTCCTCTACGGGTACGAATCCTGGACTACACTGACGTAGGACGACAATGCACTCGCCATTTTCGAGTGGCGGGTGTTACGGACTATCTTTGGTGCTGTGTGCGAGCAGGGCGTGTGGCGAAGGAGAATGAACCAGGAGCTAGCTGAGCTGTTTGGCGGTGCTGTTACCCTTACGGTAGGATACGATGACTGGGGCATGTGATGAGGATGCCAGACTCACGCCACACCAAGAAGCTGCTCGTCAGGAACCCATTCGGCACGAGGCGTAGAGGAACACAGTGAGCTCGTTGGCTGGATCAAGTGGAGTCTTACCTCTCGGAGATCGGATGCAGCCGTGGATGGAGGACTGCATCCCTACACCAAATTTCCTGAAAACTGATTGGAGACCTGGCCATGTCAACGCGACGTGCCCAATCCTGAGCAGGCCAGAAGAATTGACACACGCGGCTTAACCTGTTAATCGAAGCAAGTATCATTAATTGTCTGCGAGTCACTGTGTTTTGCAATATTTGGCTTCTTTTTAAACTGGGCAAAGGAAACAAATAAATCCAACGTGAAGCTTATGCACCTTCTGCTCAATCTCAACAAACCAGCAGCACAGTAATTCTTGGAAAATCGACAGCGAGACCAAAATAGCCCCGTTCCTCCTTCATTCAGGTGGGAAACGGTTTTGATGCTTTATGTCTGACCAAATGTCGATCAGGAGCAGAAGGACGAAGCAAAACAAAAAAAAAAAAATGTTACCATGACTTTCCGGCACTTGCTTTTCCGATCTGTGGTAGCGGATGTGGACTTTCCCGAAGTCGTAACGCTTGCTTGCTTCGTTTTTGCGACCCACTTTTCTTGCACTAAAAATGCTGCATCATCTTGCCCAGCTCCGTGCGGTTCTAGGCAGTGTGCCTCGTTCGATTTATTTCTCCTTCTGGATGCTCCTGCTGTGTGGTAAGAAAACATCCTCCATGCCCGGCACGGCATCAGCCGGATGCAAATCGTAAAATTCCCTATTTACAATTCGGTTGGATGAAACAAGAAGCAAACGAATGTTTCGGTTCCGTTTTTTTACGAAACAGCGGTGGGAAGTATTTCGTTTTTATTTCCTCACTTCGTATGTGTGTGTGTGTATGTGCGATGGAATGTGCATAAAGCACTTACTGGGAGGTGGAGTGAAATCGCAATATAAAATCCGTCCCCAGTAGCATTTCTACAGTACTGTGTGACTGTGTGGTGCTTCCGGCCTGGTTCTACGCACCCACCCGTGCACACACTCGCACACCCCGTAGTGTTTGATTTATTTCTTCCGGCTGCCATTTACGGCGGCTTTTACGCTTTTACGCGGAGGTTTCCTACAGACACGCGCGTGTGTTTGCATTGGCATAATGCAAAATGCATGATTTTGCCTTTTTGCAGCACCTTCTTTTTTTCTGCAGCTCCTTCTTACAGTCAGCTGTTTTTGTGAGGAGCGAGGAGGTTGACATTCGGGGTATCGAAGATGGATAAATGGAAGCGCACCTCTGGCGCACTATCCGGTCACAACAACAGCGGATGTACTTGCAGCGTTTCGAAGTGGGTTTGTTTGTGGAGAGGAATTAGTTTTTCTTTTATTTCATTTTTTATGCTTCATTCCCATGGGCCTTCTGTATCATATGGAGGGAAGACGGAACGGATGTCTTCCCCCGTGTCTTGGATATGTTTGTTCTTTGCTGGGCGACATCTTGCGTCTTGCACGGTGCACGATAGTCCAGCTACACTGGGGTTTCTGTAAAGGCTTGAGAGAGGAAGTTTAATTATGCCAAAATCGTGGTCCCGTTTTTATGGCGCAATATCAGATTGTACGCACATAAAACATTGCCGGTGGTCGCGACGCAGCGAATGCTAATGCGGTCCGATGATCGGTGCACTGTGAAGCCACACAACCGCAGCAACTGTTTGTGTTGGTGTAGGTAAGGACCGAGGTTGTGGGAAGGATTATTCAAAGAATGTCGCGAACCGGAGGTATGCGAGGGTTAAAAATCAATGTAAATTCCAGATGTGCCGGTTGTTTGTACACGATGATTTCTACCGGTACGGCAACAAAATGATGTTGCTGCTAGGATGGTAATGGGGCTGAAAGCTTGTACGACATGATGACTAAATTTGTGTGGGTGTGTAAATTCAGCTTAAAAGAAAAAATATGTAATATAAATGATAATACAAATGGCTGGAAAGTTGCGGCGACAGCGGCGATGGTCTTCATACGGCAGGACCGGGTTTCAAATCCCATCTGGACCGTTCCCTCGTAGTGAAGACTGACTTTCACACAACGTCATGAGTCTTTCTGATTGCAGGGATGCCCTAGAAGATGCCCGAGAAGAATTAATGAAAAACTACTAAAAGCAACAATACAATCGTAAATGAACAGGATAAAAAAAATATCTAAAAAAAATTCAGAAATTCAGATATTTTGAAAAGATGAGACATTCTAGCGTTATCTCAGACAGTTTATTAAGATATTGTTCTATCTTCTTTGATCTTCTTTAAGCAGTCAATCTTCTTTGAGCTCTTCTGGCTGGTGTATCTACTGGACCAGAATGCAACCATATTGGCGCTCCATATCGCAGTGCTGAGATGGCTACTATAGTGCTGATATTGCTTTCCAGTTCTTCAATGTTTGATAAGAAAAATTCAACCATATATGAAAACTGGCACTTCTTAGAGCAAATTCCATTTTGGTGCAGGTTCGAGTTCAATTGTCCAGCGACTGGTATTGAAGTGTCAAACTAACTGTACGTACGCCGAGCTTACCTGGATCACTGCTTTCTTGATGTCTCTGTGGTTTATTATAAAAATACAATCGGTTTTCGTACGTACCAGCTCGGCGATTGTGTTAACTGAAGAGACTAGAAAGATTGGGGCTTTTGACAATGTTAGTGGAACCTCGTTTATTCTGAACAATTTGAACTATATAGACATTTAAAACTAAGGAAATCCGAAAGTTGAAAACGAAAATAAAGATAATTTGAAAAAAGTTAGTAAATTTAAAGTATGCCATAATGACTAGCAAAATAATTTTTGTTCATAAGTAGTGTTTGAGTCCTTTATTCTACGCCAATGAATTTACAAACTCTCTACCACTTTGCTGCATACGTGAAAAACCACTTCTGCTGTAGCGACTGACAACAATTTTATTGCTGTTGCATGAGATGGATCCGAGCTGTTTCAAGATTTCACATGTTTCATATTTCTTTTTATGGCTTGAAGAAGCATACACAAACGAAGCATCATGGTAGTGTGACGAAGAATATTTCGGATCTGTTTAGCATAACCGATTTAAAGTATAACAGATTGGTTTGGCAGGGTCATGTTCGTTGAGTTATATGTGTATAACATTTTTTTATACGTTTTTGATTAATTTTATGATTTTTTAACTTTGACGTTAATCTTTTTTGGTTCTTCTTATTTTATCTTTGTGCACCAGTTTCAAAATAACTCGCTTATCCCTCGTTTTTTGTACAAAAGGTAATGAGAGTAATATCCATAAAGTAGAGTAACTTCGCAATTTCGATTGATGCTAGAGAATGTAGCACAAACTCGTAAGTAGTGGCAAGTTCAGTGAATTATAATCCGCTGATTTGCCGTTTGATGTTCGCACTGCAATCATGCCTCGACGGTTTACGGGTTTCCTTCAGCTCCGCGTGTTCCGTTCCCAGCTGACAACGTAGGAACCAAGCTACAGCCGACCACAGCCGGTGCAAAGCTGGCAAAGATGTGACTGTTGACTTGGTTCCGCGTTCGCACAAATCCTTAACAACTTCTATCCCGCTCGACAAACCTCTTTACGTGATGCACTAACGAATGCTAATCAGACAAAGCGTTCTGACTCGGCACCATTAGCAAGCGCTGCTGGAATGCTGCAACACGACAGTAATATGGCTCCAGAGAACAACGTTTTCACAGCAGTACGTAGAACATTGAAATTTTCCAATCTGCGCTCCCTAAGGGAAACCGAGAAGAGTTGCATTTCTTCCTTCAGCGTCTAGCCAACACGTTTTGGCAGGCTCGTTTTCTTTCTGCACGCGGCTTGCGGGAAACGCAACGCGCACAAACTCTTTCGTACGGGTACGAACTATTCTTTGCCAGAGAGAAAAACGGGGCAACCGGAAAAGGACATTAGTTTGAAAAGGGTGTGCAGAAGAAGCACGGTAAGCTTGCCGAGAAAGCCTTCATAAGCCTTCGGTAAAGCTCTCGGAACAAATGCTGCCGAGCCTCTGCAGGCGTGTTTTTGGATTAGGCCCATATTGTTGTGGCCCATGCATCTTGCTTCCGGGAGATCATCGTTATGCGCTTCGAAGAGATACCCGGTCACGGGAAAAAGCTGCTTCGAAGGAGCTGAAGTGAGTGCAGGAACATACTCGCTATGCCGCAAAGCTGCCGCTGCCGCTGCTAATCTGGTCGGTCCGGGGAATGGCCGGTGTTTGGAAAGTTTTGCACCCATAAAACACTCAATAAACTGCATCTGGAATAAAATTTATTTTACGTACTGGTGGTTGCACCGAACTTTGGCTTCCAGGTCTTGTGTTTCGACCTTTTTGTTATGGTGGAAGGTTTGCAGATGCAGGGTGTTGCTTTTATTTTAGTTTTGTACCTGTGTCGGGAAGAAACGGAACGGAGGTATTTTGGAAAGTACTTTCTTATTTGTCGTTTAGAAACATTGTGGTGTATCGCTTGGTTTTGTCATGAGCCACCGATTGGAATAATTGTGCGAAGCCTGCAAAAGGAAATCTGTGCTTTGGTTTTATTGTTGAGGAGTGTTTGAAAAGCTTATTTTATTTAAATGCAATGTTACCTTATTTCCTGCTCGCCTATTGATGTGTCCAAAAAAGTATTGTAAAATATTAGATAATATTTTTCAATACCCTTTGGGCATAAATTTTTTATTATTTAATCCCAAACTGGATCTAAGCCCCGTACGCTTAACTTCTAACCTTTCCGATTCGCTGAACGTATTAAATGTGACTGCTACCGTCCTTTTTCTTGATCGGTTCCTATTTGTTTGTATGGTCTGTTTTGGGGTTTTGGAGAAGAATAACTCAATAACGGTTGTGGTGCCTGGCAAGTAATGGTTAATATTCATCTGTATGTTGTTTTCTACGAAGTTTGTTTTTATGTCAAGTATTTTTATTTTAGTGGGAAATACTTCGTCATTCCGCTTTTTATTTTAGTAATTTAGGACGCATTTTTTTTCTTTTTCACTTATTATATTTGGAAATAAGTGATAGCTTGTAGCTATTAGTTATCGTCATGCAGCCCCTTTGGTTCATTTATGCAATTTTTATTTCAATCCATTCAACTGTCAATTAAAACGTTTTTAAAAATTATCTTTGCACTGTGAAGAGTATATTCGCTTCCAGCAATGTTTGAGGACGCCTTTTTCAGCTGAACAAATACGAATCAAATTGATCGGAAGAGCTCCTCGCTCTTCCGAGGTTTTTAGCACGCAATGAAGCTGTGCTAAAAACCGTCCCACACACGCTCGATCCAATCATCATCTTTACCGTCACGGGTAAAAGTGCACCATTAACCTCAGCAATAAACGGTCATCGGAGTGATTTTGGTTCATCCTCACATTCCGTCGTAGGACGCTGAAACCCCAGCAGCAGCAGCAGCAGCAGCAGCAGGTTCACTGCAAATGGCCGTCGACATACCGGCGAGTGGCGTGATTTTACGAGCTTGCATTTTTAGGCCATAAGGCTAGCCCTCCGGATGCAAGAAGAAGCCCACCGACTCGTTCCGAACCAAGTTCGCGGCAGTTACGGAGAAAGTCAAAGTTTTTGCTCAACACCAATACCACCAACGCCAGCACCACCATTAAGCCGGCAACACGGTTAAGGGCAAAGTGATTGTGAAAGTTCGCACATCATAAAATGCATCCATTTGTGGGTAGGAGGTAGATGAAGCATAGCAGTAGGAAAAATCGGACAGTGTAGCGAAAAGAAGATGAGGAAACGTGGTTTTCAATGCTGGCAGAGTGTGTTCCCTTCAAAATAAAAAAGAGAGAATCAATAACAAATGAAAGTGAGCATGTAATAGTTTGACACCAATTTAATTGAAAAAATTATCCATTTTCCTTCATCGTTCATACAACTTAAAATACAAATAAAATAAGCAAGGTAGTTAGTAAGATACACAGAAAAATCGACCTTATGACCTTATTAATCCAGTTTATGAGACAAAAGAATTTATTTGTTTATTTATAAGGGTTTTGAGTTTAAAGCAAGCTGCATTCTACACTCATAGACTACAGTACATAACACACTTTTTTCAATTTGTCTACTGACAATATTAACTACTTGGAAAGGGTTTAAATTGGAAAAGTTTCCATTTTCAATTCAAGTTGTAAAATTCATTTAATGTTTTTTTTTTCCATGAAACGATTCATCGATTATACAGCTATTAACGTGCACAGTAATGAATTGAAATGCAAATGAAGTTTGCCTCGCCACTGATCAAGCGTAATCATATTTTGACGAATACTCCTACTTTTATTCAAATTCCTTTCAATTTGTTAGCTTAAATTATGTTTCTGTTTTGGTTAGTTCAGAGTGATGTTATTAGAAAAATGTCATTTGAAAATATCCATTTTTATTTCAAAGCATTGTACATAAGACATAAGCATTGTACATATTTGAGAAAAGCAACCATGTTCAAAATCATCAGTGAACTAATTGATACGCTAACAGTTTTGTTTTTACTTTAAAAAAAGTATTCATAGAGATTTTAAGAAATGACAATACGGCACTGGACCGTCATTATTAATTATAAATAAATAAATAAAGATTTTAAGAAACCATTTGTTGATCTTATGATTTCCATTCTAACGTTAATTTATTAAGCTTCATTATGGCTGGAGTTTTGGACTTTATTTTCCGGTACCTACACATCCTGCGAAAGATAAGATTTAATTGCATACTTATCGCGTTAAAAACTCAAGGCAGTTTAAAACAAACCACCGAATTCCACTCAAAGATTATTGATCTTTGCTGTTGGTCATGTTATATGAGTAGGGGAATAAAATAATTAAATTGCCGAAATCAGGATCGAAACGGTTTATAGCTAAAATTTGCAGGGGCATGTTTCGCTACTTATTTGTAATTTTATTTTTTTGAATCCAGTGAACCATATGTGGCCCCCTGGAAGCGACTTTTTCATGGATGTTTTACATTTACAGTTAACATTTATATATTTACATTCCAAGTAATTGGCCGCACTGTACGTATACAATTAAGAATCGCAGAGCGCGAAAGGGGACAGTTTAAAACTATCACACACGGCGCTGAATTCGCGGCACATGACGAGGAACGGACCAGAGGCGCCGAAACAAGTGCGACGTTCCTCTACGTCAAGAAGTTATCTAGCACGGAGCGATCTTGCCGAGGCGTAAATGTTGATTGCAGAGAGCAGTGCTGGCAAGTCGATACGATTGTCAAGTAGACCTGCGACAAAAAGTCTCTGCGCATTACAATTTCGTCAAGGAGCACTCCTAGAGTGAAGATTAAGGGCTTACGCTTTCTGGCAAATGTAACAACAACGCACTTATCGACGCATGTCTCAAAGCCATTCGTACATCACCAGGACTGGAACGCACTGAGAGTATTCTGGGCATGCAGCTGATCTTCCTGGTTGCGTATCGGAGGGTACAATTGCAGGTGGCTATCAGCAGGCACCACAAGTGTGACGTCGTTCAACAATATTTCGAATAGAAGTGGACCAAGGTTGCTCCCTTGTGGCACTCCTGAAGACCCGATGATACTTCGAGAGGTTTGGTCCCCCATCTTCAGACGATACGAACGGTCAATAAGGTAAGACCGCATCCAGTCCAGCATTTGTCCCGCAAGACCAAGAACCTGAAGCTTGGCGAGCAGCAACGACTGCGGAACACTGTCAAAAGCTGCCTTGATGTCCGTATAAATCGCATCGATGGTTCTGTGACATGTCAAGCAGATTGATAGAAGTCGAACGCTTGGGGACAATTTCCTGCTGAGCGGTACAGAGGTAGTTCAAGGCAGCAGCAAAAAGTGGATCGTTCATGAGCAGCTCAAATATTTTTTTTACTTAAAATAAAAAAAAAGTTTTACTTAAACTTGCTGAAACATTTTCTGGCTCTACACAATTATTTTTAGAGAATTTTATGATTGCGATAAACTGTTTTGAATATTTGTAGTAATACTCTATTTCTTTGTTATGCAAATCGTCATTCTAACTAAGTTAGTATTTGTCTTCTTTGATTTCCAATGTGTAATATTTAAAATCCATATTCAAATCAAATGTTTGTCGGCCATATCGTATAACAGAAAAAGAAAATTATTCCTTGTTTGTTCTTCCTAAACGGCCTAAACCGGACCCGGATCAGCGTTTTCTTCTCATGATTTGCATTAAGCACCACGTCTCACTTCTACATCAAACAACTTTACTCTTCTACCGAATCGAGCGCTCTGCAAATGTAACCAGTTGCCATGCTCAACGTGAACGTGAAATGGTGGAAAAGGTGAATGAATGTGAACCTAGGAAGGAAAGTCACAAAGTGAACGATCATTTTCGGCTGATTTGATGTGCCGTGAGGGGTTATGGCCGTTCGACACGATGGGTCGACCGTCGAACGAAATTACACACCATGGTTATATCGCCATCCGGAGAGCGATTATGAAGATTAAGGTGTGCTAATTGTGGAAATGGGACTATATCGTCGATAGCTATTTGTACCGCGCTGTGCCTATAGAGTTGTGTATGGGGTCACGAGTTTGAGTTTGAGATGATTTCAATACACGCACATGTATTAAAATGTGTTAACATGTGGTTTGATGGTTAATGTTGCTGTTTTTACCATCTTGGATATGAATAAAATATGAAGCGGCCAAACTTTCTTTGGAATGTTAAGGGTGTTGTATTTCGCTAACAGTCTTGAGTTAAATGGTTTTGTGATAAACGCTTCATACAATGAACTTATTGAGCATTAAATTGGAATATGGTGTGAATGTGTGGACATACTGTATTGAAAAAATTGTGGTTATGAGTTTTTTTACTGCTTAAGCTAACACAATTTTCATTACTCAACATTCCAACAAAAAGAAGTTGAGGGAAGTAATCTTTATAAAAACAAACTTTTGTGAGGTTCATATAGTAAACAATGACCGTTGTTTACAAGCTTTCAATAACACCACATCATTATCAACTGGTTTAGCTTTCCAAGTCCAACAAAAACCACATAACATCTCAGCGCGTACGAACTCAACTTCTTTCTTTCGACTCAACAGACCCGTTGGTGGTTTTGTCGGTTGTTTGAAGCAGTCAGCCAAAGTAAGCAGCACAAAATCAAAAGCACTACACCGAGAAAAACAAACCTCAAACTGCTACTCCTCACTAAGCATGCCCCACGAATTGTTCCGGTTCAGCCGGATTGTTTCGAGCGCTGAAATGCGATCAAAGAAAAATCCGCTTTTCTACCTCGAAACCGGTTAGTCCCAAGAGTCATGAAGCAACAGTTCACAGTGCCCCGTGATCCACAACAGTAGAAGGAAACTAAACCCTTTGCCGAGTGACACACACACACACATACTGTACATGGTGTGCGTACTGAATTGAACGTTGAGACGACAAACAACACTAAACACGTGGCGCCCCGATGGAGGCGCCCAGTCGCTCTCACAAGCAACACGTGGGCAAATGTGTGTATGTGTATATTGGTTGATGACGCAGTGTGGTGACGTAGACCGGAGGCGTTTTGCCAGCAATTGAATCGAATCGAATCAAGCACTCGTGAAACGCACTCGCACACACTCTTTGAAGAGAGAAAAAAAAAAACGCTCCACGCGGTTCGGATTTCCTTTCGCTCTAGAGGCTTGCGGTTAGGGTTTAGGGGTTTTGTATTTCTCGGTAGACGTGAACCTTGTGGTCACGGTGGATGGCTTTTGAAAGACTTAAGGTAAAACCGTGTGAGAAAGAGTGAGTGAGAAAATGCTTATGGTGAGACAAATGTTTATTCGCCAAGCGAAATGCTTGAATTTGACACCTCATTTTAGCTTTAGTACTATTTTGATGAAAGGTTATGTTTGTTTTGCTAGCAGTTTGTAGGAATGGTATTGCCTGGTGCAAAAAAAATATAAAAAGTTATAAATGCATGATTTTTTATATTTTTTGTATTCAACTTTAAAATGAATGAATAATTTTTTAGTTCATTTTTATAAATTTCAAACAAATTTTTATAAATAAATTTTGTTTTACAAATAAATTGATAATTCAAGCTAATGATTATTGTCCAGAACAATTATTAGAATAAAAGTTTAATAATAATTAATCCTTGTTCACACAGATGATCCATTTTACGCGAACCTCAGTTATATCTGCGTTTTTTACACAGTAATATGGCCGTTTTCGCTGTTTGGCCTTTTGCTTTGATTTTTATAACAACAAACAACGCTGTCCTCCGTGGCATGTTGTGAATATCAATCACTTCAACAAGTGCATGATGACACTTGGCAATATCTTCAGTGTCGGAAATAAATTACATCACCCGAAGCCACTTCCTTATTCAAAGCCCACTTGTTCTTAGCAATAATATCGCGGGTAGCCATAAAAAGCAGCATGGAAATCAGTGGGAAATGTGGAGGAAAAAAAAACAGAAAATTTAATCGAAGCACCTTGTCGAAGCTGCAAACGCGACAATGAATGCGGAAGCATACTGTCACGCTGCCACCAATAACAATATCCGACAGGCGGGTGAATGCAAATCAGTCATTCCGGGCATAATTGAATATTTCTTTCACCCAATCCGTGACCCTCAGTTGGTTTAGATCCCCCTGGCTTAGCCCCTCCGGTCCAAGGAGCAGCACTCGATAGGAGTCGATCGATAAGTCAAAGTTGAAACAAAGTTTCTGAACCGAGAGAGAGAGAGGGAGAGAGAGAGAGAGAGAGAAAGAGAGAGAGAGAGAGAGAGAGAGAGCGAGAGCGAACGAAGAATAAAATGCCAACTGTGGCCGGACAAGAGTATAGCGAGCGATGTTTGCTGTGGGGCAAACCAATCATTCCCGCAATTTCTCAGTCAGCGATTTGTCGTACGATTTTTTGCTGCTAGTTATAAAACACGCCATGGTAAAACCCGAACGAACGAGCAGATTGCGATGGTTTATTTGACTTTTCCCTTTTAGGCAAGAGCATTCGGCTCCTTTCCTGCTGCTTGATCCGTTGAATGGGGTGAAGGAAATTAAGGCGAATAAAATCGCACCGGAGTGGATCAACCAGGCGTGCAAACTCATAATCGGCACTTAGCGAAGCAGACTGACGTGCTGGATGCTCAGCGATTTGGGGATGACTGTTCCTGGTTGCGATGGTGTGACGAAGAGAATGGTTTCACGATGATTGATGTTTGAATCCTTGGATCGCCGGGATGCCATGGGTCGAGAAGCTGTTCCAGTTGTATCAAATAGAACACGAGATAGAAGGAATGCTTTTTTGCTTCCAGCCTAGCTTTTTTAAGACGGTGACTGGTGAGTGGTAAACAAATGAAATGAAATAAGTTTAAGTCTCTTTCCTCGCTAATGGGAGTAAACACGACAGAATAGATAAAAAGGGGCTGACGACAGGGATGACTTTAATTAGAGTATTAAAATATTGACGACTTTTTATCGTCGGTATGATGAGGGTTGATGAGTAGGGCTGTAAGAAATGGATAAGTTTTACTGCAAATCAGTTATGCAGGACATTTGATTTTGTTTGGTAACGCCACATGCAATTCAGTAATTTACGAAACAAGGAAATTGGTCACGCCGGTAATCTAAATGCTTAACAGACTCGCTGTTACCACATAGTTGGATAGTCACACCTTACACACGTATCAGTTGGAATTTGAGAGTGGATTCGTATTAGTTCATTTAGAAATAAGTATGAACTATTGGGTAAATAGTTTCAGGAAATAATTCTGGTTATGATTGTTTGAATTTTTATAGCATGAAAAAATCATAGAAAAATAACAGACATTTATAATACATTATTGAATGAACTCTAATCCCAAATTATGCGTAATTAAAAGTCAAACGCACAACCAACCACCATCATTACAATAGCCACCGCAATAGAACCGGACCATCATCCACGAATACATCATCATCATCATCATCATCATCATCATCATCATCATCATCATCATCATCATCATCATCATCATCAGCATCATCAACACCATCACCACAACCATCCACAACCGAGTATGCCCGGGATAAGGCAAATAATAGGGAGGAAATGCCTTATCAATATGATTGTAATTTTTTTTTTTTCAACACAAGCGGTATTGACAATACGGCATTGGACCGTCATAATCAATTGTAAATAAAAGTCAAACGCACAGCGCAATATCACAGAACCCTTCCCGATTTCGATAATTGAAAATCCTACACTGTCTATATTTTAGTGTTTCGTAAGCAATTCTTTCAATTCAATCCTTGAAGCTTAATAAACATCAAAGGGTCAGCAAAATAGCACTTGAAAGTTAAAGTTTTTTTTTTCAGCTTTTTTAAACAGCAAACTAATCCTTGTATGTTCCATTATACTACCACTTCTCATCAAATTCAGCTGTTCAGCTCGTACCTTAGTACTGATAATGGTACAAGGGGTTATTTATATTATTTATGTTATGTTATCAGATCATCAGAAAACAGCAAAGATTATGAAGAAAGAGAACTACTTAGAAAAATAATTATGGTAAAAAAATAAAGTAAATTCGTAAGAAAGTAGATGGCTAGCTCGGCTTAGCAGGTAAAATGAAATAAAGTTAAAAATAACTTAAACATAAAGTCATTATCAGAACGAATCTAAGGTTTGATTTCGAAAATATAAAAAGACTTAATCGTAACGATCAAAACTGAAAATAATAAAAAATTTATTAAAAGTGACGAAGAATCTCTCGTGATATGATACGTAACAGGAATACCTTCGAAAAAAGGAGCGGACGGAATTCTTTCACTCAGCTTATAGCTTAGTGTACTGATTGACTGACTGAAGTGACTCTTTAGCAGAAGATGAAAATTTAAGGAAGTCGTAAATGACAAGTTAAACTGTCGTTAAGTTGTAAGGCAAATATAATAAGTAAAGCATCGCGTGAGAGAACAGAAACAAAGTTTGAATTACAATAAATGTCATCCAAATAGGTGATGAATCTTTCTTAATGTGTTATTGGCGAGAGTCACAATTGTCGTAGCTGGCCAAATGTGTCTCAATTTGTTTACGTATAGTATTACGTCAAAGATAAAAAATGTTTTAAGTACTGTTACGTTTTCATAATAGAGTTTGAGATTTTATTTCCTGTTTACATTAAAGAATAAAGCATTTTTCTATGTGTTTACAAACGAATTGAAAAGAAAATTCGCTATTTAAATAATAGTTGTCACTATCGTCATTGAATAACCATTATCGTAGGCAGCAAATATTGCTTAGAAATCGTGCCATTAATCACCGTCGCGAGCGCTACGCAATCATTGCAATGGATGAGCCTTACTGTTCGTAATACCTACCGTTAAGTCGTTCAATATCATTCAAAAGGATCCTCCAACGTACCATCATTATAACCCAGTTTTTCCCCTTTTTTCGATTTACTTGATTTCAAAACTGTCACACACACACACATACACTTCCTCTCCCATTGCTGTATGGTGTGCAGGAATTGTAAAATATGAGCCAAGCCTTTCCATCATCGATGCCTGTTCCAGTATAGAGGAATGCAACGCTTCTCTGCCGATGACACACAGACACAACACAAACCAAACGATGAAATGTGTTTGCATAAATCAGCACAAACGTAATGTGGCTTCGACTGCCATCTCCCATTGCTGAAGAGGCGGCTTCTCTTAAGGATTGTCAATATTTTTGCTACACTTTCCACTTCGTCGCTCGTTTCAACATTGGGTCAGTCTTAGCATGGCTGTTGCCCCAGGGATGAAGTGTTGTAGTCAGCAAGCCCAGTTCAGCCCAGTCCTCACTGACGCTAGGTTCCTTCGGCAAGGGTAAATATATGGCCCAGGAAAAGCAGACAGTACCCGGTCCACCAGGGTGCCAGAATGTTGGCAGATGTTACTGGTCGGCATGGTAGTCGGAAATCGGCATCGTGCTTCGTTCGTGTGCGCTGGAATCTTCGCTGAAGAAGGTACAGCAAAGAAACATACTTTCAGGATGGAAATATCCTTTGGGAGAACTGCTTGAATCGACAAGGGAATTAGAAGGCACTTCGGTGACTTCTCAGCTTTCCGGCGTCGTTTGGTAGACCAACCAACTCCTGACAATCAAGTAGTGCTCGAGAGTCTAGCAAGGTTCGAGAACCTGATGCCCATTCATCGCCCTAGCACATGTATTCAAAGCCAGACAAACACACACGCACACATGATTTTGATTGCAGCATAAGAAACTAGCATGCACTTTCGCTAGAGCGTTGTCCATTAGTGAGATGCTGCTAGAGTTTCCTTCCGGGCGTTTGGGCGTCTACTGAGCAGGCTGGACGGGATGCATTTCCGGAAGGCAAACGAACCCCTTTCGATGCAACAATGGAGCAGGTTTGTCAACAGACACACCGCATCTAGTGAAGCGGTTCGTCCTGGTATGTTGCGTTTCTTCATTGGAGAAGGAGAAAGGCTTAAGGGTTTTGATATTAAAACAACAAGTAGCACTAATGAATTGTTCGAGTGCGTTCGAGTTTAAGCGGAAAATATGATATTCTGAGAGCAGAACGGGGCTATTAGTGAGTAGCGTGAGGTTTAACTTTTAACATCTACACATTCACGTTTCTTTACGTTGATAGCGAGTCTTAAGCTTATATCAGAAATTCTGTTGAGTTACAATATCAAATTCCAATACAAAGTAATGTCTGAAGCGATAGGAAAATGTTTTTGCCAGAACTTCAACTTGACAAATTTCATCTTTAGCTTGGAAACTTTAACTTTTTGAGGAGGTGGGAATTCCTAACAGTGCTAGAAAGCTCTAAGAAATCAAGCTGTCGGTTACCAGCAACTTTTCATTTCACCATAAAACACCTGACGAAAGCTAATTACCGCTTAACATTGCTTAAGGTTTGAAACTTCGTTGTACATGTATTTATTATTTTAAAAACATGATGATGTCTCATATGCAACATACTTAAACTTTTAAATAAATTTTATTTATATGACTCTGAATTTTCTTGCTGATGTCAGTAGTTTGGCTAGACTAAAATTTAGGAAAACGGCAATCGCCAGCTATCATTCTCGAAAGTGGTTAATACCTCATATGTTCTTTTTGACTCAACGACATTCTAGGTCATGCCGGCCATCGAATGGCTTACTAGACTTACCGATACCACTTCTACTGCCAGTTGGATAATCATTCCTCACTACGAGGGGATGGTCCGGATGGGATTTTAATACAGGTTCTACTGTGTGTAGACTGGCGCCACTGCCACCTACACCACAAGAAAGTACTCTTTTGTTAGATTTTTAAATGAATTAAGTTAAAACATGTAAACAAGATAACCCATCAAAGCGGCAGAAACATGAGCTAGTTTAACTAAACATATTCCAGAACTTGCTTATGTCAGTCAACATACGATAAAATAACTCCCACATTTAGAAAGCTAGCGTTAATCAACATTCCATCATGATAGTTCAGAACCGCACAGGAAAAAATGTGTTGCTGCAAACGACGTTCCTGAGCAGTACAAAAGATTTCTTGCCAGCTCGCTGTCGTAGCAACTCTAACAACGCCCCGTGAACGTTAACAAACACCCTCGTCAGTAAAGGTTTTGCACGATTTGATACGGTCTGGTGCATAAATTGCATCCCATTTCAGGAATAATTGTCATCCGGCAGATTTGTCGTTCGTACCCGTTTACGTTTTCATCCTTCACATTTCTTCCAATTGCATTCGTTAATCTTACAATGACGAACCCTTAGAATATGTCACAGTTTAGCGATCGTGAGGGCTGCTGTAAAGGACTGTTTCAAAAATTTGCTGACAAAGAAGAACTAGTTGTAGCCTGTACTGGCTACTAAGTGGTGAACAGTTTCGGTACTATTAAAGTAATGCCACGGTTGCTGGTATAATTGGGGCCAGGAAAATGATCAACGATTATTGCTACAGCGGGCCTTAGCGACTGGGAGTTTACGTGGATAAAAAAAGAAATAAATTGGTGACCAAAAAGGAACGTGATTCTTACATAAGAGCACATTTCCTTGCTTTCACGGACTGGGTGAGTCAGCAATTGTTAGAAACAATTATTTTTGGCGTTTTGTGCACAACGGAAATAGCGTTTTGTGTTCAATGGGAATAGCTTGAGTAAGAAATATAAATTAACAATGATTGTTTCATTCATTTTAGTCTTCTTAATTTATTTGAAAGGATGATATTTTCTAGCTACCAGCAGATAAAACCAGGGGCTATAGAAGGCAAAACCAGCACTGATCAAATTTTCACTCTTCGGTAAATCCGTCACGAGTGGCGAGAGCGCCAGATCGCTGTTCATTGATTTCAAGGCAGTCTATGATAGCATAGATCGGATTGAGCTGTTGACCATAATACCGCAAAACCACTTTCCTTGGATATTGATCCAACTGTTGATGGCCAACTTCAGCGGCGTGCAATGCAAGGTGAAAGTATGGAACATAATGTCAGATTCGTTTGAATCTCACAGAGGTCAGGTAGCGAGACGAACACTCCGGTCTTTTCTTGAATATCGCTTTGGCAGACGTCGTACGTAGCGCGGGGCTAGATAACAACATTTGTGGTATGATTCTCTACCGGTTGTTCTAATTTTTTGGGTTTGCGAATGACATCGACAGCATTTGCAAAACGACAGGGAAGGTGTATGAGACGTACACTCGACACAAACGTGAAGCAGCAAGAATTGGATTGACGATCAATGCGACGAATACGAAATACCTGCTTGTCAGAGGATCAGCCAGCGACTGGGCCCGGTTGGGAAGCAGCGCATTAGTTGACAGCGACATCTTCGAGGTGTATTATTTCAATTAATTCTTGGAAAAATCGTAACTTCGAAAAAAGATATTAGCAATAAAATCCGGAGCTTTTATCCGGAAGCTGATCCAGGATGAGGATTAACCCGACACCAGAGCATAGCGCGAAATATAAAAAATCCTGTCTTTTCTACTTGAATTCTTTTTACTTTATCCCTTTGTAAAAGAACCCGAACACATCCTAACACATCTCTTGTTTATCTACTAACTCTCTCTCTCTCTCTCTCTCTCTCTCTCTCTCTTTCTCTCTCCCCTGGCAGCCAGGGTTGTCTCACCTGTGGCAAAAATGATCATGAGTCTTAGTGTTTTCGAGCATGTGAGCAAATGTGGAGGAGAAGGATGTACCTCGATCATGCTGATCTTTACGGTGAACTGAACATGGCTGCAGCATGTTATGAGAATGCCAAATTCATGCCCATACAAGAAGGTATTCGTCAACGACCGCCAATTAGGAACGAGGCGTCGGGAAGCACAGCGAGTTTATTGGCTGGATCAGGTGAAGTAGTACAACTCGGAGATCTGGCACCTGCATTGATAGGAAGCTGCAGCCAGGGATGGAGTATCCTGAAGGAGTACATGTCTTATGTCACGGTGACGTGCTTTGAACTCTACATCGATAAGTGGCAGTCATCGGCAGAAAACATTTGACAGGTCAGTGCTAGTAGATGGACGAAAATGAAGGCCAATTTAGTGTATACGTCGAACTCTTTACAATTCGCTACTAGAGCTGCATTTGGTTTGTGGTGTGCAAGTTTAGTATATAATATGGGCTAAAACTATACTGAATTTTTAGTGTTCTCTGATGGCATTTTTAAAGCTCCTCATTGGAGCGATATGGCATCTAGCTTTGAATTGTTGCAAGAGGACAATAGGAGGAGGCCCGGTGGTAGAGGTGACAGTGGCGCCGATCTTCAAACGGCAGGACCGAGGTTTCCGTCAGGACCGTCCCCCGTAGTGAGAACTTGATTATCCCAACTACGTAGTATGCAAGTCTAGTCTGGTCTGCAGTCTACACGTCCTACAACGAGGATTCTACGAAGTACTACAACGAAGATTCGCAGTAAAGCCAAATTAGAAATTTAAGCTGCTCTTGACTGTTTGTTTGTTCCTTGATTTGCCGAAATAGTTAAATTGTAAAAATATTTCATGCAAAGTACACAAATAGAAACAATAATCTGAAAAATCAAGCGCTCCACGTCGCCTAGGAGTAGGGAAATTAGTACGTATGACCTGAAAGATTAACCAACATTTACATTTCCTCCATGCAAAGCCTCTGCTCCCGCCTATCTACGCCCATTGCAAGCTTTTCATTCCCATAAGCCCCGTCACGCTTGAATCAATAATCTCACTATCAATCATCCTATCTCGGGAGAAAACAAACGCACCCGATCGGAATCGGTCACGGCGAGCGCGTGTGTAAGTGTACCAGCGTTTCGTGTGGTAGGTGCGGGAACGGGAGAATCGGCTGGGGTATAGCTAATAAAATAAACTTTTCCCTTTGTCTGACTTTTCCACTCGTTCGCGGCCATTTTTCATCCACTTCAGGAGCAGGTCGAATGAAACTCGATCCGGTGCAAAATCGTTCGCGTGTGCAAACACAGTGCGCAATGTAATCAAATTTCCCTTCGCATCGTCGTGCTTGGTGCTTTGGATGGTTTCGTAAGTAGAGGTAGTTGGGCATTCGCTTTTTCATCCTACCTTTTCATTGAGGTTTCCATCCGAATGTGAGTGTGTTGTGATGGTTGTTATTTTTTTTCTTCTCATTCCGTCTCATCGTTCGATCCATCATGTCGTATTGGCTAGTCAGACCGATCGTTGATGATTGGTTTGGAGGTTTGGCGCGTAACTTCGCGGTTGGAGAAATAAAAAAGATATCGTAAAGACGGAACAGCGGGCAAGAATCTCATAAATAAGAGCGTAGCCATTGATCCTGTACCGGCAGTGTGGCATGAGAGTAGAATCAATTATGTAGCGAATGAATACGATTGATTTTTTTTTGCGTTTGACGGTGATATGGAGAAGGTAATTGCTTTTATTTGATTCATTTTCTCGTGTGGAAACGTTCATGCATTTGAAGTTTGCTTGATACATCGTTTAAGGAACGTCGGATGGACAGTTACAACAGTGTTGGGTTGAAGAAGATGTAAGAGTATCGGCAATGATTTTTTCACTACATGCAATAATAACGACTTTGATTTATCAATCTGGTAAACGTGCTTAAATCTGTTTACTCTTAGTGTTCTGAAAGAGTTGCATTAAACCTTACTTAAGATTTTGTTCAAAAATTTTCTGTAAGAAGGTCCATACTTTGTGACCATTTCCTATTAGAAGGTCCTCGATATAAAGAATCATGCATAATATGTTTAACATGTCACCTGTATATGTCTGCTTTTTCCACAGTCTCTCTACGTAGTTTGACATGCATGGTACATGGGAAGAAAATGTAAAAATCTCGTACTTGCGAGATTTTCACAGAAAGGCACATGAATTCGACGACATCATATGAGTATCAGATGAGACATGTCAACACAAAAATATATGGTCAAAGCATCGAATACCACAGCATAGATCACCGCACCGGAGTACAAGCCTGATCGGCTCTGTTTTTTATCGGGAAGAACGGGTAGTTTGTATAACTTGAAAACGAAGCTTATAGTTAACAATCCACGCGAATCCGGCTGGATGAGAGATATTTCATTCTCCCGCTGTTTGAATACACCTTATCCCGGTGAGCTCGGTTTATAGTTGCGTTGCGATTATGTATTTCTCTGGTTGGTGTGGCGTGGAAGTTCCCTTTGAATCGTCCTTTCTTCTTCCTGCCAGTTTCCAAGGTTGAATCCTTTTGTGGACTATCGCTATCGGACTGTGGCTATCGGTATCCATAATCTAGCACTATGTATCTGGAAGTCATCAAAACTTTAAAAAAAGTTTTCGAGGCAGCTACTAGGTCAACGAAAAAAACTGCAACCCATGTACCCGTGTTTGAGTCAACAACCATTACGACTCTTTGGCGAAGACGAACATAATTGAAGCATGTTGGTAGCCCTAAGGCCCAGGATATCGCACATCGGTACGGCAGGGATCCTTCCTGATGTCTGAACGGCTGCTTAGAGTGCGGGTCTGAACAAATCGAATTCCACACATGTCCAGAGGATGTGGTCCGTTGCTACTGTCACAAATGCTCGGCTCGGTTTAACAAACGCAGTTTGAAATATTGGGAAGATCGTTTGTTTAAAAGTTTTTATTTAAATTCCGGTTCTGTAGAGCAAACCTTTTAAATTTATACAACCTAATGAAGACAATTCATTAGATGAACGTTTTCCTTAAATCAATTTACAAAACAGACAAAAATGCAAGATGAAAGCAAAATACAGCACAAAGCTATGAATATACCGTATGCATGGAAAGAATAGAAGTATATGGATTAAATGGATTCCTCAAAATGACACAATTAAGCACACACATAATATATTGTAAGCTCATGCTGTAGACCTTTTTTTTTTTGAGTCATATTGACTCAGCATTTGAATGATAAAACACATAAACTTATAGATTTTTTAATTCATGAATATACGGTCTGGTGTACCACGGGTGATGCGTTGACGGCTCAACAGTACTCGATGACGGTTGCAACTCTTCTGTGAAAAGGAGGCAGGCGTTGTTCACAGTACAGTGTTCTCAAGTCCAGTCCAGCTTTGACATGTCCGGAATAAGGCAAAAAACAGGGAGGAAATCCCTAATAATCTTGTTTATATACAGTTAGTCATCACATGCGATGGTGACAATACAGCGCAAGCCGTCATACTTAAAATACATAAATAAAAAATAAAATATGCGGCCTGGCAGTTTTGGTCATCAATTTATGATTAAGTTAACCAGTTTTCTTATGTATACAGTTTCGTATAAAATTCTTCTTATTTAGTGGTGACTGATCATTGGTTCGGCTGGAATTAGCTCCACTCGCTTTGCTGTTTTTTATTTTTTTGTTTTGTCAAAGAGCCTAAATGTTTTATTTCGCTTCATTAAGACACTTTTACTTTACGACAAGGGTCAGAATGAGCAAGTACTTCGAACCTTCTGCGGCAATCGTTGATGTGAGTATAAAATTTTGGTTCGCAAACAGCAGAAGATTTGAGAAATTTAAGGTAAAAATCCTTAAAACCTACGGTGAAACCACTTTACCTTTACCCTTTCTGAAAACCTTAAAGTGTGACGTGGCTTGAATTATATTGTGTGTGTGTGCTGTGATGGTAAATCACGACAAGGTAAAGCAATTCATTAGCATTTACTTCGGAGAATGACCGCATGTCTCGGATCTTCAAGAGACGTAATATAATGCATTGAGTGGCAAAAAAAAAAACATTTCACCAAACCTATTAACCAAAAGCATCCAGACACCGGCTGCCCATGACTGTTATGCGAAGCGTTTTGTTTGTGTTCTACCCTTAAAAGCCGAAACATAAAAAGTAGACATTTAAAATGCAAAAAAAAAAGAGAAAACGTCAACGATAAAGCACTACGAAACGTAACGATCCAGCACGATCACAGCTAGGAAATGCTGTTAACAGTGTTTTGGGTGAAATAGGCAAATAAAATAGCCCACCTTGTGCGATTTGGATGGTTCGTAGGATGTACACAGCTAGCCAGGACGATGGGAAACGAGATGTAAAACGTTCTTACTTACATCCTCTCTCACGTTCTCTGGCTTAGGGAGTACTGGAAATTAACAAGTTTGATTAATGGTTTAACTTCGAAAACATTTCCACCCGTACCCGTCCCTGGACTAGAGCATCCAGTAAAAGCTTACTTGCTGTGTACTAGCGCACAGAAAGTTGGCACAAATCCCTCAGAAGGTTCAAAAGCGGACTATTTACGGTGGCTCACCGGATGCAAAGTGGATCATCGGGTGAGAAAATAAAACGCAACAGCAATTTATCGGAATCGGTAACTTTTTTGCTGGTTTGTGCATCGCTGAGACGGGGAGTTGTGAGACGGTATGGAGTACGCAACGTGGCTGAGTTGCGTTGGAAAGCCAATGTAAGGAAAAAAAACCATTTCAATTTCTTACATCTTCATTAATTTTCAATTTAAGTTTCTAACCATCATTTCGTGTCGTTGGAGAGCAACGAGATGAGTAAACGAGGTGTAGATTGACTGGAAGGAAGGGATCTGTGTTCATGCCAACTAGTGTAGTGACTTCAAAGCCTGTGGTTAGGCACAGCATGTTTCTGTACTTTAACCATAGTATGGGTACTGTAAACGGTGTGCCAAATGCTTTTGCTACAAAAACTTCTAGTGAGCTGTGTGCGCAATCATTTGAAGCGAAATGTGTTCCGTGAGCAAATGACAAGCCGTGACTAAACTCTACGTCTAACACCTGCTCTGTCGAAAGTGGCTGATCTAAAACTTGGGGTTATATCCAGAATACAGTAACAACAAATATAGAAAAAAAAACGAAGAAAGATCCCGAAAAAGGGCTTCACAGCAAGCGGATGAAATGGGATAAATTATGATTTTCAATTTACATAAATTAGTCCACCCTTGCTTTTGTGTCCTGGCCGTTGTCCTGGCGAAGGGACATCGTTCGCATCCAATCAACCATAGCGTTGGCTATTGACGGGAAGCACCCGCCCAGAGCCACACCTGAGATCATCCGTGCCCATCTCAGGTGACCATTTTATGACGGTTAACTTGGTTGAGTGGACTGATAGAAAGAAGCAGGCGCATCAGCCAAAGAGAGAGAGAAAAAAAAAGACAGGCTACACACCAACACAAGACAATTTGTTTACGCGGTCAACGGACGAGAATGATGGTCGGAGTTTATTCCTTTCATTTTTATGAGCATTTTCATTCGAGAAGCTGCCCATCGTTTATGACGAGGGATGAAGACACTCCATTAAAGATTCATGGAACCGAGTCGCTCGTGTCGAGTTGGTGAGAGATGATTAGTTGAAAAAAGCGTGGAGGGATGAAAATTGAATTGATCTATTTTGTTTTGTCTCAGCGTTCCGTCTAGCCGGCGTGCTAATATCTTTCAGAATTAAAAGCTTTTGCTGAATTGGACATTTTTGTTTCGAAATGTTGAGCTACGCAAAGGTGAAAATTAGTTAAGCATCAGTCTTCGTTGCTGTGATGGTGAATTTTTGCTACCACGGATGAAAACTTCTTTTATAAAAGCCTAAAGACTTTCTACAGAAATTATGTTGCGTACATCATTTCACCTATGATAGGATGTTATCAGACTGCAAGATTAAATAGTATTGTCAAAGTTATGCAAATAGATCCAGCAATCAAAGTTCTCCATCCAATCTATCATGTGGTAAATCGTTTTTCCTTAAGTTTTGTACGGTTAGTACTGTTTGTTCCTCAAACCGAGTTTGACAAAATGACAAAATATGTTTCAAGGGATACAAATCTGATAAAAAGTATCAGGGATAGAATCTAATGGCTCGAGAATTACAACATTATCGTCTGTCACCATAAAGCTTGACGCTCGATAGTTTCTATTTACTAATAAGCCAATACTTACAACAAGCTGATGATAGTCAAAAGCTTCTGGGCACATCTTAAACGAATCCATCATCTTTGATTTTAAGAGCCACTGGCTGATTTGAAGAAGTTCAATTGCATGACATTTATTATCAATTTTTCATTAATCTTCTTCTTGTTGTTTTGAAACAATAGAAGAATAATTGAATTAATTTGGTTTTTGTGTCGAAACCAGAGGTTTATTCCAGTAAAGTCAATTGTTGGCTTCTGAAAGAAGTTTAGTATGGCATCAGATCACTATAATATAGAAATCTAGGTGATCTTGCTGGTTCATCAACTTTTTACTGAGGTTTGGGATAGCGAATCGATGCCTTGTGATTGAAATCTCGGCATCATCGATTCCATATAAAAGAAGGGAAATACGTTGGACTACAACAACTACAGGGGTATTGAAGGTGTTGAATACCGCCTACAAAAAGTTCTCCCTAATCCTTCAGGATAACCATGTCCCTTTTGTTGAATAGATAGTTGAAAGCTATCAAAGAGGATTCCGAAACAGAATATCTACCATTGGCCAGATCCTCACCATACGGAAAATCTTGGAGAAGATGGCTGAACAGCAGTTAAACACGTACCATCTCTTCATAGATTTGGATGGACGGATGGAGGGTGGAAAACTCTCAGGGTCCTGTGCTACCACCAAAGGCCTGCGTCAAGGAGATGGGCTCGCCTGTCTCCTTTTCCATTTGGCGCTAAAAAGTGCCATCCGTGACTCGGAGTCCACCTTCGGGAACTTCGGGAACCATCTTCTATAAGTCAACCCAGATCTTGGCATACGCTGATGATACAGACATCATTGATCTGCGGCTCTCCCAGGTAGCAGAGCCCTACCAAAGGATCGAGCAGGCCTCCTCGGGCAAACCTCGGGTTGCAGATTAACGAGCCAAAGACCAAATTTATGGTGGCACCATTAGCGGCCCTACTAAGAAATCCGAAGCTACGTGGGGGTGATGCGCTAGGATGTTGGAGGCCAGCCGGTCATTCTACAGCCTGAGGAAACATCTCACCTCAAAAAACCTGTCGCGACGGTCGAAGCTGGGACTGTATCGTACCTTTATAGTCCCAGTACTCACATACGCCTCTGAGACATGAACCCTGTCCAAAACAGACGAAGCCCTCTTAGCCGCGTTCGAGAGGAAGATGTGGAAAGACAATGGAAGAGCCACCACAACGACGAGCTGTACGAACTGTATGACGACCTCACCGTCGTGCAGTGAATTAGGCTCGCCAGGCTTTGATGAGCTGGCAATGTTATACGCATGGTACCGGACGACCCAGCTCAGAAAGTCCTTTTAGGCCGTCCACACGGACAGAGTAGGCGTGGTAGTCCCAGAGTGAGGTAAGATGATGGCGTGGAATCATCCGCCATCAAAGCTGGGATAATGGATTGGCGGACGACAAGACCGCAAAGTGGTTGTTGCACCTGATAAGTTAGTAAGGAAAGTTTTCATGCAATTTGAATAATTCCTAGCCTTTTGCCTATTTTTGTGACCGATCTTAAACTGTTACACTTTGTACGATGGATCAGAGACATTTTCTAAATGCGGTAGAGTCATTGATGAAACTTAAACTTACATATACAATTCTGTTTCTGATGAGCTTTACTTGGACGGCATCATGAAATTTCGTTTAAAAATCATTTAATCCTAAACAAGCATTAAATCCTCTTTGAAATTAGGTTCTCCTTCCTTTAGGCATGTGCATGGCTGTGTGAGTGTCGCTTTCATTCCTAGATCTCATGTCCACTTCACGAATCATTCCGCTCCATAAAATCCGATGGTATGAAATTTATAATGGTCCTCAGTGATGCTTTACGTTTAGCTGTGGTTTTGTCTATCCATCCACAGCTAGTCACCTAATCCGGTGATTCACGATTCTACTGAAGACGGAATGTGCCACATGCACTACAAATGGGAATGGGAATGGCAAAGCGACGAAGAACAGCAAAAGAAGAAAAAAGCAGCAAATACGATTCCGTATCATTTTCCGCAGCAAGAACTGTTACCGCTCAGAACGGTAAGAATTGCAACCAAAGATCGTCTTGCAATTTCGTCGCCTGACACTTTGTATGCTGTCGTCAGTGGAAACACGCTTCGGTATATCAAAAGGAAGACAAAAACCCCACGCCATAACATAAGTTGCAATGCGAAAAGGTGCGACGGAACGTTGAATCAACGAAAACTCAACCACCCGTTACGATGGAAGTACACTTTTTGGTTCAAGTTTCTATTACATTTCTAGGAGGCCTTCTACGCGGGAACACAAGCGATGTGGATTTTCACGTGCCGTCTACCACCGGCGTCAGGGTGTAGGTAAAATGTAAGCTGGGAGCTTCCGGACGGAACTGTGCTGCTTCCTGCGTTGGAAAAATTCAGCAACGTCGTACATTGCAGCGAGTGTCGTCCTGCTGACAGCCTGCCAGGACTCGGAAGTACAGTGTGTGCGTGAGAGCAACCGGCACCAGACGGTACGCTGTCCGGTCTGGGAACCCGACCGAGGTTAAAGGTCTTCCGATCTGGTAAAGGTACTACTATTTGCACGCGTCATATCCTATCCTAGGGCAGCGGGAAGCTAAAACTTGGGACAACCGGTAGCAAAGTTACGAGTCCCAAACTCACCGAATGATGCTGAGTAAGGGAAAAAAGGTACATTTTTTCTTGGTCAGTTACGAGTGTTGGGCCATGGTGACGTTTCTTCTTGCTCTCTCTCTCTCTCTCTCTCTCTCTCTCTCTCTCTCTCTCTCTCTCCTTTTTCCCCTCGAATACTTCAGTCCACAAACCCTCTTACATTGAGCTGGAATTCAATTTTCCACCTGCGAATGAATATCATTCGTAATGCGACGAACTTTCGCATAGAACTGTCGGCATGAAGCTGAACTACGGTCACAAAGGATACACACTGCACACGTAGGATAAAATCCGTCCTTTCAGATAAGATAAACCAAGGCGGAAATTTATTGTAAAAGATTCGTGCTAGCGCCGGATTTTCTGATCATCGAATGGCCTCGGATTGGGACCCGGTATTCGACTGTGGCAATGTCTGGATTTCGGTGGGAGAATAGAAATGAATGGATTGAAAAGCGTTGCAAAGGTTTCTAGCCTCTAGGAGAAGCCAGTTAGTAAAGGCATTTCAAATGGCATGATGCTGCTTTCGATCGGAAAAGTGTTATCATTTGAATTTCGATCGAAATCTTTCTTCTCGTTAGAAGACCGAGTTGAAGAAGCACTTAACGGGTGAATGGTATAATCGGGTACGTTTTATTTTCTCTACCATTAATGCGAAATGGACAAACTGCGTTTGAGGCGAGTGAATTTCTTTGTGGGAGCGTTTGAACGGGATAGAAATGCGATTAAAACGGGTAAGAAAGACTTACGTGCGACAAGAAATCAATGCAAGACATTTTTGTAACTTACGCAGTGTGGTAAGCAGACTCAACATTAACTCGCCTTTAAAGGTGGCTTGAAGCTAAAGTGTCATAAAATTTAAACTAAAATTCGCAATAATTTCCATTTTCATGCACCTTTTTATATCTTGAATGGTAAATTCCAATTTACATGGTCCTCCACTTCTTCCGAGTTCATGATTCAAACAGATATTTGATGTTACAGTCTATGAATTGTAACTGAGTTGAAATTTGAAAAATATTAAAATTTTCATCATGATGTTAAAAATTATGTCCAATGAGGAATCAAAGTTAGGCCTTAAATTCTCCAGGTTTTTACTGAAATTTTAAAACAGAATTAAGAACTAAGAGAATTTATTTTCTTTGCTCCGATCTGTGTCAGTTTATAACAGATATCAAACAGTTAAAATAATTATCTGGTTTTAATATAAAATTCGTTGCTTCAATATTTAAAATGATACGCCACCAAGAAAAACTTTCGAGCAGCGTGATAAAAAATGCGAGGGAACTGGAAGTCCATCAGCTGTCCATTTTGAGTGAGTTGCCACACCGCAGACATGGACAGTTTGATTTGTAGTTTTTACAGAACAATGGATGTTTTGAATCTTCAGCTCTAATGTGGAAACCAACTGAATCTCCTGGTGATTCTCATCAACGTCTCAACGGAACGAAAATTTAGTTTTGGAATCAAGCTATCTTCCAACCATTTCACTTAACAAAAGTCCATTCAAGTTCAGCCCTGTTACTGGTGATACATAATTTCTTTGGAATATTGCAATGTTTTCCCATGTCTTCCAATTCCTCATAGTTTTCATCTTGAGCAGTGTCCAGAAATGGCTTAAACATGCTCGAAGATTTTATAAAAGTTTATTGGTTATGATTATTGGGAATGGAAGGCCTCAACATTTATGTCTTTTTAATTTGTATATATCTGTATTGATTACGTGAAGAAGCTACAACGCTAGGCTCTTGAATTTTTACAGTTGGTATTACTTCTACTAATGCTTGTAGTAAAAAAAGTATTTACAGATAAACAGCATGACACATAATACGTTGCATGGAGAGGCTGTTACACATGGCTATCGCATGAAATAATCCTTCAAATCATTCTATTATCTTATCAAAACCATTCCGTAACCGTAACAATACCATTTGCACATGACAATATGGCGCAAGCCGGCATTCTGAAAATACATTAAATAAAAACCATTTGCTCGCTTACTTCATTCAACAACCACTGGGATACGTAAAGCGATTTTCATTTTCAGCTTAAACATGGAGAACAAGGCTCTCCACTGATTTTTCTTTGCCATGAATTAACACCTACCGGCAAAATAAAACAATGTAAACCAACTGATCGAACTGTCTTGTCAGAATATAATAAACATATTTTTCCAGCGATGTAAACGATCAACACTCTACATCCGGAAACACAATCCGCGACGAAAACACACATGCTAACATAACTCGGCACGCAGCACAACACGGGAAGTAAATTATTTGCCTTTCTTTCCACAATATCCTCATTGTCCCCGTGGGACATAAATCTAGAGAATGTGAGCGAGAAAAAAAAACGACACGCTGTAAAACTAAAACACCGCTTGCACCCTGTTGGTTGGATTGTTCTTGCGGTGTTTCGCTTTCCTTGGTGTTTCGCGATGGCGATTTGTTACGTTCGAAAGTTTTTCATTTTGGGTGTAACGTGATGGGCACCCACCGGTTCGCGAATGCTTGTCATGCGAGGCACGTGTTGAAGGCATAAGAAATCCTCTGTGTGGTTGGAATTTAAATTTTACCTGGTTTTTCCCATATTGAAACAATGTTGTTGCGCCTGAAAGCCTTCCTTTCTGTTGTGTTTCTCTTCTGTTCAGTGCTGGGTATCAAAGAAGAGTATTGCCGACAGAAGGAGATAATTTATCAAATAGAATGAAGAGCGAAAATAAATCCACCTCCGGCAGGTGATTTCCAATTCGGTGTGCCTGTGAGTGCACAGTAGCTTCGGTGAGGAATGGTTTGAATGCGTGAATTTTCAATTCACGATCTATAACAAAATAAAGTCAATTAGGAAATTGATATTCGGTGGTTTATTTGCTAGACCAATAGAATAGACAATGATGTTTTCGCTGCTACGGCAATATGTTTTTATATATTTATTTTAATCAAATTGGAGGGTTTTCATGTTATTGTTTTATTCTCTACAAGTATAATGAAGAAGACCATTAAAATCTGCCTCGATTCGAAAGTTATGGTGATCACCTTTAAAAGTAACTAGACATCCGATATCTTCTAATATAAACTTTCAGTATTCTTTTTTCGAAAGAATACCCAGACCGTTAAAGTAAAAAACATTGATAAACCTGCAAGAGTTTTATTCAAATGGATTTTTTATTCCCAAAGAAAATGTGCTGAATAATCTCCATTTGAAAAAGTTATTCAAAAAATGCTTATTCTAGTTTCTTTTTGATTCGTCAAAACGCAATACGTGGCATTCTTCTCCGTTCTAACAAATGCTTTTCATATTTTTTCTAGCTATAGCTGTTAGGCAGGATAGTGAGAACTTCTTAAAAGCTAATGAAATACAAAGAAAGAATCTCATCAAGACTGCAAGCAACGGTAAGCAAGCTGAGTTGCCGCGTAAATGATGCCCCAGGGAACTCTTCATTCGCAGACGACAAGCGCCAGCAGGGAAAATAATCTAGGGACTCATTGGAAACGCATCTCATCCCACAAACCTTAGACACTTTTACGCGTTTACTCCTTTTTATGAATTAAATTCCACTTTGTTGTAAGCTCCCAGAGGAGCAGCACGTTCGCTGTTGGTGTTGGTGTGCCACGGCAAACTGCGTCTGCTCCCGTCAAACCAACCACAACTCCAACGGCAGACGATATTTGCGTTCTTCCTAAGTATCCCACCACCGGAAAGGTTGTAGTTCTATTAGCGACCTCGAGAGAGCATCTTCAGTGAAGGTTCATTAATTAATTTGTTAAAAATACGACAACGTTTGTTTGTGGTGGTGGATGAAGTGCGTGTAAGTGCGATGTTTGCGGTGGCACTCGGTTGAGACTTACGTACAATGACGTTATTTTCAAGAGACCACTGCTGTAAGCATCTTTGTAAGACGAAACCACGAAAAACGGATTGCAGAAATGTAGCACAGTAATAGGGCGAAAGAATTAATCCCTCGAGGAGTGTACCGTAAAACACCACACAAAAGCAGAAACACTCAGCCCGATTATCAAAAGTTCGGTCCATTAAATGTCCGCGGTTCGTCCTAATGGATAATCATACCGGGAACGTGATAAGGATGAAGCTTTCAAAAAACGCGCCGAGCTATGATGGACATAATCAACCGCTTTCGGAAGGTTTGTTTGAAAATCGTGGTTTGAATGCAACGACTTCAGTGTTTTTGTGGCGTTTTCTCCTGAAAAGTTACTTTTTATTTCTGGTTTCCCATTTGCGCTTAAGCTTTTCACTTTGAGTGGCCATGATTTTGGTGTTTTTGTTTTTTTTTTGTTTTTGTTTTCGGTGAGCACCTGTCCGCTGTAAACGATGGGATGGAACGGGTGTCGATCAAATTCGTCGGTAGGCTTAGTGTGGCCTTGCGCTGTCTGTCATCGTGGCCGTCCGACCCAGTTGCTGTCACCGAGTTGTTGGGGAATGAAAGTTTAATGTTAGCACCTTCCATTTACCATTCGATTAATAGTCTTTCCTTGCCTGAAGAGTCATTGTTTTCCCGGTAGCTGAGTGCATTCGCCTGTGGTTTAATCGCTGAGCCACATGCTGCTTGTGGAAATTGAAACGGTCCGTGTTGGGGACATGATCTTGATCGGCTTCAACCGAGCGCGACACACGTTCGGTTTTGTGTGACCTTCTGGAAGTTCTGGAAATCGATCAATCGGCTGGAAAGCGGACCGATTGTTTTACTCCTGCCAAGAACGATGGTGTTGATGGTTGATGAGGTTGACGACGACGTTACCCGGGCCGGAGCAGTACGGTACACCATAAATTACCCCATGACACAGGCAGTCAATCAAGCCGACGCCGCCGACAAACCAAGCTAACCGACAAGAAACATACTTAATGATCCAGAAGATACTGGGATTTAGGCAACGCGGGGTGTGTGGCGTGTTGACGTGGTCGAGGTGTCGGATGAGGTGTTGGTGTTGGTACATGTTGGCTTAGTACACAGAACACCCGAGATCCTACCGCATTCTTGATGTCGCTTGCCTTTGCCAACCCTTGTTTCGCTCATATTTGCTGAGGGCGTGCAGCACCGGGTTTCCTTTTCCTGCTAGATGCCAGTGGAATGGAACCATTTGGCAGTTGACCGAGAGGTCAGCTTCATGCGTTTGGCATGCTATCAATCTTAATTAAAAGCATTTCGGTTTGCGATTCCTGTCGCGAGCGATTGTGATAAGAGCTGTTCATCCATTTTATTTGATCCATTTCCGGTGCGGCCGTAGCGCTAAGGAAGAATTTGCACAGCACGGCCACGATGATTGACAGTGCAAGGTTGTGCCATTTCCATGGGCCACCACTGTACGGCGACACGCATCACCGGTCAACCGGTCAAGTAGATTTGAATAGATCGCAATGGTCGATTGATGTGTCAGGGATTAGCGAAATTGACGGGAAGCGTTTTATCAAACGTAACGGATTGGGTGACGTATCGGTTGACTTCCGGTGCTTCTTGGCCGGCTTCATTTTCAAAAGTACTGTATTGTAAGAAGAGTAGATGGAAGAAGAAACGTTTGTTTCGTTTTATTACTTTTTATTAGGTGTCAAAAATAGAGATAATTTTTTTGATAAGTCTTATCGGTTCAAGATTAGATTGTTATGCTTCGATGAAAATTTTTATTTTTTTATTATGACGGTGTAATGACCATTGCACCGTCATTATGATTACATTATGATGTCGTGAGACGTCCTACCGGATGATCCAACCAGTATAATATTTTAAAATTGCCCACATCGATAAAAGATGTGTGACAAACTTTTTTAAGTTACATAAACAATAGTTTCAGTTTTAGCATATCCTAGACGGAAGAGTTTTTTTACATAGTCTTGTAAATAGTAATTATCGCGTACGCACCGGTCCACGTCAGGTGACAGCGGAGCGGATCGGATCAGTTGCGGACAGCAACGCGGCGAAACCGATCCAAACCGAAGGAGCTGACGGACGAAATCGTGTTCGGGTCGGTCGGAGGGCACTGACCACTAAGAGGAGATAAAAAGCAGGCGCGCGCAAGGAGCAGCCCTTCTTCAACGCGCAGCGGATTGAGTGTTCACATTAAATTTGAATTCTTTTTTTGTATCTGTTCGGACCAAAATCAATTAGCCAAAACATAAAGTTGGTTTAGTTTTTGTGGACTGTATTTTCTTTCTTTTGCTCTGTCGGTACACACGTGTTCACTGCGACGCTTCGGAAATCACACTCCTTCTTTTCTCTCTACTCTTCTACTCATACCACTTCGCTATGTGGTAACGGGAGCGGAATGATTCCGTTCCGGTGGGAATGACATGTTCTTTTGTGGATTTGAAATATCCGTTGCGGACGGAACATACACCCCCCGTTGAGGTAACTCAATACTTATGGTTGGCTGTTAGGAACGGGCGTATTATCGTCAATTGGTAGCAGCGCAATCTTGTTGATGCTGCGACGATAGGTAGATCCTCCGCTGAACACATCGACGGCTCGAACTAAACCGTCGTTACCAGGGAAGACGGATGTAACTTTACCCATCTTCCATTTCATCGGTGGCTGGTTGCGATCCTGGAGAAGTACGATCATTCCCTTTCGGATGTTAGGTGTTGCTTGAAGATTCTTCTTACGTGGTTGCAAGGTGTTCAAGTATTCCTGGCTCCAGGCACGCCAGAAATGTTCACGGAGTAGTTGTAGATGTTGCCATCTGGACAATCGGGATGCCTTAACATTCTCCAAGGATGGTTCTGCAAGAGCCGTTAGCGGGCGTCCAATTAGGTAATGGGCCGGAGTTATAACCAGAGGATCTGCAGGATCATTCGAAATTGCAAACAGTGGTCGCGAATTTAACACTGCTTCAATTTCTACTAGGACGGTCATTAGTTCTTCGAATGTCAAATTGACGTTTCCGACTATTTTCTTCAGATGGTTCTTGGTGGATTTCACGGCAGCCTCCCAGAGTCCGCCGAACTCTGGTGCCTCAGGTGGAATAAAGTGCCACTGTATCTCACGGGAGTGACAGAAGTCTTGGATGTTGGTGATGAACTGCTGACTTTGAAACTGTCGGTAGAGTTCATTTAGCTCGTGCGTGGCTCCTCGGAAATTGGTCCCATTGTCGGAATGGAGTTGGTGTACCATTCCTCTTCGACCAATAAAACGCTTCAGAGATGCCAGGAAGGCATCTGTGGACAGGTCGGAAACAGCTTCTAGGTGCACAGCCTTGGTTGCCATGCACACGTACACAGCAATGTAGGCTTTCATCAAGATAGGTCGTCGTCCACCTTGCTTGATGTAGATAGGACCGGCGTAATCAATGCCCGTGATGGAAAATGGTGGTGAAGGTACTATTCTGGAAGTTGGTAGATTTCCCATCAACTGGCTGCCTTGGGTTGGTTTTACTCTAAAGCATTTCACACATGTACGAGTGATGGATCGAATCGTGGAACGAGCCTTGAGTAACCAGTATCTCTGCCTCATTGCGTTCATTAACCCGGTCTGTCCTACATGGAGTAGCTCATTGTGCATCTGCCGAATCATGTGGTGTACTAGCGGGTCGTTATTCGGGAGAATAATTGGGTGGCGCGCTTCAAAGGGAAGTAGTGAACGGTCCAGGCGACCTCCCACTCGTAGTAGGCCATCGTGGTATATTGGGCGAAGATTAGGAAATAGTTTGCTTGGTACATTGGCAACCACACGTTTGATTTCGTCAGCAAAATGGATTTGTTGGACCAGTTTCATCATCGTTTCAGTAGATCGGCGTAGATCAGTGACGGTCAAATACGGGGACGATTCACGTTGATTCGAAGGTTTACGACAATTTCTTATGAATCGTAATACATAGGCCATAACACGTTTTGTCTTTTGAAAACTGCTGTACTTGTACAGGGGGAACACGTCGGTCCCCACAGCGGTTGTGACCGTTACTTCTTTTAGCTCTGGCAGGCTATCATCGGGTATACATTCAATCGTCTCTAGCTCATATTCAGCTTTTTGGAGATATTCAGGACCGTGCCACCATAGATCGTTGTTCATTAGGGATTCAACAAGCTGACCTCTGGACACGATGTCAGCGGGATTGTTTTGGGAACGGACATATTCCCAGAAACATTCCTTCGTACTTTCTTGGATGATGGCAATGCGGTTTCTTACAAATACTTGTAGCTGATGGAGTGGTTTCTTAATCCAGGCTAATACAATTGTGCTATCACACCATAACACAATTTTTCGGAACGGTAAATCAATTGCAGGTAACACCTTCTGCACGAGCCGAGTAAGTAAGAGGGCTGCACACAACTCCTTTCTCGGGATGGAGAGGTCGTGTAACGGCGCAAGCTTCGATTTGCTGGTGAGTAGTTGAAGCTTGGCGGAGTTGTCTGGGAATATACTTCTCACATAGATGCAGGCGCCATAAGCAGTACACGAGGCATCAGAAAATCCATGCAGCTCGTACTCAATGGCTCCATCAAACGTGACGCATCTAGGGATAGAAAAGTATCTCAAATGATTAAACGATGTTCGTAATACTTGCCACTCTCGATGTGTTGCTTCGTCGACCGGCTCGTCCCAGCTGATTTTTAGTTTCCACAATCGTTGCGTCAGAAGCTTGGCTAGTACCAGAGCGGGTGATACTAATCCAAGAGGGTCAAACATCTTGGCTATGGCAGCATACAGCATTCTCTTGGTGACATGATGCTTCACAGGATCAGTTGGCGTTGGCGGGCTGGTAGGATTCATTACGGATAGTGTGTCTGCATTCGGATCCCAAGACACACCTAGCACCTTGATGGTCTCATTGATGTCTCTTTCAGCATTCTGGATCTTCTTTTCACGGTCTGCTTCGGGAATTTGTTCGAGAAACTCGGTTGAGTTGGAACACCACTTGTGGATCGGAAAGCCACCTCGCAGAAGGAGTTGTTTCAGTTCTTGCTGCGCTTCGATTGCAGCTTCCACTGATGATGCTCCGGAAAGTACATCGTCCATGTACGTTTCTTCTTTCACTATTCGGGACGCTGAAGGAAAGGCACCACCATCTTCTTCTACAAGTTGTACCAAACATCTTGTAGCCAGGTATGGCGCGGAAGCTGTGCCATAGGTAACAGTGCACAGTTCAAGAACTCGCATGGGAAGCGCCGGGTCACTTCGCCAGAAAATTCGCAGGAATCGTTGGTCATCTTCGGCATGGCGTATTTGGCGATACATCTTACTAATGTCGGCAGAAAAGGCAATCCTGAATTTCCTGAAGCGCAGTACGATAGAGAACAGGTCGTTCTGTACAACAGGACCAACCTGAAGTACATCGTTCAACGACAGTTGGGATGGTGACGGCTTAGCACTGGCGTCAAACACGACGCGGCATTTGGTACTGGAACTCGATGGACGAAGAACTGCGTGGTGCGGCATATAGTAGACTTGGCAGTTTGGAGGATCATTTTCCTCACGCACTTCTCGGCAGTGTTCTAAAGCTTCATATTCTTCAAGGAACGTTTTATACTGCTCTTGTAGCTCAGTGTTGCGGATCAGTCTCTTCTCCTGCATCAGAAACCGTTTTAGGGAGAGTGCTCGACTGTCGGCTAGTTGATCCAAGCTTTCGTTGAAGGGTAGTCTGACTATAAATCTGCCAGTTTCGTCTCGTTGGTAGGTAGACATGAAATGTGCTTCACAATCCTGCTCCTCCTTGGAAAGCTGAGAGGCGCTTGGAACTTCCTCAACTTGCCAGAACCTTTGCATCATTTCTTCGACATCTTCTACCGATGCATGACAGGATCGCTGAGTGGAAACGTGTTCTTGTGGATGTTCAACGGTTCCTGACACAATCCATCCGAAATGTGTCTCTCGTAGCATCGGCATATTGGCTTCAAGTTCAAGTTGGTTCGGCCTCAGGATTTCAAAGAACAACTCGGCTCCGATCAACATATCTACCTTTTGCGGCTTGAAGAACATTGGGTCTGCTAGCATGGTTCCGATGGGTAACAGCGAAAGGTCGATGTTCACGTTGGATGTTGGAATGGTACCGGTCACTTTAGGGGTTATCAAACACTCGAGATTCACTTCGTAGCAGGAGACACGTGATCTTATTTTCAACTCCACTTTATCACGGGCTAGTGTGCGTAGCGCGTTAATACCCGTAATCGGAACGTTAGCTGGTTTCACAGGAAGTTGAAGACGATGAGCTAGCTCTTCGGTCACAAAATTGACTTGTGAGCCAGTATCCAACAGAACGCGGCAGAGATGCGGCATATTCCACTTATCATACACATTCACGACAGCAGTGAGCAACAACACAGTCTTGGAAGTTTGGGCGACGTTCGATGAACATGTGAAGGGCACAGGTTGCTCGGCAATGGTAGGGTTATTCATGTTTCTATTTGGGCGGGACTGTGATGCCATATTCGGTTGCACGTTTACACTGGATGTCGTAGGATGGGTTGTGTTCTCATACGGGAATTGGGTTTCGCTATGGAGTAACGTATGGTGTTTACGATGGCATTTGCGACAGGATTTGTCGGACGGACAATCACGAATACGATGGCCTTTTCGCAAGCAGTTGAAGCACAAACCAGTGGCTCGGACTCGTTCATTTCGTTGGGTAGGATTCAGGTTGGTTAAAATAGAGCACTGAACGTTCTTATGGTTTCCATGGCAAATCTCACATTGGTCAGAAACGGTTGCAGCAAAAACATGGTTCTTTGTTGTTGGGTTCTTAATCTGTTTTTCTCTGATATTTGTGCTTGAAACAGGGTTCTTACATCTTTCTAACACGGACACACGATCTTTCAAAAAGGACATGGTCTTTTCATAGCCGGGTTGTTCATTCTTGGCGACACTACCTTCCCACAGTTTCTTCGTTTCAGGGTGAAGAGCTTGAGCGATGAGATACACAATCATTGCACGGGAAAGTCCGGTAAACTCTTCTCCAAGGTATTTCAAGTTCTCGATATGGCTGTCTATCTCTTCCACTAGTGAGCGTAGTTCTTCGTAGTTTTCGTGCTGCTGTTTCTTTAGGTTTAACAGACCATGGATGTGAATATCAACTAAACGCCTTTTGTTTTCGTATCGATCGGTTAGAAGCTGCCATGCACGTTCGTAATTTCCTTCGTTGATAGTTCTTTCGTCGATCACTTTTGCCGCTTCACCGCACAATGCTTTCTCCAGGTGATATAGCTTCATGCGTGAACTATCGTTTGATTTATCGACAACGTCCTTGAAGATGGTCTTGAAACGTTCCCATTCTTCATATTTTCCACTGAACGAAGGAATCGGTCTAGGGAGCGGTGCATGGACTACAATGGGCGGAACGGCGTTGCTGGAAAACCCTGCAAGCGTTGGTTTCTTTTCTAGTAGGATTTCCTCAATACATTCTAATTCCAACAAGACCTTTTCGTGGATGGATCGGAATTCACGGAATCTTAGTTCATGCTTGGCACGCTCACTCACACTAACACGTTTTACCAACTCACCATAGTGCTTGTCGAATTCATCATACGATGCATCTATTTTTCTGCGGAACACTTTGCACTGCGCTGACGATACCGTGTCGTTTTCGGCTTTGTTCTGCGTAAGCACATGGTTTATACGTGACAATTCCTGGAACGCCAAGTCACACATGTATGCGCTGCATTCTACCTCCGGTGATACTTTCACAGTAACATTATTTTCTACGCTGGATTCTTCACTTGGAGGGACAACCACGGAAGGTTTCACTTGTATGACGCGGGAGGAAAGAGGTGTGCTGGACATGCTAGGAGCGGCGCGTTGGAGGCGGGCTACACGCGTCGCACGGGGTGTACGCGGTGCGCGGAGGATTTGCAACTTGGGTGGCATCGTGCAAATAATCTTTTTCACAGGATCTTGGAAAATCACGAACTAACACAAGGATTCAGGAATCGACGGGATGACCCAATCGGGAAGCAGCGTCACAATTCACAAGCCGGAAGATGGCGGATTCTCTCGTTCAACACTATCGCGATTCAATAATATGACGGATTGAAGCGTCACTATTCACAGGGCCGGAGGATGGCGGATTCACTACTTCAACTGTTATTTCACAATTCACACTTCACGGTGCCGGTAGATGGCGGATACACAGTTTATTTACTTTATAGAGCCGGAGGATGGCGGTCTTCAGTAGAACACTTCATAGAGCCGGAGGATGGCGGGTCGCAGTAAAACACTTCATAGAGCCGGAGGTTGGCGGTCTTCACTACTTCAATCCGGTTCGGACGGACCAAAATTTATGTTCGGACCAAAATCAATTAGCCAAAACATAAAGTTGGTTTAGTTTTTGTGGACTGTATTTTCTTTCTTTTGCTCTGTCGGTACACACGTGTTCACTGCGACGCTTCGGAAATCACACTCCTTCTTTTCTCTCTACTCTTCTACTCATACCACTTCGCTATGTGGTAACGGGAGCGGAATGATTCCGTTCCGGTGGGAATGACATGTTCTTTTGTGGATTTGAAATATCCGTTGCGGACGGAACAGTATCGGAATTTTTTCTGGTGTAAAGTTGGCAAATCTGTGACATCCGAAAGGCGAACAGGAGAAGCTCTGTTGCTGGACGCAACAGTAATACAATATTATTACTTACATACATCAATAATTTTTTTTGAAGTTAAGCAGTTATGAACTTTCATTCCTTGGTTTGACAATCCTCTGTCGTCACCAAATTTGAGCGTACAAATTTGTAAAACAGAAAACGAATAGACACAGATATACACAGCAACGTATTCTATTGGACGGAATAAGACGCAAAAACAGAAACACGATCGGTGAGATCTGCTGCCGGTATCCCCGGCCAGGAATCATACTAACATCACTTTAAAGACACGGCGCATGTGTAGAAATGGGTCAGAGGAGTAGGATGATGTTCGACCGAAGGTTTATATTAAACTGCGTAGTCTTGGTCAATTACAATTCAATCTGTAGCATACCTGCAATACATTTTACAATGTTTTCATCAATGGAGACATTTCTTAATCTCATATAAACATATAATTCTGCATACCACAATTTCAAACAGTTCATTCAACTCAAGTAACGTACATTTCATCAAGATTGCAAGAAGTGAATATTTAGCTATTTTGACCTAGCGCCCGTTGAAACACGAACATAAAAGGACTGGCCAACGCATTCGACTAGCGAGTGACGCAATGCAATATTATATCAATACAAAGCAAGCAGTGCAGCAGACATCGACCGGTGGGCTAGAGCAGACAGTGGTCAGCAATTAAACACTAAATCAAAAAACTTCATGCATATCAAATCATAAGAGATAACAAATGTAGAATGAATCAGCAATCGATTTGTAACCGATCGGTACAATAATAGCGACACATTTTTTGCAAGCTTTGCAATCAATCGATTGCAAAGCGAATTATGGATCCAAAACAACTAACACTTACTTACTCTAGCAAAACAACTAACGAATAAAACATCCAACTAGGAATTACTTACTCTAGCAAAACAACTAACGGAAAAAACATCCAACTAGGAATATTTTTTAGTTAAGAAAATCGAGCAAAATCTATAGGCTTCCGGCAACGGGAAATTTCATGCTGTTGAAATCGATGCAAAACTGTCAAAAAAACTCAAACTTGGCACTGGAGCTACTACCTCCAAGATCTATGCCGGTAGTGACTCCGTGCTGGATTGCGCCAAACAATTCTGTGCGCACAGCTTGTGTATACGCCAATCACTCATGAGAACCTGATCTTTTTTTTAAATCTCTCGTTGTCCGTGGCTTTTATGTAAAGATTGGGTGTACATACAGTCTTCCAGTCTTTCAGTAATACGGCCTGGCCTGTTTAAATAGAGTAGAACAAGCTGAATCTGGTTTTTAATTCTTTCTAGAGGGTGGTATGTTCCCCTGACCACGGTAGGGCTTCAAACCTCCAATATGCATGTAAGGGTTATTCCTTTAGAATATCCAAAGTCACCTTTTTTTAACAAGCGGTTGGTTTTTTTTTATTGTATCTTCATAATTTAACAACCATGGAATATTACCACGAGGGACTGATTCCAGAGCTAAACGATGCTTTGCATTGCGCCTTGTTGCCGTATTTTGTCACACAATCCGTAGTACCCCTGTCTCCCCTTTCGTACATCCACCGCTTAACCGTTTGACCACACCATTCCACTTTCAACGGTCTGAAGAAGTGGCCTCTGTTATTGAGGCCTGGTCCTCGGCGTTGAGTAGCTCGTGATCTGTTCTATGAATAATAGGACCGGTGTCTCTCGCCGCCTGCCTGCGGATACGTTCTACGAGACGACGATGTATCCAGCTCCGAGCTAAGCCCTCATCAGAGGGTGGCGCCCGTCTGCGATGGCTTCTTCCGGGAGGAACTGGTGGTGGTGTTCCCTCCCGAACGCTGACTCTTCATACTCTTTGTATATACAAGTCCCCCTGCTGTGTGAGGGTATGCGAGGCGGTGCCGTCCCAGCACGCTCTGCTTTGACCGCCACCTGCATGATCTGCTCTGCCTGCGAAGCTGCCACAACGTGGACTGCTAAACGAGCACGTCGATTCCTCCTGCTCGCGACGATTTCTCGCCACGCAGCTTTTCTGACTGGCTGACGCGACCACACCCTCTTACCGTGGGCATTCCTGCAAGAGATGAAAATCTACCTCGCCGTGTTTCCGTTCCATCCACTGGTGGAGGTCGGGAATCATCCCATGAACGCCTGGCTACCCGATCCCAGGTACACTGCCACTGTTCGATCGTGTGTACTCGCTCTTGTCGTCGGATCTCCTTTCTGCTGGCACTCTGGGCAGCTAGAAGCCTCCGGTGGGACCTTGCGTCCTCTTTGACGACCAGATGTAGCGGCATAATCTTCGTCAGCACTATCGTCGTTTCGTACGCCACCAAACGGGACGATCTCGTGACGCCCCTGGCCAGCGACTTCTGGACCTGAGCGAGCTTCCGACGTCACCACTGAAGGTCGGTCGCCTCTGCCCAGATGGGTGCCGCATAGCGTATGACTGACTCCGCAATTCCTGCCACAACCCTCGTTTAAACACCTGGGGGCCACTGTGGTTCCTCATCACAGAGGTCACCAGTCTATATCCAAAGTCACCTGGCCGACTTGCTACGTCGATGAGCATCGAGAGTTACCCTACCAGAGGTAAGAACCCGAAGAAGAATCTTCAGACTGCCTGGACAGTCAAAGTTTCTTCTTAACTACCACAAATCCTATAAAGTCATGATGCCGGCAAAAAATTCACACAAATGTTGTGTGGATCGGGTAGGGGGAGGTTGTCAACCTACTTCTGAATTTTGATTGTGAATAAATCCGATTACTTCAGTTGATCACTGGACAGATAAGGCAAAATAAACAAAGGATGGTGTGTTATCAATTATCAGCATTTCATTTCTGATTGGGTACGTCTCATACTATGGGGCTTTTAATTTTAATTTTAATATACTAGCAATCTTAAATTTGGACAAAATAGTATTTCAAATATAAGTTAGTAAAGAAATGAAATGAAAAAAAACCCTTTCACAATTTCGTTAAATGCTCCTTTTAACGATAATAGTCATAGAAAGCTGCACAATACATTTCTAGTTAACGATAGCTTTTGGAAACTTCCCCTCACGTCACAAGTAGAAGGAATCGATTTCAAAGCAATAAAAATAAACGCAGCAAGTGTCAAAAATAAACTGAAAAATATGATATTGTATGAAATAACATCTTCGATTGCTATCGATACAAACAAGCACGTGGCTAAAGTGTTCCCCAGCAGGCTAACATTCGATACCGGGACAATATGAAACATCATAAACTGTAACGAAGGAGAAAGGCACTGCAGATCAAGCAAAAACAACTGGCAAGCGAACAGGGGATAGCCATTTTGTTTCGTTTTTATTTCCATTTGTAACACTATCATCAGCCGCCAGCACTCGGCTAAAGGTTCCAAGGCGGCTGATCATTCCTTTGACCGAAGTAGCCGTTTCGTAGGACGGTTAAGGCGGACAAGCGGCACAGTAAAGCTCAAGAAATCATTTTCCACAAATCGTTACCCGTAATGGAGGCGACTAAGGCGGGCAATAACGGAACGGTTATCGGTTTTATCGATTGTTAACAAAGTGCAAGATTGTTGTGCCTCCCGTGCCATGCTGGGAGGTTCCCACGTGAAAAAGCCTTCCTAAGCGCTCCCTCCCTCCCCGCTATAAGCGAGATTATCACGAGGAAAACGATGAAAACAACGGTGCAAGTTCAGCCGTGAACAAATACGCCTTCGATTGGATTTATTAAGGTAATACGAGTAAAACTGTACAGCAAGGCACGGAGTGAAGTGAGGAGACCATCTGAGGGCAAAACGAAAAGGGATAAAGGATCGTGTTTTACTTTACAGCACACCTGGCCCATTCCCCTCTGTTACCTTTCGCGTACAAATGTTTTCCTTGGGGAGATTACCACCTTCCTAAACGCATGCTGGAAGCTGGTTGTTGGTGGTTGGGGTTTGTCTTTCTTCAGCCTGGGTTGTTTTTTCCGGGAAAATCCTTTCTCACCACACCCGTGCAGAGTGGGTAAAAAATGAACTTTCGAGCCTGTTTCACGTCTATGTTTCAAATTCCTCTTACCGAACCGAAAAGCACTTCTTTCACGCCCTTCTGGCATGCTGTACCAAAACAAAAAGCCATTGATCCCAACACCAACAACAACGACAGGATAAAACATTGAAGCTTGCACGTTAAACCGATTCATAAACAAAGCATCTGCCTCGAGGGCGAAGGCGAAGGTTGACCGATACGACCTGAGTTCTGATAAATTCCTGACTCTATTTTCTTGACGGGGTCAGACGATTGAGCAGTCTTTAAATTTAACGATCTGACCGCGCTAGAAGATTGTTGCTTTATCGGCAATATTTTAACGATCAGCAATAATGGTTCAATAGTTTTGGGGTTGGTTTTTTGCTTGGGTCGGTAGATTGTTGCGCCTTTACGAAGGTGCTTGGTGGGTTTGCTAAATGATGTGCTATCAAAATTTAAGTGGTACGCAGTAATTTTTTTTTACCCATGGTAAAAATCAATGGAGCGAACTGGAATAATGTTGCAATTACGATAAACCATAAATAGTCAACCAGCTTGATGCATAGTGGGTTGTGTAGTTGATGCGTAGTGAGTAGAAGGGAAATGTGCCGGGGAAAGGGAATGTGCTGACACATTGCTTTAAAGTCACACATCGAGTGTTCTTCCTTAGCGTCTTTCATGGAAATCTATTCCCAAACCATGATGGTTTCCATTTCAATCTTACAACACTCTCAAACCTTATGCTTTTTGTATAATCTGTCCCCAGGAACATGAACTATAAGGCTGTCATTGACAGTGTATTCCTACAACTTTCGTTTGCCAAATTAAAAAAGCTTGGAATCGGTTCATGTCTTGGTGTAAGTCCTATAAGTATGAGACATTTATCCCGCTAATGAATTTTATCATACATGTTTGATTCTTAGAGTTTATCAAAAAACTGTTCTTAGTGCTCTGAAGTTTATGATATTCGACAACGATTCTGCTTGTATTAACTATTTCGAAGATGTTCTGCTTCATGCAGAATTAAAACCTACTCTCGATCGTGTCAATCCTGTCAGGGTCCATCTAACTGATGTTGTCCAGTATGGGAGTTGATCCGGAGATTAATCGATAGTGACGCTGGTATTCACACAGCAGAACCGGGGTTCATATCCCATCCCGGCCGTTGATGTGCTTTCGTACGTCTTAATGCCTAGAAGCAAATTTAAGGACTGTAATTCGAAAGAAGTCTAATAGGAAAGAATATGATTTACTTTAAAAATAACCAATGATCAAAAATGAAGCCTCACGAACGATGAGGAAGTAGCAAACAGAAGCTATCGAAAGCATACCAACAACAAGACTAAATCTAAGAATGTTAAAGCGTTTGTTTTTCTTGAGACAAACTATTTACTTCTTCAGCAACAAAATATATTAAATCTGGTCCAATTTTTCATCATCACCTCCAAGCGTTGGTGAAACAGGGTGATGAATTGAAGACACCGTTTCAAAAACGAGAAAACCTTGGCGCAATGCGTCCGAAATTTCCCAGAACAAAGTCACTGTTATCCGATTGAGGTGGACAGAATGAGAGAAAGAGAGAAAGAAGAAGCGTATAGGAAGCAAGAAGGCAGGTGAATTCAATTTTCCATGCCCGACCTCAAATCCCTTGTTCACCCTTCATCACACCGGTGCCAGATTGAGGTTGGGTGTGGGAACGATTGGCACTGGAACGGTTTTAGCTGGCTACAGAGGATTCGGTGGCTCCAGTGCCAGCAGCATCAACATTATCGTAATCTTGTTTATTGCACACCATTTGCGTCTTGCGAACGGGTAGAGCCCGTTGGAGTCACAAGAAGGAAGGAAGTACGGACTGTTAATCTCACACCGAAGCGACAAATACTGCGACAAAGTCGCGAAATACGCCTCCAGCCGAACGGGGGCGTGATTCTTGTCGCGGAAAGGAAACCTAGAAGCTGGAAACCATCTACACCCACCCTGATAGTGGCGTCACAGACGTTGGGTGAAGATTGTAAGCCACCACCGAACCATTTGTCTTGTTGATTTCCGGGCTCTTCGGGGCCCGTTTTTCAACCAGCTCACTCTTACGCTGCACGGCAGAAAAACACCGGCGAGAATGTAGAAACAAAAACTGAGACATTACGACAAGAGCGTCGTGTGATTGTGTGTTCGTGTGGTTCCGATGCCACCGATTACCCGGTGAGGGTGACAGGTGACAGTGGTGGTTCGATGTTTTGTGGACCTTTTGTTCGATGAAAAATGATCCGAAAGGCGGAGGTTGTGCAAAGGACATCGATTGCTGGGAGGCCAATTCCGTACCGCCCCACGGTGATACGCTGGGGAGAATGAGGAAATATCCTTTTCCAGCGGACCAAAACTAACATTATTGGATGTGGTTGTAGCGTGACGTGAGAAGGTAGGCTTCAACCACACAGGTGAGCCACGTTGAGCCCACAACCATCGAACATCACCCGCGCATTCTCTCACCCTTTCCAAGTGGTCTTATGTGTGTCTCGAGCGTTGCGTGTGAAGTTGACCAGAAGTAAGTCGTTTCCGGCATCCCCTCTGACGGTCGGTTTCTTTGGAGAGGTGTTTTTGCTGGAGACTTGAGTGCGATGAAAGATATTCCGACCTGGGCGTGCGGATTACCACGGGGGTTTACTCGGTATTTTATGGGCCCGATCGGTTGGCCGTTGTACACCATTGAATCTGAAAGAGAAATGTGTTTGATGCTCGCTGTACGAGCAAGAATTCTTGTCTCTTAGCAGACGAGCGGGGTTGATAGTACGTGAACGTACCAGACCCCGTACACCATGGAATCATTTTTCATTTTTATGCTTTAATAAATTATTTGTGTACCGTTTCAAGTGATAAAGTTGATAGAAAGAGGTAGTGTTTTACTTTGTTCAGCCACGGAAAAAATGAAATGGAATTGCATGCTATGAAATGATGTGGAAAAGTATAACATGTAACCAAACTAGTGTTAAAATAAGAAAGATTATTGGAATAGTTGGGTAATTTGGAAGCTACTCTTGCATTTTACTAACTAAAAACATAAAAGAATATTTTAAGTTGACTAACGAATCCCCCCGAAATATGTTCATCCCGCTGGGAAGACAAATATAAATGGTCGAGGCGCTTACCAAGGACTTGTGACGCTGTAATAATTTTTCGTAACTTGATCTTGAACAGCTTGAATAATGTTTTTGCTATGTCGAAAAGCATCTGAAGGACAAGCTCATATTTAAATATCTTCAATTTAGAATTTTTAATTGTTTTTATAATTTTGATGTATTTTTTGATTTATTAATATGATTTTATTATGATAAGATGATGAAGTTCAACTGGCATGCGCCATAAAGCACTTCAGCTCCGAACAGGAAAATATCATCCGGAGTGTCTCTCAATGAGAAAGGTTGACTTTTCAGATTGCTTGTTACTTCTGTAAAATCCTTTACATAATGTAAGGGACATTTTAGAGTAAGATGAAGACAAAGCTAGAGATAAAGCTTTGTAGTTAGAGATAGAATTACCTTTTTACTGCTAATTTTACCCACCCGGCCTTAAGTTCTTGTGAGACTTGAGGCTAACCTTGTATTCTTCGCGTTTATTATGTTCATTTAATTATTGCTTCATTCCTTGCTCAAACATCAGAGCAAATATGAACAGTTTATATGTACAATACCGTTATTGAGATTAAACTACTTTCACAGTCTGTTCATCACAGGTTTCACCCTTGATAATACGTTGCCTTCGCAGAGATTTTATTGATTCAAATGAGCAAATAATCTTGCGATATAACCTACAAATCTTTACAATTTTTAGTAAGATAAAATTCAAAACTATAATCATCCAACATTCTTTTGCAGTTTTTCTAAAGTTTTTGCGTCTAAAAATTCTTAGTTTTTAGTTTTCACGCACCACATTGCGCATTTGTTGCATTTCCTAATCTCTTAGTTTATTAAAATGGACGAACGAAAGGTTAAGTGTATTCGCATGGTCTTCGTTCGTTCGCTCAGATGGTATTAATATTCCCACCAGCCAATCAATTACCGTCGTATCCTGGACCATACTTCAGCATCCGCTGAGCCCTTCCATCCGCCGAAGGCAGTGTTGAGTGCATTACCGGACAGGAAATTGTGATGCGGCAGCTTATTGAAATTTCCAAACCCTGCGTCAGGGTAGCCCGTTTTGAGCAGCAGAGACTAGAGGAAGGTGAAATTGAAATAAGGAAACCAAACAGGCCGCCCTCACCTTCCGAACAGTTAGGTCTACTAATTTGCACCTTCGCTCTGCTCTATAAATTAGGAACCTTCCACCGTGGCCTCCAATCCCGGGGTCAGCAGGAGACGTCAACAACGGTGCCGTTTAAATGCTTTGTTTACCCCAGCTTAAAACGGACTGCCCGGGTGCACGGTACGGCCCAGAATGAGACTGGATTTGGACGTACAAAAGGCATCAAGAATCGAGCCGCCGTAGGACAGTAAGTACTTTGGCCAAGGAAACACAATTATTTCTAACTTTATTACCGCATTCGACGTCACGTAGTCACGGTCCCGCTTGTGTCAAACCGGCTTGTGTCTGTCTTCGCCACGGGATCAGATTTCCACGTTCACGTTCGTGTTCTGCGTTCCGGAGGAGCAAACAGCTGAACTGGCAATCAGACCCCGTTTTGACTGTTTGCTTGTTTGCTCACGGTGCTTCTGATGACGGACAGACAAAACCTGGACGGAGCGAGTCGTAGTGTCTGGGTGTGAGTGTACGGTTTGTCAGCTCGTCCCTATTACGTACCAACACACCGGTATGATACCTGAACCTTCCACTGTGAACGTCTACACGTCAGGGACAGCGCATTTCATCAGCCTCCGTGCCGGATGGGACAGTTTGAAGCATCTTTGCCCGACATCGCTTAGACGTTTCTTCCCGTAGAGACGACAAAAGCACAGCTTTCCGATTGGTACACTTTGGCGTGTGTCCTGTTTCCCGGTTTTTTTTTTACTCTTATGCTGGACAGGTAGTAGATTGTAAGGCGCTCTTAGTTAGCTCAGACCTTGGTTTGGCGGCTGTATTGGTTGCATTTGCTGTGCGACAACAATGGAACGCTGCAGTTTCTAGGGAATAAGCTTACAATCTGTGCACTTCCGGTGAGTCCATGTTTATACGAGGAACGGGAAATATTTGAGCTTATTACAATCAGCAAAGTAAGTCCGGTTGGAAGAGGATTTGAAAACATGGATGACAACTTTTATGGCGATGGTGACAGAAGGTCTTGTGTCAAGGCAACATACGGAAACCAATTTTAAACCTAGTTTGGGATTGTGTATTGATTCCACTCATTAATATCGAATAGTTACTACGCGTTCGTTGCAATTGGTAAGACCCCACTCAATTTTTTGTTTCTATTTTGCCAGAATCAATGACTAATTTGAGTTTATCTTAACGGTCAAGGTCAAACGATATTTTAATTTGTTTAAAAAATATCTTGTACATCCGAAAATGTACCTATCAATTCATTATCTACGTCAACTTCTCGTGTTATCATGAGATAGTTAACAGGAAAAAAGGAGATTCACTATTCATTAAGAAAAAAGCAATCATTAGTCAGATTTAAAAGTCTTGTAAAAAGAGGAAACGAACCTCTCGTAATTTGACGAATTGATGAGGCCCTGAGTAAACCCACATATGAATAACCCATTTTAAGATGATTCGAAAGTCTTTTCAATTAGTTGAATTAGTTTATTAGGAAGTATATTAAAAACCTATTGGTGCTGGTCTTTTTCACTGCAGAGATTTACGTTAGCTACACACGAAGAACAAAACTCAAACAAACTGATCGAAATTGCAAAAGATACACACAAATCCCGTGACATCATTTACAGCTCAATCCCGGTCACTGTTGTGTTGTGCCGGATCGTGTCTGCTACCTATTTTGTGCGCTTTGCACACCATTCCCATTACGTCGAGCGGCTCGTAATGAAATTAAATTGTTTTTGTTTACCGCCGCCCGTTCGCTTCAGTTCTGGCTTGCAGAAAAGTTCTAATCCGCTTACTGACCGCTTAGTTTTTGTGCCCATTCGTGTCCTCCACACTCATCCAGACTCATCCGTCATCTGACATGATGGACAGTATCACGGGCGCATTGCGAGAAAAGTTCCCGGTCATTCATTTCGTTAGTTTTGGACGATCGGCAACGAACACTTCGGTGTCGGGTTCTTTGGGGGTTGGGAAGTGCTGCTTAGAAAGGAACCTTGCGAAAGTAGAGCCAACAGTACAGCCACCCGCACTCGCATGGGAATGTGAGGCTTCACCTCAGGGCAAGGGATTTATTGAAGCATTTGTTACATTCCATCTTCTCCTGCCAGTCGAGTGTCAAAGGACATTGTGGCCGGTCTGGTCGGTGACTGCCCGACCGTCCCCCCGTGTTCCGATAATCCCAAAGGAAAAAGTTATAGCCTCGTGTTGGTGAATCAAATGAAACAACAGCGCTTTGGTTGGGTGGAAGAAGGTGGCTTGGGATGCTCAGACCCAAACCCAACAGTTGGCTAATCCCTTTGCCCAGTTGAGTTACACTAAGCTGTCCTACTGTTGGTGGAGGCCCAGCGAAAGAAACTGCCCGAGAGCTGCTGGACACCAAGGCACGTGGAATTAGAGCAGTAAATTGAGAAATGGCTAATACCCTCTAGGAGCTGCTGTGGCACGAAATGTTTGTATGCGATGATACGTTTCCGGATCTTCTTTGGTTCGGGAAATCGGTTGGGTAAGCAGACGAGCAGACAGAGATGAATTGGCTGTTGGAGATGAAATGCATACAAAGCGGTAATTATAGGCTAGAGTTGTTCGAAATTAGTAAGTGAATGTATTGAGTGATAATGTACATGTAAAATACGGAAAAAGGATGGGAAAGCTTATAAAGAGGATCAACATAGTCCATTGGTGTATATTCTGAGATAATTAATCCTTTCAATATTTTGTAAAATAAGTAAACTGGTATGGTTATTTGCGACTTTTTACAGCAAAATTGGTTAGAATAGATCGTTGAAATACACTGCTTGTCTCTTTTTATATTTGTAAATATTATACAATACTCGAAAGTTTCATTTTATTTTTATTATTCTTCTTCTTTCTACTTATCCTCTTCTACTTTTTCTTCTTCTATTTTTTTTTCTTTTTGCTTCATCTTCTTACTGATTTTCGACTTTCAGGATCATGCCCATTATATGATAGTTTTCCAAACTTATTTGCTGAGGCACCTTTATTTATTTATTTATTTATTTATTATTGATTATGATGGTCCAGTGCCGGGCTGCTGAGGCATCTTGGCAGACTTAAAATTTTGAATTTTTGGAATAGTTCTGCTCGTATTTTCGAAACCAATTTCAAAGAATGCTTACTTGCTAGAACAAGAAAAAATCTTTAATATAAAATCATTTTGACTGATCAATATGATTATTAAATTTATTCAACACAAGCGGTGTTGACAATACGGCACTGGACCGTAATAATTAATTATTAATAAATAAATAAATAAATACATAAAATCCCCCGCTGGAATTTGATCTTGGGATCAAAGTTCCTGTTGAACTAGCCGCGTTCAGTGCTCCGGAAAAGCGATACAATTTTGCTCGCGCTGACTTCGATAAGCTTACGAGAATGATCGCCTTTATTGACGAATCCTTTGACTGATCGAACTACCTAACCATTGACCATGCCACTGATGATTTTTTGGAGTTTATGCGAACCGCGTTGGCTGAATGTGTTCCTTTAAAACAACCCCAACGGGGTCCTCCGTGGGGTGACCGCACACTGCTCACTCTGAAAAAAGCGAAACGTGTAGCTTATCGTAATTTACGACTTCGACGGTGTACAGCATCACGTTTATATTATAATGGAGTTCACGCACTATATCGCCGTTACAACAGACACTGCTATTCTCGCTATCTTCAACGTACTGAATCGAGCTTACGGAAGAATCCACGCAGCTTTTGGAATCACGTTAAAAAGAAACGCAAATCTTCCGGCCTTCCTGGGATCATTCACTATAAAGGAACTTGTGCCTCTACGCAACCAGGCATATGTGAACTCTTCGCGGCTCGTTTCGAGGACAGATTTGTTCTGGATAGCTCAGACCCTGATGCAGTATCTACTGCGCTTTTCAACACGCCCGCCGATGCTCCTTGCTTTATGTTACCGATCATTAACACTACGTCGGTTGCGCTTGCCATCAGCCGCCTCAAATCCTCCTACATCGCGGGCCCAGACGGCATTTCAATGACGATCATTTAGAGCTGCGCTTCTTCCTTGGCCCCTTTGTTAGCAAAGATTTTTAAAGAGTTGATGCGTTCTGGATCCTTCCCTGCCTCCTGGAAGGTTTCATGGCTAACTCCGGTGTTTAAAAAGGGCTGCAAAAACGAGGCCACCAATTACCGTGGCATTAACTCCTTGTGCGGTCCTGCCAAAGTGTTCGAGCTTCTCGTCTATAAACCGCTTCTGGTGTCTGCAGGAAATTACATCAGCGTAAACCAGCACGGTTTTGTCTCCAGGAGCTCAACTACGACCAGTCTTTTGCAATTTGTGAGCAACTGCTACAAATCCATTGACGCCGGCTTCCAAGTTGATGCCATTTATACGGATATTAAAGCTGCCTTCGATAGTGTGTCCCACACTATTCTAATTGCCAAGCTCGACAGATTAGGACTCCCTGGGCCTCTGGTGACATGGCTTAGATCATACCTGTCTGATCGTTCTTACTCAGTAAGGTTGGGCTCGTATCTATTCAGATCTCTCCGTGCAACTTCCGGTGTCCCTCAGGGCAGCAATCTGGGGCCCTTGCTGTTCACGCTATATATCAATGACGTGTCCATGGTACTTCCCGAAGACAATTACCTGATGTATGCTGACGACGCAAAAATCTATCGGGTTATCCGTTCACCGTCCGACCACCTTCAGCTCCAGGCCTCCCTGTGTCAGTTTAATTCCTGGTGCAGGCGTAATGCTTTAACCCTTTGCGTCGATAAATGCGTCACAATCTCCGTCTGTCGCTCGCGGACCCCAGCGCTCCTTAGTTACGTAATAAACGACCAAACTCTCAGAAGAACTGATTGCGTCAAGGATCTCGGCGTGCTCATCGATAGCAGTCTCTCTTTCAATGAGCAGTTCGACCATGTAGTGAGTTGCAGCCAACTGCTTGGACTGGTGGCCAACATGACGCGTGAGCTGCAGGACCCGTTGTGCATGAAGACGTTGTACTGCTCCGTTCTGCGCTGGAGTAGGCCAGCGTAGTATGGTGGCCATCGTCTACTCGAGCCTTTGCGCGGCTTGAGTCCATCCAACGAAGGGCTACACGCGTCGTGTTCCGGTCCTGAGACCGTCATCTGGTGTACAGAACCAGATGTCTTCTTCTCGGGTCACCACCACTCGATGACCGCATTCAGCACGGCAGACTCGCTTTCATCACGGGACTTCTGAATGGAAGCATCGACTGTCCAGTGCTGCTCTCATCGGTGTATTTGTACGTGCCCACCAGGTCGCTCCGTTCTCGGGCAATGCTAGCCATTTCGATGCCCCGCACCTGCTTCGGCTCTAGTGACCCGTTGACCCGCATGTGTCGCGTGTGAACCGGGCACTTCAGCGATGGAGTTGACTACCCGCATCAATGTTTCACGTGCCTCCCTTCCAACCACTTCGTGTTTTGTCTGTTTTGTTAAGTCTCATGTAATATGTAATTTGTTTACGCTACCGAGAGGGCTCTATGGTCCATCGGCGAACAACAATAAACAACAATAAACAATTTTGACTACTTAACATCTGCGTGAAACAAACCCATGGTTTTTCAAATTGGTCCCTTCCAGTGGGCTTCGATTAATTCGCAATTTGAAAACAGTTTTTTTAAATTGCTTATAATTATGGCGTTTGATCGGGTAGGTGGTAAGGTGAAAACGACGCCGACCTTCACACGACAAGACAGGGACAGGGAGTTCAAATCACATCCGAACCGTTCTCCCGTTGCGAGGACTGAGTACTCAACTATGTAGTATCAATAAGTCTCGTAAGACATTTGATGGCCGGTGTGACCTACAAGGGCGTTAAGATAAGAAAAAGAAGAATAAGAAAAAGCAGAAGAAGAATACGAAGAAGAATACGAAGAAGAATCATGGCATTGTACCACGTCTTAACTTGTACGAATCCTTTTATTGACTCGAGCTCGTGAACAACAAAGCCTATCGAACGAAACAAGCCAGGAACAACGAGGTCCCTGGCATATAGAATGAAGTGCATTATGATTTAATACAAGTTTAACAATGTTCAGTTAGGTTACAGGATAATCGATCTTCACCGAAAAACGGACCCCTGGATATGAACTGAATAATTCACACGTCTATAAGTAATAAACTGATCATATCAATGTTTCAATAAATTATTTCTGACAAATCAAAAATGTTTACAGAATTAAAATCAATATTGCAAAAAAAAAAACTAAATCTTTCATAGCATAACAATTTCTCAAGGTTAAGGCCATCTGTTGCTGCGTTTATAATCGTTAAACTTTCCTACCCCAAAGCCATTTCATTTTTTGCTTGCACACTTGACGCTCATCAATTCAAAGTCACCATGAATAAACGACACACAAAACGTTGGCACCACTTCCTTCCTGCTTACGAATCGACGCGATCATCCCGGAAAGTATCATCATTATCCGAAAATTTGTTTTCTATTGGTCCACCCCAAACACCTTCGGAATCGGGCTGGGCAAAACATTCCCTCCCGGAAAAAAAGCGAACCGCCAGAAAAAAATGTAAACATTCTTGAAAGCAGAATTTTTCAGACGGCGCGTATTTTTTTTCTTTTGCTCGCTCAACTGCATTAAGGATGTTGGACCCGCTAGCAAGGAAGTGCGCAAAAAAAACGGGTTATTTACCCAAGCTGAGATGAATTTCATCAACGGTGAAGTAAACTGAAATGTGGGACGGAAAATAAAGAACAAAAAAAACATCATGCCTCTCTTTCCACTTTCCACCAATGGTCACCACGGTCACGGTCGGTTTTTTTTTTGTTTTGGTTCGAGTCGCAAGCAACATAAAGCTTTACCAGACCGAAACAAGCAGACCGCCCTCTTGATTGAGGATGCGGATGCATGAAATCAATCATTTCCTGCGATATCGGATGGCGTTGTAGGCGTGTCGTCCTTCGCACTCGTGGCACAAGCCCAAGCCTCTGTAAACACTGGACCTCTCTTGTGGCTGTTTACGCAAAAACAGCACGACGCTAAAATAGCCTTGTTTAGCAAACTTCGTTATGCGTAGACGACTTGCCAACTCTCTTGCAGGAGACTTCACTCAATAGTGGCTGGTACAACACTGTCACAACCGCACAAAGGATACAACGTATAACGACCAGGCTTTGGTGTTGTCGACCGAAGGTGTTCGGGATTTTCCGAACCTGTGTCCTACCATTTGGAGGGGAAAATCGTGGTACGAATCGGAGGAGATTCAACGCGAGAAAAAGCTTCCTTCTCGTGCTGAAAGCTTTATATTCGTGCAGTTCGAAAATGAGGGGAACTGTAAGCATCCGACACAGATCCAGGACATCGTCGACGGACCTATCCTGCCGAAGAACGGTTGCATTTTTCACTGTGCCGGATGTGCGGAGCAAATATGTGGCGTTTTCCCCACCTGAAAACACCAGGCTCCGAATCGGCTGCCTGGCAGGTGTTTCGGGCCATTGGCATGCAGTTTTCGGTGTGATGGGTTTTCGGTTCAGTGTACGGTTTGGCATCGAGCCCGAAGGACACGCACAAAGGATACGCCGTCACGATAGCCGGTAATCTCACAGCCAAGCGTGTCAATGCCACCTGCGTTTGGGCCAGGTGGACTGTGTGGAACAGTGAGCAAAGTTTATGTTCCATTCCGGACGAATCGTTGCAAGAGAGCTTTGTGTGTTTGTGTCTGTGAAGGTGCAAAATGAAAACATTGAGTGTGACAAGCTAAGGTAAAAGAAAAAAAAACTCCTAGACGTGGAGCAAAGAAAATTAAACAACGGAATTATGTGGTTACAGTACGGTGTACAAAGAACCGTGCGAAGGAGTGTGAATAAAAGTTGGAACAAAATTTATGTGCAAAACTCTGCCCATCCCTCAGTACGGGTGGGTTTGGTGTAGGATTTTGCCCGAAGGCTTCGATGTTTTATGTGGGTGACAAGAAAGGAAACATTAACTTTTCTCCCATTTAGTCCCCCGTTGTACTAAACCGAGCGTTTGTGGGGAAAGGTGTGCGGTGTAAGCGGTGAAAAGGTTGACCGGTTGATTATGTGATCCGTGGCCAAGTTCAAACTAGAAGAAGAAATAACGGTGCTACTGAAGTTATAAACCTCCCGCCCATTCGTCTTGTGGCTACCGTATCGTGTGGGTTGTGTGTATGTGTGCATGTGACAAGCTAGACGGTGTGCTCGCAGGGTTGAGAAGAAATGAAAGGATATATGAGTGTTGTAGCCGGGTGTACAGGAAAATGCCGGAGCGAGTTTAAGTGTATTGACGCCTAAATGTATGCTATTCTAATAATTTTAATTTGAAACATAAGTGCAACAGGCTTTACAGGCGAAGTAGATTGTTAATATTGTTTTATTAAGCAGCATGTATTTTTATTTTAATATTTCTTTCGGGGAATAACCAGAAAATAAATTGTAAACACCGGTAAATTAGCAGAAGTACCTGGAAATTTAAGCATCACACCGGCACGTTACACAAACACAACATTAGAATGGTACCCGGGTAGTTGTTTATGTTGCGGTTTCTGTGGTGTAGCATCGTGGCAGTAAAATGGATGAAGCTTTTGTACATTTCCCGCTCCCACTAAGCTATGGCGTTGAAACATTGTCCAGGATAAATAGAATACCAATTTTACTAAACCACATATCTATTCGACATAATTTAAACATATCCCACAAGTGCACCCCATAACAGACAAACGGAGAAGATGAATGTGAATGGGGAGAATATCCCTTTTTCATATAGAATGAACAGATAGAAAAACAGTGTTTCCAATATTCATATGTACGTCAGCAAACATCGCCTTGGGCAGTAAATGCACCAATTGATGAAGGGACAGATCAACATTGTAGGATGTGTAGGTGACATACAGGCAATTTTCAGTTCTTCCAGGCAGAAGCTGAAGTGAGATACAAACAGATTCAAAAAACACACATACTACAAATACAAAAAAGGAAGGGAAAAGCATAGGATGTGTCAGACAAAAGGTGCGAGGACAAAGATAAGGTTGGGGCAATTTCGGGATCCCTGAACCCAACTCACAAACTCGCCAATTCCATTTGACAACAGAGAAAATACATACACACAGACAGAGCACAAAAAAAAAATACAACCATCCCACAGCAACAAAAAAGGAAGGCCAGGAAATAAGTCCTTCGAGAGAGGAAATTGTAATAAAAATGAATGGAGCGAACTGACACCTCTAATCAAAGGCTCATTCACATCAATCGTGTTTTGGATTTCTCCTTTTCCTTTGCTCTATGTTTCTGTGTGGCCCAAAAGCTTGTGTTACTGTTACCCACAAATATTTGCCTAGTGTGGTTGTGCTGAGGGAAGGGAATAAAATAGCAAACATACACACAGCACGTGGGAAAAGGATAATTGCGACTGTGTGTGTGTGTGAGGCAAGCCCAACGTTGTATAAACACGCAGTGCGGATGGGCTTGGTGAGGGAAAAGAAAGAAAAACTGCGGGACGACATAATTGACGTTCGATTCTGCTTCACACACCGATCCCATCGTAACGGGCTAACAGTTTCGCGGGTTTTTACCGTGTGCTAACTGTTCTTTAAGGATCAGACCGTGGTGGCAACGAAGTGATAGAAACGAGCCTTAACGATAAAGCTGCCGAATTGCCGATATCGAGCAACGTGATCACAAAGCACCGATATGCTAATTATATATTCCTGGCGTTTTGTGAATGTTTGTTTGTGTGTGTGTGTGTGTGTGTGTGTGTGTGTGTGTGTGTGTGTGTGTGTGTGTGTGTGTGTGTGTGTGTGTGTGTGTGTGTGTGAAAGAGAGAGTTTTTCTTTTCGCTGCAATTGTGTTAAAGGTGACTAAACGGTGATTGGTGGTACCTGGAGCATGAAAGTGATAAAACGAGTGGTGGTTTTTGCTAACAGTTGGCTCTGCCGAAGGTATATGCTGATCTCATTCCGGTTCCAAAAATAGAGGGAACCATTTTTTTTGCGTTCCCAAAGGGAGTACAATGTGTGGAATACACAAAGCGGAAATCAGAAAGTGTCGCAACGTGTCCTGTAGCGTGTGATATCGATGCCATTCAGTGGTTACGATTGATGACACCCGGGTAAGTGTACACATTTAGACGCACAAAAATAGATCGTGTTGCTGTTGTGGCGTTTTTGGTTGGGGGGGGGGGGGGGGGGGGAGGGGGGTTTCAGTTGTGACAGGTCACTTGAGTGCGGGAGTGCTCGGGGAGTCTATGAACTCGACTGTCAAACGTCAGCTCATCATACGTAGCCTAGTGGCAATGTCTCCCGAAAAATAGTAAACTAGGTCAAACATGCACCGTAGAATCGTTTGCCGAGGGGAAGAATTTGTTCAAACAAATAGCCGTCCCAAAAAAAAAAAACCTCCGAGAAGACCGAGGCGACCAACCCGAAAGCAAATGGGTTATAAACGGACGCTAATGAAAGGTGGTTAAGGGGATGAGAATTAACACGAATATCCTTTTCGATGTTTGGGGACATTGGCAAAACAAAGGGGGAAGAAGATGATAAAAAGCGACATAAATGAACGACGCTCAAATGCCCGCAGTGGTTGCGGTTTGGTGCTTAGCCCAGGACCATATAATACCCACGTATGGATGAGCCCACTCAGGTATTTTATTTTACACGCCTGTACCGTGATCCTTTTGTGTGCCGTCCAGCTGTGAGTGTATAGGAGATTTCGGTTCATAAACACACACACACACTATAAAACCGATATGCAATGTGTTAGAGCGTCCTGGGGCAAACTGTACACTCAAATTGCTTTCCCAGGAATGCACGGAAGATTCGGCTCGAGCTCATAAAATCAAGTTATGGGGTTGTTAAAAGATTGTCACCCACAAGACCGGATCGAAGAGAGTATGGTAAGGGGGCCGAATCGGAAACGAACGCTTTGACACGTTTTCTTGTTGTGCTGCACTGCTTTTCCACGGTGTAGTGTGCATCTCAGGAAAAAGCACTCGGTTCTCGGTTTCTCGATTTTGGAAAGCGAGAAAGGCGAGAAAATTGATCACCTATCGGAAAATCGGGAAAACTGTATGGCACCCATAGTGATGATCGTTCTCTCGTTAGTGGCCGGCGTTTTTTGTCCGCAGAGAACTATCGCACGATATAGCTCTTCTGGTAGATTTCGAGCTAGTGTGCACGTTGTTCGGTGGCAGTTTTCTCCCTTCTGGGTTGTGCTGTGTAATCTGACAGATTTATGGTTCCCACACCGTACCGGAACCCTTCCGCCGTCTTTCCCAGGGCCGGCGGGAGCCGGAAGTGAACTCGTGCACCAGCTGCAGCGTTTCGTTCCAATATGGGAGACAGCAACCAAACAAAGCAGCGTCGTCGTGCCGTGTTCATCCACTGGTTCTCAGTATCTGGGCCGAGTTTGTGAGGCATTTCGATAGCGAACGAAGTCCTCCATGTCGATACTGGAGGACACAGCGAACCGAGGTCGGGAAACAGGGTTTCTCTGAACCTCTACCAAAACCTTAACATGTGCGCCATCTTTCTGTACACCATCTCCGGAAGTGCTCCCGGAACTGATTGCTATCTACGCTGCCGTTGCCGGCACAGTCGTATTTCTTCGTTTCCCACCGTCATCTTCACAGGACTCTGGTTTTTGGGTTTGGGAAGTAGTGGCAGCTGGTGTCTTCTGGCGGTGGTTATCACAAACATAAATTTATTTCGGAAATGCGACCCGGCCGGAGCATGTGTGGTTCAGAAGAGGCGCAGAAACGGCAGCCGCAGGTGGAGGTGAATTAATTTTTGAAGGACATCATCTCTTCGTTTGGCCGTACGGCCCTGTGAGTGTGTATGTTTTCGAGCACCCTGTTAATAGTAGGGTGCTTTGTGCTGGTCATCAATTTTCGCCTTTGATCGGCGATTATTTCTTGAACGAAATTTATGTCATTCCATACTCAGCCCACAACAAGGACATCGACTGCATCCGCCGTGTTGGGTGTCCCGTTTGGGTGTCGACGATTCCTGTTGGTTTGTTTTTTTTTGTCTATCACCTTTTAACCCCTGCTCGTAATACCGGTCATTCCACCGTCCTTTGCAGTTCAAAGTGGCAGATCAAAGTAAGGTCATTCGTAGTGAAGTTGAACAAACGGCAGGTCCAAATTCTTTGTTCACCCACCGAATTAGACTGTCGAAATGCAATTTCTCCCCAAACCGTTCAACGTGGTCTAACAACGGTTTTTGGGCCACGATCAAGCATTATATGTTCACCGAATGTCACCAGATTGGCACCTTACACACGCCCACACGCGCATCAAACGATAGCGTACGGTGACCGATGTGGGCATGAAAATTTATCGCATTTGATGCCCCTTTTCATGGTTGTCTGCGTAGCAGAACGTGTCCTAAAATGCGTTTGCCATCATCATTCTCGCTCACAGGATCTTCTCAGTCTTCTAGCCATGCCATGTTCAATATATTTGACAGCCGATGTGGGACAATATCATTGCTTGCTGTGTGCTTCATGATGGATATTTTGGTCTACAGGAAGAAAGCACAGTGGGTTAACACATCGTATCATATGTCCACGAATGAAGCTGTTACGGATACACACGTGTATATGGATGTTAGATTCCGTTTCTGGGAAATCCGAATGGATATGGTAGAGAACGTTCTTAGGATGGAAAGCATTTTTTTTTTTTGTTGGAGATGAGTGTTGATTTTCCATTATCATTTTTATTTCTTTTTTTCTATTTTTCCATCGTAGACTCTTTATCTAAAGGATTATGGTTGGTATTCTTGGAGACCAGTTGTAGAGTAGTTGTCCAAGAAGATTAAAGTGCTTTTATAATACTAATTGAGCTAAAGTGTTGAATTTTTACCTAAGATTCTTTAAGTGGAACATTCAACTCATGATGACTGTTTAACTTCTTCTTCTGTTGGATTTTAAAGCAATGTAATGGGTATTTTTCGCAATTTACTTGCTAACCTTAAGTATACTTCGTAGACAGGCAGGGTGTCTGTGATATGGAGGACAAGTTTGGCACATAATAGTTCCGAAATTCTATTATTAGTGTATTATTTACTAAACCATCTTTCCATAGCCTAATTTTCCTAAGCTTAGTCTTAGTATGCGCGAACCTCCACAATCAGTGATCTTCGAAAAAAATCTTTTTAACACGTGCTGAAACCATTTGGTGATCTTCTTACTATATACTTCAAACGAACAAACCTTCATTTGCAGCTATCCAACCATTTGGATTAAAGCTATTCTAAGCGAGTTTTACATTTTTTAATATCTCAGAACTTTGAGGTAGTTAATCGAATCATATGAGAATTATTGTTTGAAAATCGCTGCATTAGGTTTTATAAATTTATGTTGTAACAAATTGATTTACAAAAAAGCCGTTGTTATGAATTGGAAAATATGTTGACGTAAAGTTTGTGCCTTTTCAAAGAAACGCCTTATATTCACATAAACATTTTATACATAAAATACAGGATAAAACATAAAATATTGTACGAATCGAATTAAAGGCTGCACAACGTTGTTTAAAGCTTCAAGCTTGACGTTTGTTTGATATTAATGAAATTTAGCAAAGCAGTGCACGCTTCGCCGCTATACATCCTAGGTACAGGCTGACCAAGAATAAATTTCACTAGACCGATGATGGATTATTGGATGGCCGGCAAACCATGCAACCGCTCTGGCCATGCATGGATGAGCGAAGCTGACTTCTACGCCCAATTGGGTCACCAATGCAACCCAATTGTTCAAACATTACACACACACACATAAACGTATCTAGACGATGCCAGAACGGTGAGCATGTACACGCATGATTTGACACAAACGCTACGACAATTGTACAGCAACAATCGCTCCGGTCACAGATGTGTCAAAATATCGATCACACAATAGAGCCATTTTGGGATGGCAGGCGATCTGACACATTGATGGGGCAACATTTTAATGGTATACCGCATCGGTGGGAAAAACTGGTAGAAGCAATGGTGGCTGTGGGGCTATGCCTGCAGCTCGGCTTTAAACTGTTTATTGGAGCCATTAATTTGTGCGCGTACTGTTTCTGTTAAGCGTAGGCTAAATATGAAATCTAATTGCGTATAGTTTTTGTTATTTTTCAATGATTTCCTTTTAGACTGCAAGTAAATAAAATTTTATTTTTCAAGCTAGATTTAATTGACACAGATCGAAACATTCAGAACTAGTAAAAAGTGCTAAACAATTCCATTTGCATTCATCAATCAATGAGTAGCAATATTACTGCTGACGCATGGTACGTAAGTATTACCTGTTCAGCGCACGGAGTCATGCACATAAAATCTTCAATTGCAATCCACTATAATTAGGCCGATTAAATAATTACCCTCGGAAACGGTAAATCAAACTCTTCTGCCCGTCCGATGCATCGCGCCTTCTGCTTTCGATTGCTACTTACCAGAAAGGTTCCAGGAAAACAAAACCACCCTTTCAAAAAAAAATGAAAAGCCCTTATTCGTGGGTGACCCCGTCGGAATACACACCTTAAGACCTGCTGGTTGACGCCCCCGTACGCTGACAAATGGATTAAAGTCACCGGCACATGGACCGGGAATCTCTCGGTCAAGGGTTTACCCATGAAGCGTAAACGAGTCCGGTTCCTAGAAGTGGCGGTACCAGAACTCCGACAGAAAGTTATTACATTCTATCATGAACATGGCATTCGTTGGGCATTACATTTCGAGCTGTGTTTGTGAATGGTAGGGCTGGTGTTTTTTTTTTTTTTCTGTCCGCTTTTATTATACCGCCTATTTTATTGCACTCGATACGGAACACAGCACCAATGGTTGCAATCGGGCAGCACATTTCAACACAATATTCGAAAAAAAAAACAAATGCGAAAGCGAGAGAAAACCTTCAAAGTGGAGCAAAAAGTTCGCTCGTAGAACAGATTGCATGAAAAAATGGAGCACAGAAAAGTACCGAGAGTGGCCATAGTTTAGGTGTGTTTGTGTGCTCCTTCTTCCGGGTTTCGTCGAGGGGTTCAACGAGCAAAAATTTGTTGCAGCAATGCGACCCATACTGCACCGAGCTGCAGTAAATGAGCTTCGAACTGTGTTGCAATCGGACGTTTATATTCTACTTTTTTTACTGAAACGACCACACCATTCTATACAACTTTTTTTTTCATCTTTTCCTTTTTAAGTGCTTCTAAGGTAGGACGGAAAATAATAACAAAAAGTTAAATGAAAAAAAATGGCTCGTCTCGTCGTTTTCCGATGACCAATTCCCTCAGCGACAGGAGGTTGTTTCCATCTCAGGGTTTTTCAACGGTTGCAATTCGACGGTTCTCTCTCGTTCCAGCTAGCCTGAGACACGAGAACACGATAGAAATAAACAAAACCGAGAAACGAAGCAACATTCATTCACTATCCCGCCCTCGAGGGATAGGACATGAAACTGTGACGCTTTCGTGGACGAACGGTACGGATGCTTTCTTTTTTCCGTTAAATTGTTGGAGATTGTAAAGTGTGCCTCCGGGTGTGCTCCATTCGGTTTCAGATGGAAGAAATTCGGAAATGAATCAGTTAGGTAAGGCACACTCCGACCAAATTCATTCCCTCCCACAATAGAACACATCCGGGCTCGTTCTGGATCCGCTTCAATAACACATGTCCGAATGGTTTGGACTTTGTTCGGTGCGGGAGTGTTGGTGTATTTTCAAAATCGATCGAATGAAAACGATTTTACAGCACAAGAAACAATTTCCGGGAATCGGGGTTTTTCCTTGAAAAGATAACTTTATTGGGAAGAGGCTAGAATTTCTAGGTCGAGAGCAGGTTCGTCGCGCGGGACTCTGGTGAATAAATAAAGTCTTAACGCTTGGTGACGAGCTTGTTGACATTTTCCCCCCAGAGGATTGTTTGTTTGTTTGCGATTTGTCTGTAAACGGCTGGAAAGGACTTTCCCACCACCTACTGACCCACTCCCACAACGTAAGGAAATGCATTCGATCATGGAGCAAAGAAAAGAGCTTAACTTTGGCCGAACGAACGCTTGCGGAAATGTTAAATCTTCAATTGAACTTCGACACCACACCGTTTGATCGTGCTGTACGGTGATTGAAGGAACGTGTCAGTCTAGTACGACCCGAAAAAGGCAAAAGCTTCAGGTGACGGAATGCCTTCAAGGTAACGTTATCAGTGGCAGACGGTTTCAGTAGCAAGCTGCAGTAACTTTGACAAAACTTTTGATGGCTTAGTTGGGGATGGTTGCTGTCGGTATCGGTTCCATACTTGAGGGTGTACTGACTGGCATGGCATGGATGTATGGTAGGAGCACACCATTGGCTTTTTAAACGATTGGTCGTTGAAAGAAGCCAAGCACATCACGCCCATCACGATCGGCGATGAGCAAACTGGCAATGGAATGTAATTAAAACCGTTTAGTGTTAATTAAACCTTCTCGATCGTTCGAACCCGAACGGGAATGGGGTTGTAAAATGAAATGTAACGACGACGGTGAATGGTGCGTACGCACACAAAACTTACGCTTTTCTTCCGAGCGTTCGCTAAAGAAAGGATTAAGATTGTAACGGAACGGAGTTGTGCGGATGTTCTGGGAAACAGTCAAAACCGAACCGGTTCCAGCGTTCATGTGACATTGGCATTTGAAGCATGCGTTCTTTGATGCCGGCACCTGCCCCCGTTAGCGAACAGTGTTCGTTTGCTGTTAATGAGAAGTCGTCGAGAACGGGATGGGACGCTAGACGCTCGAAACACTCGGTGTTTCGGTGATGAAAGCGTGCTGCGTTACGATGCTAGTTTGATGGTCATGATGATGGTAAATTTAGCCAGAAACAGGATCGACCCTTCTCGGGAGATAATGTAATAATCCTATTAAGGGTGTTCAACGATGCCAGCCCAACGGTTGAATCCGATGTAGTCGTAACGTTACATCGTTCAAGTTCGCATAATTATGATTGTAGCTGTAACGTGACGCAGCTGATATTGGTTTAATATTCCGTGCCATACGTTAAACATTACACTATGGCAGCTGTGTGAGGGACGTTGATGTGGCTAGTTTAGGTGCAGGTGTTCAAATCTTATACACAGTACAAAGACAGGTTAAAAAGAATAGATAACAGTTTGATTACGCTTCAACAGATGAGACACATTTGTGGGTAAATTATGACAAGAGTCATTCTGGAAATGAATTCTTTAGTCCTATTAAAGCATTTATTGTTTGCTTCAGAGTTCGTTTGTTGCAAACTGCTGTTTTATAGAATATAAGATGAGTTTTCCCATTTTGAAAATATTAACAAACGACGAAACAAATTATTATGTTGAAACGGTTGTTAGTAACAAAGAAGCAATTGGCTCAGCGACTCAAAACCTCTATAAATAAATGAAAAAAATGTCAGTAATTTAGTGAAACTGCTTACATGGAATAAACGCAAGTCTCAACATCACGCAGGATCATCCGAGACTAAATACTAAGAACTAAGCTACCGGCAAATAAATTCGAGTCACTAGATCAACCTTCATTTTGTAGCAAAATTTACAGATATTTAAATAATTTTAAATTATTTGTTTCCATAGAACGATGTTTCAGCAGAAAAGATCAACAGATCTTTATTTTTGGAACAGCTCAAGCTATAGAATGCAACAAATATTCATTGTGTTAGTTCAATAGACTTGTGCTGGTGAAGAATAAATTACTCGGACGGTCCCCATGTCGCAACGAGAACGGAACAACGTGATTGCTAGCTGTGCGGACCATTATCTTTATTTTATCTGACTGTCCAGGCAGTCTGAAGATTCTAGATGAGAATCCTCCTTACTGGAACATCGAGGCCTTACCTTTAGGACTAGATAGGAGGACTCTTGATGCTCATCGGCGGAGCAAGTCGTCCAGGCGACTTTGGATGTTCAGAAGGAATATCCCTTACTGGCATGTTGGAGGTTTGAGGGTTTACCTTTGGTAGCGGGACATTCAAACCTCTAGAAAGAATTGAACGCAAGGTTTAGCTTGTTGTACCTTCTCTCTAGACTGCTCTCTTTCTATCTCTCGGTCTGACCCCGAAGGCTTCCTAGACCGCTTTATTTGTACCCATTTCTTACAATAGTTTTCGCTCGTTTTTTGTAACCAAAAATTGGTTCTTAGTGGTTTTTCTTTTTGCTTTTGCATTTTGTACAAACATATTTACGTAAGCACAAAATGTGTCGCGGAGTGATCGATTGCTTCACTTGCAAGAAATGTGTCACTATTATTAAACTGATTGATCGGAGCGGTGCGATTGACTGTTGGGTCTGCCTAAAATGTGCCCGATATCATTTTTTTATTTATTTTTTTAATTTTTTATTGTTAGTTCTGTTGCCTCGCGGGTTTACAGAAATGACTTATTTGCTAAAACCTAAACCTAAACCTAACTTTGCTAAGCGCCAGGGAATTAGGATATAAGGGAGGAAGAAAGCTGGGAAGAATGTTTAAGACGGGACCGGAAGATGGATAAACTTAGGTGAAAGTCGAACATATGGGCCACAGAATTGCATTGACGAACAGCACACACGAGGGGGTATTTGCGCCCTGCTGAGGTACGACGACTTGGGATCGCAAGAGGGGGACGATTACGAAGGACACGAGAAGGGATGTAAAATGGAACACATGATAACAAAGCAGGAGCATCGGTATGACCGAGAAGGAGAGCGGCAATAAAGGTTGATTGGGCCTGGGAACGGCGAGTTTCCAACGAATCCAGCTTCAGCAGCTGACACCTGGACTCGTACTGAGGCAGGGGGAGGGAAAGCTCATCAAGTGATTTGTGTATTGCAAGCCTGGTAAACGAACGCTGCATCCGCTCAATACGCTCAATATGCGTCTTCGCTAGGGGCGACCAAACTACTAAGCGGTACTCCAGAACCGATCTGACCAGCGAGCAATACACAACTTTCAGACATAAGGGGTCCGAAAGTCGCGAGCAATACGCTTGAACAAGCCATACGTCTTCCAAGCTCTCCCAACCACGGAATCAATTTGAAGGTTGAAGGAGAGATCTTTGTCCAACCAGATTCCCAAGCCTTTGATAGCCGTGACTCGGCTAACAAACTGATTGTCTAGAGCATATGGGTAGCTGATGGCAGTTCGGGATCGGTTAAAGGAAATGGCCTTACACTTGTCGGGACAGAGTGTAAGGAAATTACGAGCGCACCAATTAGAGAAATAGTCAAGGATGCCTTGAAGAGACTCGCAATCTTCATCAGAGTAAATATGGAGAAAGATTTTTAAGTCATCTGCATAGCATAAGAAGCAACCATTGGTATCATCATAGCAAAGAAACACGGTACTGTCATCATTAATGAAAATAAAAAACAACAAAGGGCTAAGAACACTACCTTGTGGGACGCCCTTAGAGGAGGAAAAAGGGTAGGACAATTCGTTATTATACTTAACATAATACGAACGATCACACAGAAAAGAACGCAACCACGAGACAAAGAAGTGGCTTATGTCAAATTTGTCGTTACATAAAGTTACTTGTACAAACCATTTGTTATTGTTATTTTGTGTTGCTGACCACTGTCTGGACTCGCTGGTTGTTTTGTACTGATATCATATTGCATTGCGTCACTCGCTAGCCGGGTGAGCTGGTCAGCGTTTGAATGTTCATGTTGGTCAAAATAGGTGAATGTACATTTCTTACGTTCTTGGTTATTGCAGGTTATTTGCTAAAGTGGTGAACTTCTGCTCACCGTATACCGTTCGGCTCTGCTACGCAACGCTTGTTGTATGCGAAATACTGTACATTCTAGTGAGATGTTTAGCAGATATGCTACAGACTTATGTATTTCCAAATTTCCAAGTCAATACAAATTCTAAGGCACAAACTTAGGAGGTGATGCGAGATTCGATGCAAATCGTTATTTATTTTAGTGTTTTTCTCATGCACCCAACATTTTAACTAAAAACACCTAATGCGGTTACGGTGGTTACGGTGTCGCCGGCGAGCTTTTCATCCTTTCGGTGTCATATACAATCTTAGAAACTTCATCTCAGCGCGTTTCACATGTTCCTGTTACCGCGTGAACCGTGAGCTGTTGCGGTCACTTTCATGTAATCTCTATCCAAAAGGCTACAATTCAATCGGATCATACCTTTTGTTATTTATTGTTACATAAGAGGTGAAAAGTGCGAGTTATCTTTAGCCAAACCGAATCATTAAAAAGTAAAAGGAAGACCATTTATGATGAATTTGATACTGCATTGGGTTGAAATAATCAGGCCACCGTTGGGATTACATCCTCAGACCTTTTCGTTTGTGCTAGCGAGCATTGATTTGCAGGAAAACTCCGGGATACAGATTAAATAAATTAAAATGTAATAAATAATGTTGCACCAATCCTTGTTTTCATTTCAAATCTAATCGATGTTTTCGTTTTGCTCTACTCTACAGATCCTTACACCCCACCGCAGCCCATTGGCATCGTTCGTTCCAACGAAGAGAGCACACTCGCGCATGTCATCCGCTTGAGTGGTTGATGGCTCAAGACAAAACGTCCAGTTAGGTCAATCACAACACAATGCGCAACGGTATTAAACGACCATGGTTCATAGGACGTTTCACGCTAATCCTAACCTGATGTGAAGAGACACAAATGCTGCAGCTTAAGATCATTGAACAACATTGGTTTGTACTTTTGATCCAATCAATCGGAGCCATCGTCGTGATTGTCTTTCGTGCCATTTCCATCGGTACGGGTCGGTCGTCTGTTGTCTAGCAAACGGGAAAAGAAAAATACAACCAAATCCACTTCAAACATTTCCCTGTATTTAGAAGCACACCGACCGAATGGAAAGGCTAAATGTAGAACTCCACAGTCCACCAACACAAACACGCTCACAGCAGCTCCACTGCACGGTGAAAAGTGATTTTTCGCGTAATGCTAAAGGATTAGCGGATGTGGCTCGAACTGGCAGGGCAAGGAGAAAAAAAAGGGGAAAATGGACACAGAGCAACAGAGTGCAATCGTTCTTATTTCTATTTTCTTTCCCTTTTCACAGTGCCAGCAACAGAAGTGTATGCAAACCGTTCGAAACGCGTGTGAGTATGTGTGTGTGTTTAGCTCAGTGAGTTAAAACGTGATCGTTCTTAGTGGGAAAACGAACCTTCCATACATGCTTTAGGTGGTGAAAAGAGGCGAAAAACGTGAAGCAACATAAAAACGGAAAGAAATCTTCGATTGTGCTAGCAAAACTCGTGACCCGTGCGTTACAGGTGCCGGAAAATTCAACCGTGTGCGTGAGTGTATATGTGAGTGCTGTTTTCTTTCCTTTTCTTCTTCATTCTGATCAGCTTTCGGATGAAAGATCCGGTACGGAAGTTCTGGTGAATGTGAAAATTTCCACTTTTTAGCTGGTTTTCTTTTTATTTTTGCTGGTGCTTTTCCGGAGGATTAGTGGTACGTGTGTGTGTGTGTGTGTGTGTACATGTGTAGGCGAAGCAAAGCGTGCTGGTGGAGAAAATGTGTGCTCTTTGTGTGGCAGCCGTGTTCCGACGATGGCCTAATGGAGGGAACAGCGTGAAAAATCGCCGTGAGTGAAAAGTGTTGTTTATTTTATTCAAATCTACACTCGTGGGGGTGGGGCGAGAAAATCGGAAAAAAGGGTAAAATCTATCGGGATGGCACCGGAAGCTTCCCATCGTGGTCGTGCTGTGTTGTGGTGTGTTTGTGCGCTTACTTTTCCTTTCAAACCCGTAACGGCGGTGGTGATGGTGGAGGATTTAAATCGTGACGCGATCGTTTAAAGTATAACCCTCGCCCAGTTTTCTGGGTTTCCGATTTCCAACGAAGTGGCCGGTGATAATACCTTTCCTTCGCCGAATCAAGAGTCGTTTTACGCGAAAGTTGATGCTCGACTGCGCGAGACAGCAGGAGTGGTCGGGTTAAACGTTCGAACGGAGTAGGGGGCCTTTTTGTTGTGCCCGTGGAGGACGTTACGAGTGGGGGAGAACAACATAAAAACTCCACAGTCCTGTTCTCTACCCCTCTGGCGTAGCAGTGTGCTGAATGTAAAATCGGTTTTTACGGGCAGAAATTGAACGTGTCAGAGCGAAGAGTCGATTCGATGCTTTTACGCCGGTCGCCTACAATGGAGACTCCGGTTTGCATGCAAATTGTGTTCGTGCTGCTGCTGTTGATAGTTCACCGGCTGGATGGTTCGCTTTCACCGGTGCTGCAAGGTAAGTTTTCCACTTAAGATGGGCTGACGATTGTGTTGTTGTTCAGTGCGACGAAAGCAAGAGGTTGAGAGTAAGGAGTCGTTTTTTAAATGATTTTGGTTTTAATACTTAGAAAGAACTTATTTTATTTTATTCTGATGCAAGCAAAACTGTTTCTTTACTCATTCTGTTTGCTGAGAAGTGTAATAAATGTATTTTCCTTTTTTATGTTTTATAATTATTTGTAAATAAATGAGTTTATACATCTCCCTCATTCATCGAAATAATCGAAAAATGTTCTATACTTAAAAATTGAAACCAAAGTCACTGTGCTAACCTTCATCATTGGTTGAATAAGGTTCGAGAAAATAGGGTAACACTCCAAGCTCACCATTGCTGATGCACATGATTTGAATTTTTAGTGTTTTGTAAATCCGAGATGACCATGCTATCTGCATCATCTCCGAAAAATCGAAATCTGGAAAAGATTGCTTGTAGAGATTTTCGAATCGTTAGAATACCTTGAAGTCTTTAACATTAGACATCATGGTGCAAGAAGATTAGACGATCTTTTGACAGCCATCTTTAGCATAGGAAGAATTTAGCAGAGTTAAAACCCTGCTAATGATAATGGTTTCTATCAAAACATTGACTGTGTTTCTTTAAGTTTCGTTGCGGTAGTCGCATACGCTAGCAATGCGTCTCTTGTCATGGCGAAGGTCCTTCGCATTGTAGTTGTTTAAATTCCAGTAGGATTCCCGAACAAAACGGACAACCGACGCCCCACACAGGGAGGACAGATGCTTGCTATCTGTGTGCGTTAAATTTAGCCAAATCACCCATCTTCGCAAGAAGTTGGTTTTTCTCCTCTACCCAAGCTTTATTTGGGCGTGTAGAACTGAATGGAGAGTCTATATTTTTTTCAGATGCATACTAATACTAAGACGGCCCGATGATGATGCTAAAGCGACGCCGGTCTTTACACGGCAGGACCGGGATTTGAACCATTCACTCGTAGTGAGGATTGCCTGTCTCGATACGGGGCATCAATGGGTTTTACTAAGCCATTCGCCGCTCATGACCATTACTACATACACAGTCAACGGAATAAATATTTAGTATCTTAAATTCTAGCCTCATCACTTGTATTACTATATCGTCCTTAAGAGGAATAATTTGAGCATAGCCAAAATGGAAGGTGACTTTTGGAAAAAAAAGTTTCAATAAGCAATGTTCAATATGCTTTCAAAAAGATATCTTCAACTGTATTTCGTTTTATGTTTGACATAAAACATTTGCACACATTTACATTTACATGCAATTATCTGGACACTTACAGTTTTCATAACAAATCGTATCCTTACATATCGCTGTACAGAACGACCTTTAACAAACTTACAACCGCAAATAAAGTAGGGACATAAAACCACATAAATTATCGCATCAACCGAAATAACGAAATATATTTACAAAAAAGAGGTACAATAAGTTCAATCAAATACATTGAACTTTAAATACGTCCAAAGCTAGCTCATAACGTATAAATGTATTTTGATATATTAAAAATGGTCGGAATTATTGGTGCATATGGCAAAAAATGTCATCAAAAAGTTCCTGGGCCTCAACTTTCGTTTTGGAGTTTTGGAACTGATCTTAGATGGCGTTGGAAACTTTATAAGGTTTTCCCACGCCCTGTCAGTTAGGAGGTGCCAAGAAGAAAAGGAGAGAAAAGAAGGATCAGAAAAGGGCAGGACGAGCAATCCTGACGAGGGCAGGATCCTATCTGCCCTGGAATCAGTTAGGGAGCGATCGAGTCAGTCGAAAATCAATCACGAGCGGACAAAGATAGGAAAAAGAAATATAAGCACGCACGAACAGCGGACTAATTTTTTGGTTATTTACATATAAGAGCTTACCAATAAAATAAGCTACACAGAAAAAGGAAAAGAAGCCGCGTCTCGTTTTTTAACAGATATAAAAGATGCGTTAACAACTAATCTGGTAATTAGCATGAGAAAAAATAAACTCTGATCATCTCTCCTTGTTCACAATAAACTCTTCTGTATTGATTATGAATAGTTTGTTTTCATTTGTTGTTAAAGGGTTTTCCTAGCTGTATTGTCATTCATAAAAACGAACAAATATAAGTGGTTCAAAAATGATTACTTGAAGAATACTCGACCATTTTGTGAATCCAAGTCAATATGATAATCCGATTTTCACTGTACTTTGTAGAATAGTCCAAAACCTATCCATTCATTTAAGAAAGTCACTTTTGTCGTCGTGTTTCAACAGTTTGGCGATGAGTTAACGGTAGTTTAGGCAGTAGAAGGCAACACAAAAATGAGTCTAAATACAATTAACATGCCCACCTTTATTCAGAGTCAAATAAAAGTCAGCGGTGAAGCAAGAGGGTTTGGTGCCTATTAAGTGATTATGCAAAAATACATGTTGGTGAGAAGAAATAATTCGCCTGAAACCATACTGTTTGTGTAGGTATTCGACGATGCTTACATGCAGCATATAACGTGTAAAGCTATTTTTGAGACTTTGATAGAGTTATTGTTGTTCAGCTTCAATACAGACATCGATTATGCTTAAATTCTTTTCAACGAGCATTCTTTTGAGATCTGCTAGTAGAAAGATCAGCTACCAAGTGCGGACTCCAGACTAACATTAACATGAAGTTAATGTTTGGTTGGTTCTGTATTTTTTCTCATCAAAGAGCAACACTTGAGATGCGCTCTGTGTTGTGCTAATTTCCAGCTTTTTGTTGAGTTCGCATAGTCCGAAATTTGGCTTGTTAAAGTGAAATGCTCATTGCTCGTTATCCTTTTCAAATTTTTCATCGTATCACCCTGGCAATCCTGTATACACTTGTTGTTAATAAAGTGTTATCGTAGCTATTAAGGCACTAACGGCATTGGTCTATACATGGCAGGACCGGGGCTCAAATCTCATCCAGACCGTTCCCCCGTAGTGAGGACTGGCTATCCAACTACGCAGTATAGGCAAGTCTAATACGCCATTCGATGGTACTAGGTTGTTAAGCCAAGAATCATAAAAGAAAAAATGCTCGCCATTTTGCGATGAAATCATGCATAAAAAGTGTGGTCACTTTTTCGTATTAAAACGTACTTTTTCTCTTAACTGTTGAATATATTCTTTTCAACCACATTTGATGCAACCCACCCCAAAAGAATTATTTGATCAATTTAATAAGCTCTCATGTAGTAGGTTTCGTCTGCTAGCGGATGTTAACATTTTAACCAACTCGTTCCTGTGAATAACTGAAATTTTCTATCCAAAGCGTACGTTAACTACGGAAAGTTACTTTTGGGCAAGAACGCGTTTACACCTACTATAAAAAGTTCCTTTTACCTCACACAAACTCACCTTACTGTGGCAAAGTTCTAATGCAAGGAATTGTCAAATTAAAAAAAAAAAAAAGATTACACTCTTCCAAGCTAGTCCATTCGTTGTTCCACGTTGTCGGTGCGTAGAGAGGAGCTGGATGCATTTTATTTCCAACACTGACCAGACACTGCAGTAGAGGTTACTGTTTGTGGATGGTAAACTTTCGCAAATACATACCGTTTACCGCTTGCAGGACGCCAGCCGTCCGGGATGTACCCCCGAATCTACCCGTAGCTGCTTGTGACCAGTTTTCCGACCAGACAGTACCGTGTTGGTGTTTTCCATTAAGCACCGAAAAGTGTACAACATTGCAAGCATACGCAGTGTATCGTGTAAGTGGACGACTACTACTGGCAGTGGGTTACGGGCTTCGGAGTACCACTAACATTGCTGGCTGTTTGGAGTGGGCCGAGAGAAACATTTCATTCATGTTTATTCTCCAATTAATTCATTAGCTTTATGGAGATGAAACACACCAGCACGGCACACTTACGGGCTGTCGGTTCGTGTTGGCCGTTCGACCTGGGCTCGGTGGCTTGCATGAGGAGGGTTACACGGCAACACGGAAAACATTTACAAAGTTCAGCCGGTAGTGTGTTAAAGCGAACAGGGAACAAGAGGAAATTGTAGCAAACAACTGACACTATTGTTGAAGTCAAATGGAGCATCAGCTCCATTGTTTTAGGTGCAACATATTGGGACAGGGAAGAAGACGATATGTTGCCTTCTTTTTGTAAACAAAATTGTAGTTCCAACCAGGCAGAGCTTAAATTAGCTTGTTGGTGAGCGGTTACTTCGTAGAAATTAATGACTTGTATTTTGATGTAATTTCTTGTCTGGATAATTTGACAAATTATCGGGATTTCATTGCCCGTTCTCATTCCATGTTACGGATGCGGATGCTTGTGACATGAATCAGTTTTCTACACCATTACAGTTATTTATGTCAATAAATAACAGAGTTTTCTCATAAAATACTACTTTTCTGCGCGAAAAATTCAAATTGATGTGAAGTGACCTTACCAAAAATGTCCTTGAAATCTGTTTTATTTAGCCTGATTTCGATTTGTTGAAAGAATCTCGTTTCTAGAAACAAAACAATCATCCACAGGATCTGGAGAAAATCAAATCAATAAGTAGTTGGCAAACCAGAAAGCCACTAGATTGAAGTAACCGATTCTGATTTGCCCCGGATGTCTTCACTTATCTGAACGCTCCGTCTAAAGCGGCTTCGCACACAAGCAGAGAAGTAACTGAAAGTCAACGAGATCGATCGATGCTCCAAGGCATAGAAAATCAAGTGCCTGGTTTCGAATAGAATATCCGCCCACCAGCTTTGCGTGAACTACATGAATAGTCTTGTAATCGACAAACAATTCTCAAATCAAGCTTCTTGTACCGATCGGCTTTATTTTTTCGTTTCAATGATTAATGCAACAGAGTCATATGTTATGCAGTTTTTGAACTAAGAAAAATGATTTTAATCTTCCTAAATTATGTAACAAACAATCTTATTATCATCCCTATCGATCGAAGTTTTTACATAATAGCTGCCTTTGCCATGTGAATCGGTGGACATCATCATTTCGAAATCCTTTACAAAAACTTTTGATATTTAATGCGCTATTGTATAAACACATACTTCTTCTTGTCTTGTCCGGATGAGATTTGAACCCCGGTCCTGTTGTTTGCAGACCAACAACGCTGTCCTTTGATTATTCTTTGAACTGTATTGATAATTAAATTGTTTATTTATCATCCCTGCAAAAATCAATTCACAGTTCCTGTAGTACACTTTATAAATAAATAATTGTAACCGGATGACCTTCGACCGATGCATCAACCTTCAGTTGATGCGGAGCAAGTCGCTGGCGATTTTTGCTCCGAACCAGTTTCACATACTCTGGACCTCGGTTGATTCCTCCCATTCGTAACTGGTGATTTTATCTTTTTAAAGCTTCTGTCCATACTGAACAAATTTCGCATAGAGCTTCTCTTCTCTGACCACGAAGAAGTTGTTCCCATGAAAAAAGAAGAGGTTTTCAAAACAAGGACAAAGGAAAGAGGATTTTTGGAAATTCGATAAACTTTTGCCCTATTTTTGTACTTACTACATGCACAAATTGGAGTTCAAGGAGCCCGATTTGCTACCTTTTTTTCCGTCCAGTTACAGTTCAGTGTTCATTTGATTTCGGTTGACTCAAAATACTGGGGCTTTCGTGTTTTTCAATGCACCGTGCTTTCCCTACCAGTGGTGGCTTCACTGATTTTTGTCTCAAAAAATGCCCCGAGTTAAGCTCAAAAAATCTATCTTTCTACTGCTTTGCTCCACAGCTCTACCAACCGCCTCTCCCTCTTTGTCTCTCTTTGTCCGCACCGGAAGCCGTACTCGGTGGTTTTGTGTTTTAAAATTATTCATCAACTTCGGCCGCCGGAAGTAACGGAACGATAAAGCCAGAGATAAATCTGAAAGCATTTAGGTGCGCTGTGACCCCCTGCACTAGCGAGAGGTCATCGGGACGAAGGGTGGTCCGGCAAGAGTGGTCCGGCGGGTTGAAAAAACCAAAATGGGGTGGTGAAAACTTTCATATGAATATGTTAAACGAATGTTACGGCATTTTCCGGTCGTCCAGCTCAGCCCAGTCGGTGGAGAGGCACTTTCTATTACATTATGATGTTGGGTTGTGGGTTGGGTCGCGTGGCAAGAGGTTGCGGGTCCGGTACTGTATGGACCAAAGGATTTGTAGATAAAATCCCAACTTTGCAATCAAAACCCTTTTTTCCGTCGAACGGATAAACCTCGAGGCCGGGCAGGGATAAAGTTTGGCTATGGCTTCAATTAGCGTAGGTTATTTCGTTTTCGAGCAAATAGGAATAAACCTTCTCAGAGGGTAGTTTTGTGCAAAAACAAAAGGCCTACCTATATGGGTATATGTGTATGAAAGAAAAGTCAATATGGATTTTGGAGGATTTTGGGGGAATGTGAAAATATTCATTTGCATTTTTTATCGACGAAGAAAAAGAAGAAACAATCTTTTATGCAAAACAAATTATGAGTGGATAGGAAACAGCAGCGAATTAGTTGATTTTTGTTTACAAAATAGAAAAGATTGTACTTATTTATTGGGCTGAGCTTATAAATACAATTTCTTTTAAAATAAGCATTCAGTAAGATGGAAAAATATCATTCGTAGCTCAGGGCGTGAGCTATAAAAGAGCTGCTAACTGAAGCTTACTGTTCCATTGTCATGGGGCTACGAACATTTTCAATCAACACATCAACGCAACTCCGAAATATTGATGGTACAACAGGAAAGAAGATAATAACAGACAATACGGCGTCGTGCCGTCATACTTAATAATAAGTAAATTTAATAAAAGAAGATAATTGCTTGATCAGCAGATCAGATTATTTTTCTTCTCAAGCACTCAGCTAATGAAATGCCTTATTGGTAATTGTAGCATTGTAGACAAGTAAAACTTTTAAATTCGTACCGCGCTTAGGAAAAACGTTTATTACTTACTTTTCGTTAAAAGGTGTGTATTCCAAATCAATGGAAATCAGATTGTTGCAACGTAATGAGGTAATGATTGTTGATTAACGTGCAACTTAAAAATGAAAAACACTGAATAAATCGTCTTGTATAGAAAGATAGATACATCGATGGTAATTTACATAAGTTGATTATATTTTGTTGGGTACATGTTGTAGCACTCATTGGATTTCTGATATGCCACATGCTTCTTACTTCCATAACCCTTGTCCGATACACGAGGCACCTAATACAAAGCCCCTTGACCAAATCGTTCACCCAAATGTAATTTGGCATTGTGCAATGACCGTTACATTTGGCATTGTGTAAAGACCAATCGATGGTTGAGCTCAGCTATCTCTTCGATTTGGGAGCCAATCGCCGTTGCTCAGTTCGAAAATCGGCTGCCATAACTATATTTAAATTAGCTAAATATTTCGATTCCATCGATATGAGTTTCATGTTTGTCAAGGAACATTCCTGTCAGACGGTGCCGTTCTTCTTCTTCTTCTTGACCTGCTCGGGATTGAGCACGTCGTGTCGACATGATCAGGTCTCCAATCTGTTTCCAGGAAACTTGGCCTAGGGCTGCAGTCCTCCATCCACCGCTGCATCCGATCTCCGACAGGTTAAACTCCACGTGATCCACCCAACGAGCTCGCTGTGCTCCTCTACGCCGTTCGTGCCGAACGGGTCGCTGACGAGCACCTTCTTGGTGGGGCATGAGTCCGGCATCCTCATCACGTGCCCCAGCCAACGTATCCCTCCGGCTTTGACTACCGTCAGGATATCAGCACCGCCAAACAGTTCAGCTAGCTCGTGGTTCATTCTCCTTCGCCACACACCCTGCTCGCACACACCACGAAAGATAGTCCTTAGCACCCGCCGTTCGAAAATGGCGAGTGCATTGGCGTCCTCCGTCAGCATAGTCCAAGACTCGTACCCGTAGAGGACTACTGGACGTATCAAGGTGCGATAAAACGTACATTTCGTGCTTTGTTCAAGTCTTCTGGTTCGCAGGAGTTTGTGGAGTCCGTAGTAGGCACTATCCCCTGAACAATGCGCCTTCGGATTTCGCTGCTTACGTTGTTTTCCGAAGATACGATCGTAACAAGGTAGCAGAACTTCTCTGCCATCTCGAGATCGTCGCCGTCAATTGATCAGAGCCTCCGGCAAGCAGGTATTCCGTCTTCGTCGCATTGACGCTCAATCCAATTCTATTGGTCTAGCGTTTCAGTTGGGTGTAGGCCTCGCACACCGCCGCAGTTGTCCGTCCAATGATGTCGATGTCATCTGCGAAGCCAAGGGTTTGGAGAGATTGGTTGAAAATCATGCCCCGGATATCGAAGCCCGCGCTTCGCATAACGCTCTCCAGAGCGATGTTGAACAACAAACAGGAGAGTCCGTCTCCTTGCCCCAAACCCCGGTGAGATTCGAACGATTCCAAAAGGAAGCACCCCGTCCATAGTGGCCTTTAGCAGCCGTACCAGCTTCCCAGGGAATCCGTACAGCTGCATGGTGTTCCAAAGTTCGATCCGATCTATGGTATCGTAGGCCACCTTGAAGTCAATGAACAGGAGGTGCGTAGGGGTCTGGTGCTCCCGGCATTTGTGGAGGATCCGCCGTAGAGTGAAGATTTGGTCGGTTGTTGATTTGCCTCCAACAAATCCAGCTTAGGAGATTCCAACGAAATCTGTAGCAAGAGGGGCTAGTCTGCAGAAAAGCATTCGAGACAGGATGTTATAGGCAGCATTCAAGACTGATGGTCCAGGGATGGCGGGGGTATCTTGTCATCGTCATGTTGGCTGTCGTAGTTCTGAACTCCTCTGCTTCCTGCGCCTAGTTCGGTGCTGCAGCATCTGCTCCGTTAAGGTGTCTGTCGAAGTACCACTTCCACCTGTTGATCACCTCTCGTTCGTACGACAGGTTATTCCTGTCCATTCCTTCCTCTGGTTACGTGTCACGCGGCCAATTGTTCGCTCGGCTGTGTTGCTGATGGTTTGCTCCACTATACGCCAGTGGTCATTGAGGACTGTTTGACCCTTACATTAAGCTTTTCATCATACCACACAGTTAAGCGTCCTTTTCACAATATCTTGTAGAACTTATGTTAATTTAATAGAATTATTTTCAAAAGGAGCGATATTGTTGGACGACATCTCAATTTATAAGTCAGGACATTACTATTCATACTAATGTGTCCGAAAAGTAAGGTGAGTTTTTATATCTAATTTCACGCGCTAAAAGAAGCCCCTTGTTTCTATTTTTGTGTGTCAATATGTATGTTTTTGAAAGTTCTGCCACGTTTCAAGTCACAACTTCAACTCGGCTTGGAGTGACAATTTGTTTTCGGAGCTACCCCAAGTGTTTTTGTCCATATTAACCATATCCAAGTTTGTGGAGCTGCGCGAATGTTTTTAAATTTTGTTTGCGCAATGAAATAAACGCTGCGAAAACATTGCAATGGTTACAAAAAGCCTTCGGGGAAGAATCTATTTCGAAGAAAAATGAGTTCTCCGAACGAGCCAAGGCCCAAGAAGTCGTGCCGTAACCGTTCGAAAATCAAGGTGATGCTGACGGTTTTCTATGATTACCTTGGGCTAGTTCACAAGGAGTTTCTTGCGAGGGCCAAACGGTGAACAAAGAGTACTATCTAAGCATAATGCGGCGGTTTTAGACCTCCATCCCACCCTCCCATACGTTCTTCATTTTGAGGGAGTTTTTCTCAACAACTGACACCAATATTGCTCCGCAATCGCCAGATTCAGTCAGATTTGGCACCAGCCGACTTTTGGCTGTTCAACAACCTAATACGGCCGATTCGGGGAGACCGTTTTGACACTATCCAGCAGATAGAAGCCGCAGCGACGGCGGAACAAAAGGACATCCCAACATTCGCGTTTTCCATGGCCTTCATTTGGCCTTATAAAAAAACCTATTAAGAAAAAAACGCAAAGTCACTTTATTTTCGGGCACAGTAGTATAAGAATAAAAGAAGAAAATCCGGAAAATCTCCAAACTAAGTGCAGCTGCAATAAAAATAATGCTTCAATATTAATATTCTCGGAACATTGCTCTTTTCTTCGAATAAAAGATTTGACTGATTGTCATTCAATAATTGTTGGACAAGTATCGTTATTATTCTCTTTAGTTATTTTATGCTTTTTCAATCTTGAGCAATAAAATGTTATTAAAACTTAGAATCATTAAATTAATTAATTGAGCACCCCTTGTTTTTCGTCTAATATTAACAAACCTACACCAAAATTTTAATCATAATTGTGCACACGCTTCTCTTTTCTCTCCTCAGATCTAAATCAGTCGCAGCAACTACCGGTTGACCTCGAGCCAGAGTTCGAGGGCACGATCCAGAATATCTCGTCCCCAACCGGCCGGGAAGCGATCCTGACCTGCTCGGTCAAGAACCTCGGTCGGTACAAGGTCGGTTGGTTGCGGGCATCCGACCAAACCGTGCTAGCGCTACAGGGCCGTGTCGTGACGCAGAACTCACGCATCAGCGTGGTCCACGAGGACTTTCGCACGTGGCGCTTGCGGATTCGACAGTTGCGTGAAACCGACCGGGGCTGCTACATGTGTCAGATCAACGCCAGCCCGATGAAGAAGCAGATCGGTTGCATAGACGTGCAAGGTGAGTATGCATTCCATCGTTCAACGCATTGAACCCGTAGCCTGGTGAAGTGGGACCCTGTTTTGCTTGAACCGAAATGGTAGAAAAAAGGCAGAACAAAGAATAAAATTCACCCCACTTGAACTCGCACTATTGCAGCGCATAAAAGGCTTGACCGGCATTTCAAGAGCATTTTTCCTAGTGTGCCTAGTGCGCACATCTTTTTCCACCTCCTTCTCCCGTTTTCTACCCTCCGAATTCCAACGATGCGTTTATGCGTACACCTATCGACGCGGTTCACGCATAGCACGTGGCTGTGTGGAGCACAAAATTAAATTAAATATTGACCGTACACCATTGTGTGCGGGTTCGGTTCAAGCATCCTTCACGTGTTTGAGAGGGCGCGTATGTGTACACATGTGAGTTTTGCAAAAGTTTTCGTACCCGTGCATTTCTCAGTGAGGGGTGAGAAGGGCGAGGATGTGGAAGAGTATAGAAGGAACTATGTTTTTAATTAAAATTGTATTATCCGACCCGGGCGGTGCGGATCGAACGCGAAAAGTTCGATTGACGGAACAGTTCGGAACGAAGGTCTTCCAGCTTTACTGGTGTGGCAAGGATGTTAGGGACAGTGGCGGATGCAGCAACGTGGTATGTTAAATTTAGGAATATTTGTATCGATTTCGAAGCCCAACGGTGATGATACGATTTAGAGACAGAATACGAAGTGTTCTAACTCTCCTTCTCTCACTCTCTTTCCATCGCCATTGTTCGATGTACACCTAGTAAAACTTTTCCCAGGTATGCAGTCGGCAGTCTGTTAGGGCAGACAGGGATGAAAAACTTTTTGAAAGACTGTTTGTACGATTTTGAAGTGTTTACTGTATGTACGATTGCTAGAGAAAATATGTAGGTCTTAATGCAAAATAAATTGATCATGAGCAATGTGTACTAAATTACTATTAAAAAAAAAGTTCACTAAGAATTATGCAACGATAAAACAATTTTTTGTTCTCTTCTTTCTCGATCGACGTCTAAATTCCAATCTTCGATAAGGCAATCAAGATGAGCTGTCTTCCCGCAGCGGATTGACCGTTCGACCCCTCTTTCATCTATTTTTTAGCGATGATCGTTCTCGCCGATTTATTTCACTGCTTTATTGTATGAGCGTGGCTTCAAATGCAACAAAAGTTAAGCATAGCAAATTCTACATCATGTCAATTGAATATTTTTTAAAATGCATGCTTTCAACGACGAAGGACAAAACCATAACGTCATTTTCTAACGACGAGCGAACGTTGGTGCTGATTGATCATCCCTGGTATTAAACATTCCAACGCATTTAACCCTCATGCAGACAAAAATAGCACATAACCAATTTTGTTTCCAACATGAGCGGCAAGTTAAAGATTCAATATCACAACTACACCCGATAATGAAGGTGATGGGTGACGCCAACCCATTTAACGTTAATGCGGGGTCCCAGTCTAACGCAAGCTTTCATCCTTTCATGCTTCCTCTTTTGTTGAGGTTGAAAATTTCAGAATAGCAAAATCAATATTGAATATATGATTGGAATTTGGGATACAATTTTCCGCAAGCCGGCGGATGTCCCTTTGGCCTAGACTATCGCGTTGCCGTCAACACAGCCTGGTGGAAGTGGAGGCTGTGGTACGTGACATACGAGCAGATATAATGCACCCAATACAAGCACAATTTCAACGAGATCCCTTGAGAATTGCGGGTGCGGATCGAAAATGAACGTTTATTTCTCGGGCCACGGCCCTCCGCCAGGACATTTGCTCACGAAATCAAATGACGTTACGTGGGTCGGGGATTTTGAATAGGAGTAGTACTGGTGATGCTTTCGATTTAGTTTCATTGCTCTCCTGCAATTCTATCAAACAATTTCTTTTCTCACCCACACATACACGCAACGACACAAGTGAGAAAAGTTGCATGTATAGATCGAGCACACACACACACACACACACATGGTGACTTTGTGTTGTGCAGGAATGTTTCCACCATGATGCTAGATTTCCCGCCAGTTGATTCTGCCGTGTGTCAAGCGTTGTACCATGCTTCGTCGGTTGGTGTGGTTTGAAGGATGAGCTTCCACTTGCTGATAACTTGTTCCATTGCATTATCAAACGCTCGCCTCAAAACGAAGCAGATGGCAGCAAGCGTAAAGAATGGCATTTCATCGGAAGAATCAGAACTCAATATAAGCGATGCTTGTTATAAGATTTCGGTTCCATTCGAAGCAGGCGATGGCGAGGTTCAATAGATCGGGCATAGATTGAGCTTGGTGGCGTTTCCGATTGATATGAAAGCTTTGCTTGGTGAATGATGACATCTAAGCGATTGGGTAATAGATGATGGGCGGAAATTCCTAAAATATCGGTATGAAATACCGATGCTAGACATACATATGTGCTGTGGAGAATTGATAAAAAAGAATTATTCCACTATATCTTTTTTCATGATGCGCACTAACACTTTTCAGATCGAAACGAACGCAATATCCGAAAAGGACTGCATAATTCATATTTGTTACTAGCGATTCTAATAACTTAGGACGACATTTAGATACATGCGAGGGAGCTCGAAAATTTTTAATTTTTCTTCTTCTGTGTGATTCTGCTTGATCTGTGCTCCGGTGATCAATCATTAATCATTTACAAAATCATTTACCTCGGCCTGTCCTGTGGACACTTCCATTCTATAATTTTATCTGCATTAGTGCACAGTACAGCTTCCGAACCATTGTCTTGACAGTACCTGTCTTAAAGAACTTGAATTATTGCTGCTCAAATGGGATCTCAAGGGGTGCTCCAGAGGGTTTACAAAAATACGCCCGCTTATTTTGCGATTCGCAAGTCAAGAGACCGGATGGAGCCGCGATTTCCTGTTACATGTTTTCCCTAATTCTTATATTTATGGCTACCTACCAAACTTGTTTGTAACCAACGTTTCAATTCGCTCGCGTTTTCTCAACATGAATAGTCTAATTAGTTTTAAGGTCTATTAACCAACGAATAATGACTTGTAAAAGCTAACACTATTATCCATTATCGAACACTATTCTTGCTTGTTTAGTCTTCACTTAGAGACTTTTTCGGCTATACGCAATCCTCTGATAAACTTCATCCTCACAAAAGAGCCTTTTTTATGCTCATTGTACATAAAATATTTTTATTAATTCATTTATCGTTTGAATTATTTTGTATTATCCGACATAACATGAATCTAAACATTATCGGAATAATATGTTGGATTAACTCAAGTAATGGTTTCATGCAATTTAGAAAAAAGAGCATTATAATATAATATATATATAAGAAGTATATAAATACATAAGAAGAAATAAGAAATCTCATGGACTGGATTTCTTCAACTACGTAAAATATTTGTATGTTAAACAGAGTGACTGGCATAGTAACTCTTAATTAATGAATATGATCGATTTAATCAAAATTCAGCAAGATTCTTTGGTAGCAGATTAGACGAAGGTGGTTTCAAATATTATTCTTTCCATCAAGCACCTCATCATAAATGCTCTATTGAATGCTCTGCATGCTCTAAATGAATATTCCGCTGCATAATTTTGTTTAAATAATACTTCATCAAGCGTTTATGAAGCTATTTGTTGGTACGTCTCGTTCTCGCATTCATACACCCAACCATGTCCACCCGAACCATTACAAGTACAAATAGCGTAATAATAAAGTAATTCTTCCAAAATTCAATAACCTTCAATAGCTTCCGTTTCTTTTTTCTCTTTCTTGTCAAGTCCTCGTGGACAAGGACAATGTTACTAATGAATTATTCAAAGCCGCTAACTAACCGCAAATGGTCACAATCTTGTCGAAAAAAAAAACCACCCACCAAGCGTGAAAGCAAACCGCAACGGCGCTGTTAGTGAAGAACACATCGCATTGCTGCAGTAACTTGGCACTGATCGGTATTTGCTGTGTGTGTGTATGAATTCCTTTTTTTGCTTCTTGCTCCATATACCACCTCACAAGATGTGCAAAGTTGGGCCACTCTGACTTCATTATGCCGTTCCGCAATCACCTGCCGCAGCACGAACCAACTACGTGCGAGCAGAGTGAGCACCAGCTTTTCTTTTGCTTTACTTATTTGATTTGCGATTTCGATGAATGCAACCAGCCCCGTTACGGAGTATCGACAGTGGAAAGGACAACTTAATTATCAAGCAGCAAAAGTTGAGCTCACCACCAAGCAGAGAAACCCCAAAACGTGCCACATTCCACGTGTTGCCGCAACAAATCCGTGTCCGTGTCTGCCCGCAACTTCGTACCCTTTCGCTTGGTGGTGGCGATAGCTTGAAGCAACCTTACGAGCTAAGAAGTTGCCAAATCCTTTGCTCATCTCATTTACCACACGGCACACGGTCATGGCTTGGAGTAGACACACCGATACATAGTCACACCCGTGATTGGCATTGCACGAAGGTGCTACCAGAGAAACTATGGCGTAAGAATTTGCTTTCAGGCAACTACCGAGCCGACACTACCACTCGACGGACTCACCATATTTTCCGGACGATCGGTTTGCGTGAGATGGCAAAAAGTTTACCCATGTTCAAGGATCCCTCACAGCTTGAGGTTTTTGGTGGGATGGTGGTGGGGGGGAGAGGATTTCTTTTCGATTTACTTTTCGCATTTTTCCTTCAAGGTTAGGCCGTTGATTGAGAAGAAAGGGGGGGGGGGGGGGGGGGGGGGCAGAACACCGACCTCGACAAAAATCAGTGAATTATCTCTTTCATTTTCATTTAATTAGCACCGTCCCTCGGGGAAAGATAGAACTTGGTGGCAGGATTATTTGCTTGTCGTGTGTTTTTCTCCACATTTTTGCGACATCTTGATTGTTACTCTGGAATACTACTTGATGCTTGTTCATCATTTTATTTAATTTTCTAGCATAATGTGAACACTGTTTGAGACTGCGTAATGTGAAGTTGAATCAAAAATAAAATATGGAATGGTATACGTTATAACCAATTAAAGATATAATAATAATAATATAATAGAAATAATAACAAAAACATTCTAGTAAAATAGTACAATATTGTAATTAACAATAACAATATTGAATCAATAGATAGAATAACGTAGTAAGTTCAATTAAAAAAAGATTACTTTTTTTATTTTGATATGATTTTGTTTTTATTTCTTAAGGCGGCCTCAATACGGCCTGATCGTATTGCTGTTTTTAAATGCTTTTCAATAACGTGAAGAAAATGTCTTGCAGTGAAAACAAAAGAAGACATTTATGTACTGTTTGTTACTTGATCTGTTTTGTGTTTTCAGCTTAATCGCTTCAAAGTTGCTCAAATACCAAACAGACACATTCTTCTTGAGAAAAGGCAGAATATCGAACATGAGCAATGGTGCGTACATTCGTTGCTCCCGATGCTGTTCATGCATTTCGTCCACTGGGTGTTCCTTTTGAAATGAAACTGAAAAAGGGCTTTACTTCTTCTTTCTAAGAGGACCTCAGAGCTAGTGCATCCATCCATACGGTGAAGAAGTTTTGGACAAGATCGATGTGGCGATAGAAAGCATCAGTCCAAGCCATATCTTTCTAATTAGTTTAAAGCTTACATAACTTTAACTCTTTGGCCAGGAGGAAGAGGCAAAAGCGGTGCCTGTCTTCACAAAGCTGGACCGGCTATCAAATCCCATCCGGACCGAATTCCCTTAGTGAGGCAGTCAATTCTATGTGTCCTAGTAAGTCGTTAAACCAAGAAGATAAAGAAAAGTTACAAATATGGATAAAACGACACATGTAACAACTTCAAACGGAAATAATATGTTTAAACTGTATTGTCTGCCAAAGACATATCGACCAACAATAATCTTCAGATACTGTTTGAGAGAAAAATGTATTTATTTATTAAGTGTGATGGCACATCCTCTGGCCATGAGGGGAGTTCTATGCGGCTGGGCCCGGACTCTTAGCAGTCGTTCGGGCATCAGGAAGATCCTCGGCGGTGCCAATGCGCGATATCCTTGGACAGAAGGGTTACGAATATTTGCGGATTCTTTTTGACTTCGCCAAAGAGATGGGAATCGTCTTTTGATCCCTTCCCCCTCTCTATTCCCGTAAATTGTACACACTAGCGTCCTATTATCGGATTGTGGTTTGTTATGTTTATTTGTAGTTTTTGTTTATGTTCTTTGTTTGTTACACGTTCGCAACGGTGGCGTCGACATGCGCCGGTCGCTTTTTTGGCTCCTAAATCGATAATAGTTGGTTAAGGAAGTCTAAGGTCGTAACTTGTCGTTGACGGAATGTCTGGGTTCGATTCTGCAGTAACCTTTTAAGGTCATTGTGGCTGTCGGCTTTTTGCGTTTTGCAGGCGTCAGGGCCGCCAGCGACAACATTGGATCTCTAAACCAATTAAATTAGGTTTAGACGACGTGTAGTTGTGACTGGCGGGTTAACTGTTGGCGGAATGCGTGAGTTAGATGCTACTGTAGCTTCACAAAGTTGTAGTAGCTTTCAGACTCTTGCGTTCTGCCGATGGTGGGGCCGCCAGCCATAACATCCAAATGCTGGTAACGATATGGAGTGGCGAATACCACAGAGTATCCACAACAAAGGTGGTCTTCTTGGGAGCCAGTTGTAAGTCTCCACGGTGCGATGCTCCAAAGAGGCGCCAACTCCTAGAGAGTTAGCAGACATAGAGGGGACAACATCAGAACCATACCTGGCAGCAACAAAATCTACAACCGAGCTCCCCCGGGATAAGGTGCACCTAAATTGAGGGAAAAGGTAATGACTACTCAAAATAGGATATAATTTTAATGAATTGTAAAGCTAATATTAGATTAGATTTTAAGGATTTAGGCCTGGCCGTCACTATGTGTGACCATGTGTGACAAGAAAGATGAACAATTATTTCTCATCTTGAAAAAGGGTTAAAAGTTTTCTCAATGTAAATCATAAAATGTTTAGTGTTTATTAATTCTAATTTACTCTTTGTGTTTATTAATGTGTGCCTAAAAATAATCATAAAATATCTCTTAGAAATACCTCCCTTTTTGAATTCTGCCTTGCTAATTAATGGTCATAATTAAATCTGTTGGATTTACGAAAGTGTTGGCGTCTACATAGGACAGCTATTTCGTTTGAAGGACTCCATATAAAGAGTCTCCTTGCAAGGATTTTGTGTTTCGTAGTAATAGCCATTGATATTCGTGGTAAGATGGTTATGGTTGTAAACGATTGCGAATTTCAATTCAACAATTTGTTGCATACTGTCTGCCTCTGGGCATTTTTATACCTGAGGCTCTTTTCTTCTGCCACTGACCATCTTTACAGCCGAAACCGAAAACTTTTCAGGGCTTCAAAAGAATTTCCTTTCCGTCACTTCAATCAATACATTTTCCTGCTATGAAATCTATAAGTTTGAGTTGAAAAATGTGTTTGTCAAATGGCGTAATTTGCACTTTTATTCCTCATATACCCTTTCATGACTTCGTCCTTGACTATATTTATGGTTTGCGCTTTAAAATTCAGAGAGTGCAATTTTCAAACACCCAGATCTTTTTTTTTGCAATCTAGGACCAAAAAAGACGAGGGCAGATGGATTCTAAGTGGGTTTTCTCTTGAAGTTTTCCGGCACTCAATTTTGCATTAATGCTTTTTGTTTTCTGTTGCTGTGGTGATTGTTTTTTCCCTTGTTCATTGATTCGCACTAGTTTTGCATTGTCGATCGAGCCCATTTTGAAGCAAAACAATAACCCATAGCAATGAGACTTTGAACAGGATGAGCATCATATAACTCGATGCAGTTTGTGGACTCCATTTGGGCTGCGGTAAGCAGAAAATGGCGTTGCAAAGAAAAGGATAATTTCCCTTTTTCGAACGATTTCTGTACCGCTTCCTACCTTAATCATACGAAAAGCAATTGAATTCCATTTCGAATGCGCTTTGGCTGTGTTCGAGTCTAAAAAAGCTATTCCCAGCAGTAGTATCGTTCCGAGCGTTCGAATAATCGACCACACCATACACGATCTTTCCTCTACATGATGAATTTGGAGCAGTGAAACAAAAAAACGGCAACGCCATGATCTGGGGAATTTTTGCTACTCTCAGTTCCTTTAGAGTCGTATCGGTTCAATTGAAGAAATTGCATTCCATAGGCTCCATCCGGAGAAGCGATGGAAAATCCTGAATGCGCATGAAAGCATTTGGACGGAATAATTAAACAGAGTCGTCCACTGAGGGCGACTCGAGACTCAGCCAGTGTCGGATGACTTTATCGAGCGGAGATTATCCCAAGGGCTTGTGGGAACTAATCACACTCGGATCCCGACCATAGAGTGTCAGGTTTCGGTGGTGCTCGAACAGATAAAGGTCGCTGAAAGCCGGTAGGAACGTGGGCGGGATGAAGATTGGTTTGGTTAAAAAGGGCGGAATAATTAAGTTGTTGAAACGATTCCTGCTGTTGCTGAGGTTTTTGGTTTGGATTTCAAATGGTGTTTTTTTCTGTCGGGTTTCTTAGAATTTGTTGCAATTATTTCAGACGAGTCTCTAATACTTGGCTCGATAATGAAGAACACATTTTCTCTCGACCAGTGATTATTTTTTCTTGTTTAGCAAACGGTGCAAATTTGTTGATCATTAGCAGGGTTTCGTTTTTTTGAAATTTGGTGAAATGTTTTTTGCTAGTTGCCGTGCATGTAAGAAGAACATTCCAGTGATATTGAGAGAATTTGTATTTGCTACGTAACGTTTAAATATCACAAACTATGTTCTAAGCTACCTAATTAGATTTAAAAAGTTTCTGCACAGTTCACCCAATTAAATTTCTAGTACGACAGTGTCCAGTTCTACAAAAAATGGGCGCATCTTTATTCGTACGGCATGAAAATGACTAAAACATTGCTTATTCATATAGGAAATAATGTGTTATTTTCGAAAGGTACGACCGTATTGCTAATATTGTGTTCTTATAATAAATTTAAAGATATTGTTGGTAGAGTTGTTGTCAAAATCTATTTTAATTGTTGTATGACAGCTTGGGCACTCTCAAAGTTTTAAAATATGTTAATGCGTACAAGTAAATATTTATTTATTTATTTACAATTGATTATTACGGTCCAGTGCCGGATTCAAGTAAATATATTACATCGTAAAACAAGTATTAAATGTTTTAAGCTTATTATTCAAAGAATCTTTCCATTCATAGCATTGCATCATAGCAGCATTGCTGGTAATGAAAAGACTGACCGATTGGCCAACAAGGGGGTTCCGGAAGGGTCCTTTTTTGACAGGCTTATCCTACCTCACGAGCACATGCGTGCCACAGAGTCTCTCTGCATAATGGCAGAGTTTGTGGGATGAGAGTGTGTGGGTTGTGTGGTCTTGGTGGCAGAGTTTGTGGGATACCAATGAGCTCGGGAGGTTTCTATATACGATCACTCCCCAAGTGTCCTTGCAGCCTCGGTTCCACGGCATCTCAGGCATAATTTTAGCACATCTCCAGCTTATAGGGCAGGTCGACTCCAAATTTTGTGGTGCGGATCTTGTTCCTGTTCCGAATATTCCTATAAGAGATCTATTGATACTTGATCTACTGATAATGATGTATACCTAAGAAATATGTTTGAGTTTTGCTGAGCAAATGGTTTATTAGTAAGATACTTTTCCTCCCTTTCCTTACATCTTACTGTTTGTCTGTCTATTAAATGGTGTGTATAGCTCGTATGTGTGATGATGAATGCATGAATAAATGAGTGTCGAATGTTTTGGAAAACCCAGAATGTAATAAATCGTTCCATGGATTATAACGACCAATTACAGCAGCCAAGGCAGATCAACTGAGCAACAATGGCAGTGAAAAACCATCAAAATCACGCTCGCAAGCACACCCGGAACAAGCTGTGCTTTTAAAATGTAAAATCATTCCGACCCTTGCTAAGAACTGTACTTAATACTTGGATGATGGGCAAACTATCGCCGAAACGTCAGAGCCCACCCGGGTTAAGGTGTCCTAAGGTAACGATTTGAAGAAGGAAGAATTTCCAAACGTATGTGAATTGTACATATTTAGCCACTTTATTCTAAGCATTAAGACCAGGTCGTCTTTGAAGAAATAACAAATATGAATGAGAATAATCGCCATCCATTTATCTTTGGATAAATCTTAAACTTGAAAACAAAAAAACCAACCTTGGTGTAACTTCTAGTTGATATAATTTGTTATGTCAGTCCTCTTGACAAAGCCTCACAACGTACTAAACAGAGTGACCTAGTTGATTTACACAAGTTACACAGAAAATGATGGTGTTTGTTTTTCTAAATATTAGCAAGCATTGACATCACATCGAATTTCTAATCTATGCTTGTCTCATTGGATAATGAGGATTAATTGCAGCAGAATTGAAATCTACTTCCCTTGAATTTTATAACCTTTCTTTGCAAATCTAAACTCCTACAAGCAGCATTATTCCACAATAAAGTACAATCCTTTTATTAGCATACTCCATGATAAAGACACCTCAGCGCTAATGAAAAATAAATTGTCTCGTCCGACTTATTCCAAAAATAAGTGAACAACCTTGAATGAAATATGTTGCCCTGTCTCGAGTAGCGGGTATATTAATAGCATTACTTTCAAATACCTCCAGTTGTCATGTCATTCACAAAATACCTCTCACGAACGAATTCACCAACGCCGAAGGGTACAGGAGCATAAATAAGCTAGTAGCCGCCTGCTACCAGTTCAAGGGAGGAGGTTCGATAAATATTTGCATAACTTATTTTCTTCTAGCTTCTCCAACTCCAAAGAGAAGCCACGAAGAAGCCACGCATATAGCATGCCAACCAGCAGTAATGTTTTTGCGCTAGAAATGTTCATGTACCGGGATTGCTAACACTGATATTTAAGGCCAGAATCATACCATGCACAGAGGCTGTCTCCGCCACAACGACACACTGTTAGGTGCCTTGACGAATGCTTTTTTTTTTGTTATTCCGGTGCAATACCTCGCACACTCGCTCGCTGGATCTGCGAGCTTTCAATGATCAAAAGAAAGAATTTCTCCAATGAGCTGCCCAGATGATGGGAAATACATGCAAAGAGCAAAATAATTCCAAACATTCAGCGCACCACATTCCGCACGTCAATGAGCGACAGAGTGGCTGCACAGGTCGGGCACCCGTGACGGTGAGTATAAGCGAAACCAGGTTTGCGTGTTTTCTTCTTTTTTTAAACCCATTGTACCGCCGCCACCTTCAAGGAAACATTGGACATTTAGAGCGGCATCCTTGGTGAAATACCATCTCATCATTGCCAATTGAAGGCACGCTGGAAAGATGCCGGTAAAAGTACGCCGGTTGGTGTTTTGGAGTCTACGAGACGAAAGACGAAACGAAACCCGGAAGGAAGTTTGTGCTGTTCTGTACCACCGCTGCAAATGATCCGTAAATCGGCGCTCCCTAAAGATCCTTCGGATGTGATTCGACATCTCGACACCCGAAGGAAGGATGCTGAGAACGCAAATCGTAACGGTGGCATCATAATACGTGCAAGCAAGTAGAACAAAAAAAAGCCTCTTCTCGGCAGCTCGTGGCGTTCTTCCTGCGAAGGGAGGCTTTTGTCCATTAGGGGGGAGCAATTTTGGGGCCGAGGTGTAAAAAGGATTCATTTGCCTCTTTGTGGAGTGTTCTCCTGTTTGCTTCCTCTGTTCTTTCCCCACTATCTGTCTCTTTCTTTCTCTCTCTCTATCTCTCTATCTCTCCCTCTTTCTCGCTCACTTTGTCCCCCGGTATTTATCCATTTGACGCTTCGAAAGTATTCAAAACAGCCACATTGTCGTTATGTTGGCTCAGCTCCCGCACTCAGGCCGGCTGTTTCGCCATTTTCCCGTACTGGAATCATCCATTTTCCACACCCTTTGAACCAATGGATGCCCTGGCGTGGAGAAGTTGGTAATAGCTGGTTCCACCGGCAGCAACAGCAGCAGCAGCAGTGGCAGCAGGAATCTTTTCATTAACGACAATGAAAGGAACCGGAAACGTTGCTCGCACCTTTTTCTGTCTGACGTCCAAGAATCGTCTTCTCACCCTCACGCACCTGTCGTCTGTCGCGTGAACCAAGACAAATGGGGGATGGAAAAAAGGTGGTTTTTGCTCGGATTCGGAATCATGAAATTACTTTCCTTTCCGCAAGCGTAACAACACCATCTTCCCCGTCGATTTACTTACAAAAAGCGGTCACACTGCTTCTGTTTTGTTACTGAGAAGGTTTTTTCTTCCTCCATTTTGTTTCGCTCTCATCCATTTGCTTTGATCGTTCGCTGAGGTTCATTGTGCAACGGCGAAGTACTCATCCGATTTCGCGCCGGTATCAGCCGTACTCAGGCCTGTCTTTTTGTTATCTTCTTTCCTGTTGGCACATTGGAACATTTTCTGCCTGTATCTCCGGCGAGGTCTTCCATTTGCTTTACTACTGCTTGGTTGGGTTTCTTTCGCCACACTGCTCACTAACCGAACAGTAGACACAGAGAGGTCGACCCAATTGCTTAACGTGCAGCGATTTTCGAGGTGTAATTACTTTCCCGGGGCTTGCAACCAGGAGTAATTATCCTTTTTGCTTCCCTGGTTCTACTGTTGCTTTGTTGCAATCCGCTTGTGCTACTGATTGCTCTCTTCCATAGCCACCCCATCCCAGCAGCGAGGGCAAAAGGGGCCAAGCAATTTTCTTCACCCTTTGGAAATCCCCGCGGCTATCCCTCTCTCTAGGTCTCCTGCTTCTCCATCCAGAGTACAATCGTTTCCTACACTTTTGTACCTCTCGCAGAATCTCTATCCTTCGCTTTTGCCGCCAGGGATTTCCAACCAGAACCGAAGCCAGAAAGTCCATCGTGGAAACTGCACGTACCCAGCGCTACAAAAAGGGTTAGCGATCGTCTCGTCCATCCGGGCCATGCGAGTGAAAACACCGCACACACAAAAAATACCTCAAACTTCATTCAAGCTGCTCGGATGGACGAAACGACCGAGGGAAAACTCGTGGAAAACCGAAAAAAAAGAACTGCCAAGGGGAAAAGTTGAGCGATTGCAATCGCGCTCTGGTGTTGTGCTGGTACATCTATACGGTAGATAGTGCACCAGTAGCTCGATAAGAGCATGATTAGGTTCTGGCTTCCGCAAATAGAAAGCTGCAAAAGGGTTTGGTTTCGGGTTGCGTTTTTACTTTACTTGTTTACTTAATTCGCTTGCAAAGATTCACTTTACCAATCCCTTTCGCCGCTTTGAACGAAATGGAATGGAAAAAGCTGCGAAGTAAGATGATCCTGTTGCCAGTTCATTAGCTCGGGTGAATATTTTAATTACAGGCACTGAGGTTGACTCTATCGGCGTCACTGTTTTTTGTTGTTTATTACTTCAATCACGTGCTATGAAAGTAGTTTTAATTATGAGTGAAGTATTCTAGTAGTTTAAGCAACAGTCATGAGGTACATACATTCTAGAGATAAAGATTAAAATAGTTAACCATTATTATCGCTGTGAAGCATACAGGCTTTCACTACAAATAAAGAAATGAAAATTTACGCAGAACATTGCTATAATATATTTTTCAAAGATTGAAGTAAGCTAAAACGCTTTGAAAATGTTTGGTTCACTTAGTTCTGGTGTTTTTTTACATACATGAAGCTTTTTTCTACGCAAAAAATCTAAATAACATTATATTTTGATGTGACAATACGGCTCTGGACCGTCATAATCAAATGAATAAATTAAATCAATGTTAAAATTGTAACGATAAACTTTTCTTTCGTTAACTGAAAATGAAGTGGATTCTTAACGTATCTTTAGCATTAGAGCACTTTAAGTTTTTGATCGTTCTGGTAAGAACATACTGAGAAATAGTTTTTATTCTCAACCAAATACAAAATAAAACACAAAAAATGTTTTGCTCTCATTTATTGGTGTAATAGTTTAGTGTTTTTATTTCGCATTCTTAATGTGCTCTTAATGATGCAATGATCCAAAATAATTTGAAAATAGGAATATTTTTTATTGTAATTTTTATTTATTTGGAGTATAATGGTTTTTGCCGTAAAAAAGATAATTTTCAAATGTGAAACTAATTTTAAAATAGAAAATTTAATTTTTTTAATATTTAATCGATATAGAAAAATTTAATAGAAAACAAAAAAATTTGTTTGTTTAAAAATTTTATCAAGGGATCTTCTTAGTCAGGTTGTTTAGCGACAACAGTCCCTATGATAGGATGGAAATTCTGTAATCAGAATTCATTAAATGGATAAGAGGTGTTACATCCTACGATAATTGACAGCAATGTAAAGTATTTTAACACTACAACATATCTGGGTTCTTCGTCATCGATTACTTTACATTTGTTTAAAGCATAACATTCCACGTTTTGCCATTAATCTAATTAGAATAATAGTAATTGAGAAAACTTTCGATATTCCTTCGACAATCAGTGCATAACTATCCAATTTCTTTGAATCTATCATCCTGCAATGAAAACTCCCTTCTATGTTTAGGATTTAGTCTTGTACGACAATTCCTAATTAAGAACCTTCTAATAATCCACCTTTCAGTATGATCAATGAGATTTCTTCCAAGGGGTTTTCCCTATCGTTTTTCCAAGCATTTTAATCACCAACAACATCAATCTTTTATTGAAATTCAATGAAAAGAGCTCTCTTTGAGCAAACCATCACAATACACGTATCTCAGTGTTGATGCCGAGAAACAATGCGGACAGGTGCCATTTGGCTTAAACGTCCCATGCGTTTGATCACAATGCAACGCAGATGCACCAACCTGCACGTACCACAATGTACATCTGTCAAAGCTATTCCTTTCCATTAGTGCACCGGCAAGACACAGCACGCCTCCCGATAGTCTCGTTAGGTTCGTCCTAACCAACGCTCTCGGATGTCGAGTTAAACATCATTAAATGTGAATATAATATTCAATGTTCAATATCGAATTACTCTCGCTTTCCATGCTGCTGCCTGTACTGTGGTCGGTAGGCTCGAAGGCACACGCCCAAGGTGTACGCAAAACGCAACAACCTACCCGGATTATTCCCTAAGCTTACTGGAGGCATCTGGTGGTACTGCCGATTACCACCTGCTACTCGAACGGCTGATGTCATCCAATCCACCTCCCCTCATCGCCCCTTCCCTGTCATCTATCCCCTTTCATTGCATGCCAAAGTAGCTGAACGAGGTAAATCTCTTGAAATTGAATATTGATGAAACTCAAGTACAGCTCAGGGGCTTTAATATTTTGCGGCAAACGGGGAGGCAAGGATTTGAACGATGAAGCTTAATCCGGCCATTGAAGATGGGTGCTCGGTAAGATTTCTCCGGATTAGTTAAGACAAGAGCAGAAACACAAATCACTTCGTGGAAGATAAATCGTCCATGTGCTCCAACACACGTTCATGTGTGTAGTTCCCGTTCAGTTAAGGGGCTCAGAATGGTCGATGGTCGATGTTCCTTGACTTTATCTTCTACAAAAGCCAGTTCTGTAACTTAGCTGTCTCTCTCTCTCTCTATCTATTTCTCTCTTTCTATGAATTGCAACATATTCCACCAGTTCCGCCCGATATTGTCAACGACGAATCATCAGCGGACATTGCCGTGCAGGAAGGTGAAGATGCAACGATCGTCTGCAAAGCCACCGGACATCCAACGCCCCGCGTCACCTGGAAGCGAGAGGATGGCGAGTTCATGCTGCTGCGAAAGCCCCAGAGTCGCGAACTGATACGAGGTATGTGAGAAGACTATCTGTTAAAAGGGAGCTGGCATGGTCAATCCATGGGTTGGAGATGTTACAAATCCTACTTACATCTTACCGGGTGGTTTGGAGTGCATACTCGAGCAGAAGAACAATCGACAGATTCTCCCGTGCCGTAGCGAAGCGAAATTAATTAATCAACAAATTGATTGTAAGTTTAAGGCGTGACGGACTTCTCGGGCACTTCTATCGCCGTGGTGTGGCATAGATTTCTGTCTACCGTTATCACGTTGGTTAAGGAAGGATAATCCGTACTTAAGACCGGTTTACATATTTCTGATGTGTGCATAGGGTGCTTCAGACAAATCATTACGTTAAGCTGGAATTGTTTTAACATCCTTACGAGTACATACTACGTCCTGGATGTCAGTGTGCTTCGAAGGAATTTTGGTTGCTGATTAACCAACGCAAGGCAAAGACATTGCATCACACACCACGACATCATTGCACTTGCAGCGGAAGTAGCGGAATTTTACCTACTCTTTTTATCATTTACACAAAAGCAATGGTGTGCACTTCACTTGAGGTAGCTCCATATAAATGTTGCCGAAGGGCAATTGAAACTATCTTTGCGCCCTTTCAAACGATGCCTTGTGTCACCATGAATACTGCATGGATGTTAAATGGAGTGGCATTAATGTGATTATCATTACCATCATAATTTGAGGCGTGGGACCATGGGATGGTGTGGGAAGAATCGTTGTATGCACTGTAGCTTTAAGGACTTTATCTTTGCGTTCAGCAAGCAACCGAACAGTGTGTCATTTGCACTTGCTTCTGAAGTGTGGACCCACAGCGATGAGATTAAGATGGTTTGATACTTTAACTTTAGTACATTTTAACGATCCAATGTTACACTTGGTACAAGCATGTTATTCAATAGATTTTACTTGTTAAAATTCTAGGCAGAATCTAGGCATTAATCAATAGGCTTTTAGCCTATTGATTCCCACAATGATCAATGGTTAAAGTTCATACTAAAATCCGATTTTTTACGGAAAGTGTGTCATCCAGTCCATGATAGAGACCATCAAAAATTTTATTTTTATCACAAAGAACCACAATTCTACATTCATCATTATTGTTCCGAATCAGTTTATGACATTCTGTAAAGATGATCTTGTCTAGTATATTGTGCCGACTAAAGATTTTATTTTTAATACCAATTATCATCATTTTGCAGGCACTGAACGTCGTTGGTACGAGAATTCAAGATTTTTCTCATTTCTCTTCAGACAGGGTCAGTATGTTTCGACGATTACCTATTCTTGGAACACAGGATGATGTACTCAACCAAACACGATACAATATAAACGAAAAATATGGTTTATTTTGCTACTTTTTGAATAATACTTAACCTCTTCTGAGAATTCTCTTTAGCCGACTCAATATCGAACCCAACATTAACCAAAAATTGGGCAGGAAGCTTTATTTTCATGGTGGCTCCATTTTTATTTCGAACACTCAAGAAACAGAACACTTATTTGGCTTAAGTATAAATGATTTTTAAGAATGTCCATAATTCCATTCGAAATTATTTAGAATAGATTGAACTTAAAATTTTAAACGGGAAAACAATCAATAAATGTAAGCTTCAAAGATATTTAAAACAGAACATGGTAATTGGAATTGCAACATAAATTTAAAAATAAATGTGTAAAAAATCAGTTACTTCAGATATTGTTCATCAATACGGCGTAAAAATTTTTTACATTGATTTTATAGAGTTTCAATACAGCAACCTTGCAATTGTAATTTGAAAGAGTACACTAGCAAAGTTCAAAGCAAGATTCTTTTTTGAAAATAAGCACTTAAACATTTAATAAGATTAAGTAAAATATGATGCATTTAACTTGTGAAAAACAAGACAAACGTGGCACTCGAACTGTGTGTGCTTAACTCGTAAACTCGTAAATACAACGCCGTAGCAACATGGGCCACCAAATCAGCCCACCAAGACAAGTATTGCACATTTTTCTCGCACTTTGTAATATCCTTTTTCGTTGCATTATCACTGACACACGCACGACAAAACGAACGCGGAATGTGCACTTCGTAATGCATCTTGTTGCAGTGCATAAAATATTTCAACCCCACACTAGCGCTGATGTTGTTTACTACAGGAACGTCTTTTGCTTCCATACATGAAAGGACACATTTTTTGTATCAGCCACCCCCATGCTGGTTTCCTCTTTCTCGCTCCGGGAATACCCTTACCCTTCTGCTTTATAATACCCAATCGAGGGCGAATCTAGTGTGGAGAGCAGGCGCGTGTAATATGTCAACGCGAACGCGGCGCAGGTCGGGGCTGTGCAGAAACCGGAACCGGAAACATAAATACAACATTAAACTGTCACACCGAAGATGGTTGGAAAAATGCAAGGGTATGAGTGGGAAGAATGGTTCATTCAAAAGAAAACTACTAATAAGTGTCACTTTGACGAACATTTAGTACCGAACGCACTGTGTTCTGCCGTCATGGAAAACCCGTTGTGGAAAATGCACCGCGTGGAGCACCGCACGAGACAAAATGGATGTCTGCAAGCATGCAAAAATGATGCCACTGTTTACGTGTAAAAATGGGGGAGGGTTTCCACGTCGCGTGAAAGTGCGGGGGAAAATATTCGCATAATTTATGCTTAATGTCGTGGGAAAATAAGATTAAATGTCGTCGTCTTGTGTGTCTTCTCCTGTGCCGTTTCATGTGATGTGTGCACCAGTATTTCTTCGCTTCCAGCAGCTTGCCTCGTCTCATGCGCTAGCAAAAATGAAAGGGTATCTCTTGATGGGGGCAAATGCCGTGGTAAAACAATGATAAAAGCGACTCCCAACTGTAAAACTCCAGCCCCGTTTTTTGGGTGTTGCGAACATGGAAAGAGCATACGAGCGATGGTTCTTTTTCGTATCTGTTGTTGTGCACGTGCGTGTGTCCTGGGTTTGTGTGTGTGTGTGTCTGTTAATTCCATTTTCTTTCGTTAACGCAAGAAGGCACTCATGCGAATCATACACACACACACACTCGTACAAAGACAACAAAATTGTGCAGCTAAAGCATTAGCACCGTCGAGCTCACGGTTCGTGCACGCGCTCACGTTGCGAAGGTGCATGATGATCCAGAACATTTTCCCATAAGAGTTGGGAGATGGGAAACGCTACAGGGGGGCAGGTGAAAGGAGTCACGGAACGTGAGACATAATGTGCGCCGGAGTGGGTGGCTCGGGAAAAAAGGATTTCATTGTTTTCGCCAGCGTTTCACCGTTGCCCGGATGAGTTGCTACTGTTGCTGGTGGTTGGCCCTGGCACCGCTGGCTTATGACTTGGTTCCTGTCTTTTATGTTGCCACCTACTCTTCAGCATCCTCTCCCCCTCCCCCCCCATACCGCCTCACTCCTCAATCCATAGTTTGACATCCCTTTTTTAAGACTGGTGTCCTTTTTTCAACCACCCGAAACGAACCACCTGTGCAAAGCTTTTCCTTAGCACGAGTTTTCCCTCTTTTTGCTTGGCATCTTCCTTTGCTTGCTACTTCCATTTTCCAACGGCACTGCTTCAGCTCTACCTACATTGTCACTTTGGCTGAACACAACACACATACACACACTCGCACATACATGCACACATTTTCGAGGCAAACATTTTATCCTTAATGTGACCCTCTTCCTCCTCCACTTCGGTACCACTTCCTCGCCTCAACAGTTCCTGTGCCATGTGGGAACCGTCATCCGTATGTTGCCCGGTTTTATGGACGCAAAATGGTGCAAGACTAGAAAATGCAATATTTTAGCAACACCTTTCGTGTACAGCTTGTGTTCTTGAGTTGTGTGTGTGTGTGAATTTTTTACTCTTTTAATGTGGACCAGTGTGCTCTTTTGGCGGCACACTCTAAATTCATAAAACGTTCCGTGTGCGTAATTTTGTGTTTTTTTTTCGGCTTGTTCTTCTTTGCTGTGATAGTGAGTTTGTTGTCTTTTGTTTCGAACCCATATTTAGAAGTTAAAATACTTTGAATGTTTGGATTGAAATAGCCCTGCTAAGTTTAAAGATTTAAGAAAAATAAACCAAACAGGGGTGACGAATCAAAATCGTGATTTGAATATTCTTCTTTGGAGAAATATTTATTTTCTTATTTTTTTATTTATATTTTAGGATGACAGCTTACCACTGTATTCGCAACCCTGCTTGTGGTGGTTGAGTAGTGTACAAATATATTCTATTAATCAATTTTAGTTCAAGCTGACGCCGCCGACCAGCTGAATTTCGTTATGGTTGCAGGTGAAGGATAAAGTTTATTAGCCACTCACAAATTTATATTTTTATCAATAAATTGTTTAAAATTTAATTAAATGTTTTTGTTGATGTTGTTTTTGAATGGTTCCTGATGCATTGTGATTTAGGTGTTTAAATATTTTTGGAAATCTAGCAAAAACACCAAATGAAAACAGTAAAAATAAAAAAATAAAAATGTGTTGTAGTTCTCGATTTTTAATTATTCAAATGCTGTTATAAATGCTGTATTGTTTATCATGTGGTTAATCCATACCAGCGGTCGACAAAGTCTGTCCCGTAGACCTAATGCGGCCGGCAGCACCAATTATTCCGGCCTGCGAAAGCATTTACCTGTTTGAAAAACATGGGAAGAAACTATTCGTTTACAAACATTGAGAATCTTTAAGTATAACATTCCATTCCGTCGCACACATTTCAACATTTTTTTAATCGTAATTTTTATTGATTTATCATATTAGGAAACTTAACAAGAGATTTAAAACGGAATTATTTGAGTGCACAATTAAATGTATTCTCATGGCCCGTGACTTTCGATCATTTTCAGCCCTTTACATCAAAAGTTTGCCAACCCCTGATCAATGCATCAAAAGGGCTTAACATAAGGCGTAAACAATATTGTTACTGTTGTTTCTAGCATTTGTTTCGTGGTGTTCACATTTTTCTAAATAAGTCTCAACAAAGGTAATACACTTCTGACGAGAATAATTTTGGTATGCGTATACATTCAAATGTATGTTTTTTTTTTATCGAATCACATGTTTCGATAAAAGTTTCACCAAATAGACAAAAACCGCATCGAAGCCCTTTTTCTTGATTTATTTGCAAAACGATGCAAAACAAAGCGATTCGTGGAATTCTTGTGCATTTATCGATATTTCATGAGAACGAAGAGGCATTTTCTGGTTGGCGGTTGCCTGAACACGGTCGTGCTCGTTTGCGATTGATGCGACATGATTGGTTGTTGATGGAGTTCTAGCAGAGGGTTATCTCTTGTATTGTGTTGTAGTTTGTCTTTCACACCAACAAAGCCCAATTCGTGGAACATACATCGCACAACGTCGTTTGTAGGATTTTACAAAATTAATTTATTGTGTAATTTTATCCTTCGCTGGAAGTTTAGAAGCAACAAGTTTACTTGACTTTTTCTGTTATTCAAAATTCCTAATTTACTATTTTACTATTTTACTATTTTGTTTAATTTTTAGAATAACGATAATCAAAAGTTTCCTATAAGCCCTTTATACAAAAAATTATTCATTCGGAAAGTGGGAGACGAAGGGTTACATAGACCCAATGCAGTTTTGATATTCTAATGTAACATTGTCTCAAATACACTTCTCAATCCTCCTCAAACAAACATACACACCACACAACATGCATGGCAAGAATTTTGATGGAGCTCTGATTCTTTCCGTCACGTGTTGACAAACAGACACTAAACATAAGGTGTGTCGTGTGTGTGTGTGTGTGTGTGTATTTTTGATAAACCGCTTTCTACCATACCAGCTCGCTACCAGCGTAAGGTTGGGTGAAGTTCATTGTGCCAAGAAAAACATATGTCCACCGTCTCCTCAGGACGTCCAAGGGATGTACTACTCACACTTAAAAGCTTCTGTGCTCATCATCCTCATCATCAACAACGCCCACCATCCCGCACCGAACGCTCCTCACCATCAGTTCTCTTGTTCCTCACAATGCTGAAACCGATGGCGATGGTAAGTGTGAACCTTCCTGAGTGAATTATTCAATTTATTTCGTAAGGACATGATTTACTCGCTTTCGCTCGCACCCGTCATCGTGCTCGCTGCGCAGCGGCGTACCGTTGAACGGTGTGAACCACCACGCCAGACCAGGCGTGCAAGAATCGCGACCTGCCAACGTGCCTTGTTTCGTGGTTTGAAAGAGTTGAGCCAGAAAGACAATGGGTTCTTCATTCGGGCTAGTGAATCGGATTCGGGAACGGCCGAAAACCCGGAAGTAGGTGCGGGAAGTTGGTTTTTGGGGCAGTAAGCGGCTGGCGAGAAAAACGCCAGGATAAGCATAATGTACACATTTGCATAACAAATGTAAGGCAGCCGGCGTACTTCCCTTTCGGAGAGTAAAAGTAGGTTTCACTACCAACGCCACCACCACCTGTACTGACTGTGTCAGCCACGCAAGATGAAAAATGAAACGTATCCTGTGCTAATATTTGACGTGATCTTCTGCGTGGCGGTATTCGTAGGACTTGCTAGTGAACGTGGTGATTGTGGTGTTGGTGGCGGTACTGGATTAGGTGAATTATATTCTTTTTGCTCACAATGGATATTTTTTTAAGCAGGATTTTTCCTTCGTTTATCATTTTACTATGCCAGTCTTCATTTCTTATTTGCTGCTCAAGCAGACAAACGTTCCATATCTGTGACATTAAGTGATACTTCGCATTCGTATCAAACCACTGACTGGCAAAACTGACTGATTTATGAACCGTATTTAAACACTTATTTATTTATTTTAGTATGAAGGCTCTACACCGTATTGTCATAGTTATTTAAACACTAGAAAAGCTACGAATGATAATATTCTAAAAACCCTTTCACAATAATTGATTGAAGTAAATTTGCACGTAATTTCCTAACCTACAAAACGACGGCATTAATTATTTCAATTTTTTGTGTGTGAATTGTGAGATGTAATGTAGGCAAGCTTTTTGTGGGTTATTGTTTGTCCCAAGCCATGAGTCCATGAGCCCAAGCTTTGAAGGGTACGTTAAAAATACACTATTAAAATATTCAAATGTGCTTACATACATAGAACAAAATCAACAATACTATTAATAAATTACCAATGATTTCTATAGCATTCCGAGCAGATATTTTTTTCTATGTTCATTTTTACTGAGTTGCAATCGTCCTTCCGGTTTGGCTCCAAAGGAAAGATGAGGCAATCATCTATGATTTATTAACAATATATTTAAAAACCTATACAAATACGATTCCCCATGATAAAATGGTTCAATTTTGTGTTGTTAAGTCTAGTCCGAATTTCATTAATGAACTCTTCTGGCGCTTTTATTAACCTTTTCTACAGGATCTTTTGTTTCCATTCCCTCTCATGCTGCCTCCATTTGCTTGAGAGAATATTCATTTTCAATAATTTACATTTTATGATAAATCTTAAGCGAGCATATTTTTCTTCCATCCAAGTACCAGCTCTCCGAGCCCATCACCCTCGATCACTGAGAATAATTAATTTCATAACCTTTCGCAACGTGAGACGCTGATTTCGCTTTATGATTTATAGTGCCGGAACGGCTACGGCTCGAGTTTTTCATGCGCCCGCCACGAAACTGTCTAAACGGTTGCCTCTTGAGCAGGAGAGCTTGGAAAACAATTTCCCACCCACTGTGATTCATCCATTGATTAATGTGTTCTAGCTATGGCTCGCTCGTTCTAAACAGGCACAAAACAACTGCCTCCTGGAAGGTTTCTATGCCACCGGGTGCCACTCAAAAAGGATGGTAAAGGTGTGGAAAGCGGGTTTGGAATGGGGGAAATATATTTATACATCCCCCGTGAGCCATTCGCGCGAATCGCACGTACAGCAGATTGCCCCTTTCCATCGACGACCCTGGCGCGACGGAAATGGTTTATTAAATCAGTCTTCATCCCGACGAAAGGCTATCCCGCCCATAAGACGGAGCTATGACACTTTCTCATTATCTGGTCACCCGCTTTCTCGCGGGACAAACAACGCGTACAGCTACACCGCCTCTATCCAGCCGACAGTGATTTCTTCCAGTTCCCTCTGGTCAGTTTTTATGGGTTTCGGCCGCATCGTAAAACATAATACCTTCTCTATGTGTGTTGGGGTCGTTTGGCGCGGTAGTCCGTGAGAAAGATGCGCGAGGTTAGCTTTCATGATCGTTACGGAAGTGCAAAGCTCAGTAAAAAAAAGGGCGGTACGGCGGTCGAGAGATGCAACTGAGCGAAACGTGAAGCTTAGGCGAAGCCCAGACTTTTCCACACAGTATTCCCCATCGGTGGACGAAGCTCATGTTGGAAGAGATAGGTTTTTCACCAAGAACGGAAGGTTGATTTTCCGGTTCAGATTTCATGATGCTCGATCGCGTCGCGTACAATGACGTGCGGTGGAGGATGGAGCTCGCGATTTTTAGACCGTTTTTTATTATCTCGCCATAAACATCGTCCCAACGGAGGGACGAAGGCTTACCGTTTTGAAGAGTGAACGGACCACTGCAGAAAAAGAGGGTACAAACATCACCATTTATTTGGTCCACCATCCACTGGTCCGTCGAGCGCAGTTCATCCTTCAAACAAACCCATCCTACGTCTCACCACACGTTCGAAACTTTTACCCCGTCGGAGAAAATGATTGAAGATTCTTCAGAAATTGGTTCGGTCGGAGTGTTTCACTGGCGCACGGTTTCTCGGTTTTAATATCCGGACCAATTTGATGACGCTTTCTGACGTTGCCAGCTTTCTGATATGAGTAGGAGCCTCGCCAGTAGCATCTCTTCTCTTTTGTTATTCGCTGGTGCTTTTTGTGCAATGCTGAGCTAGCCACCGACGACCGACAAATGATCTGGAAAACTGGACGGAATAGAGTGAACGCCGCACCAACGGCTTCCGGCAAGCTGTGGGATGTTTAATAGGTAGGTCTTTTTTGTTTCACTTTTTCCCGTTGTTTATTACGAAACGAGTTTTTCTACGTAGGTCCATTAAAACCGCTGCCGTGTTTGTACACTATGCACTTCAAAGTGGCTAGCTTTGGCTGTCCTGCTGTGTGGATATGAGGATGACTGACGTCGTCGTGGTTTGCCGGAAGTTTTATTGGTGAAAATATGATGACGAAATGATGCTTCTTTTTGACAGTATTCTAACAATTTTGATAAATATGAAGTTCGTTTGGATCTTACTGATTTGAAAGAGTAAATATAGAGGAAAAGTAAATAAGATTGAACGATTACTAAAAACGCATGTAAAAATGTATAAAAATGCATGATACACACAGAGAACGCAGATCATAACTAAACATACAGTAAACTTACTTACTAATTTATTAGATGCTACAGTCGCTTCCCGGCTTAGCCTGTTGCTATCTGTAGGATATGTTCGAACCATAAGAACCGCCTTGCGCCGTCGTCAGCCAATTTAATATACGTAAGATCGTAGAGCTCGTAATTGTCCTTCGTTGTTCTACCACACATAACATATAAGGCTAAAAATCCTTCTGACTATCTTCATATCGACCGCTGTCAATTAAATATCGTCGGGTTTTGAATAAAGTCCACGTCTCAGAAGTGTATGTATGTAATGGGACTATAATGGTTCTAAACAATCTTAGCTTTGACGATTTCTCCTTTTTGCATATAGAAAGCAGAAGTTTCCTTAGACTGTAGTCCGACTGCTTGATAGTCCGCTCCCTTGTTTTTATCTTTGTTTTTATCCGTCTTGACTTTTAACTGGGGATAGGGAAAGTTTCAGATGAGTTTATTTTGCGATATTAATATTAAAATGATCATTTTTGGTTTAGATAGATAGATAAGGATAGAAAAGATAAGCAATGTTTAATCTTTAAAGAAACTATTTTTTTTTTAACAATCAGTTTAATCAACCTGTCCTACTCCTTTTTTTCAACGGGGAGGAAACCTTCAAAAGGTCCCCATCTCGGAAGGTGGTCTGCGGCTACAGACCAACGCTCAAGATGGGGTATGTGGGATTCATCGTGACGCTGGGACCGTGAAGCGGACCCGGCAGCCGATGCGACCCAACTAAACCACTCCTCGACCTGATCCGAAACCTGCCGATGCGCTGATATCCGTAGTACTCCATGCAGGTTCGTTTGTGCAATGCACTCATCCCGTTGACGCGCGGTTGCTGCGTCATTCGTCCTTGTTGTCCTTGTCCTTGTGTCTCAGCTGCTGCTGCTGCTTCGTGCCTTCCTTTCCGCTGCTGCTGCTCAGCTCCCGTCCGTCCGTAGCCGTTACTCCCGGTTGGGTCTAAGCTCCTGCTGCTGCTCTGGTTACTCGTCGCTGCTGCTGCTGCTTCCGTTGTAGTTGTAGTCCTTTTGTGTGCGATTACGGGGGCAGCTGTTGCTCCCTTGATTGTGCCGTGTTCCACCGTCGTTGTTGTCGCCTCCATCTTGCCGTTGGTGGACTTTCCTCATTCCACCTCACTTGGAGGTTTCTGAAGATGGTCCGAGCGGCAGTCTGGACTGCTTCCCAAGTGTCGCGGTTGGCACACATTTCCGCCGCCAGATTGTCCATCGTCAGGCGGGTGAGGCTCTGCTGCTGCATCTCTTGTTGGATCCGAGCAAACCGTGGACAGTGGAACATAACGTGGTCGACATCTTCCACGTCATGTTCACACACCGGGGAGTTTGGCGAGCCATCGAGGATGCCTTTCTCGACGAAGTAGCTCCGGAGAAACCCATGCCCTGTAAAGAGTTGAGATAGATAAAAATCAATTTCTCCGCGCTTACGATTTACCCAGGACGTAAAATCCGGGATAAGTCTCCTCGTCTTCATCCCCGGCGATTCCTGCTGCTCTGCTCCCGCTGTCCACTGTTGTTGCCAGCGTTCCATGGTCTCCTCTCTGCGTCGCTTTCGTATGTCTGGTCCAGTATATACCCTCGCTACCTTGTCGTCGTGGCAGCGAATATCCTCCTCTAGGAGTAGGATTAGCGGGATAGTACTTGTGACCACGCAAGCTGCATCGTAGGAAACCGTCTGGAAGGCGTTGGCTACTCGGAGTACTCCTGTGCGGTGAGTCCTCTGAATGGTTGTGCGATAATTATCTCTCTGTAGAAGTGTCCGTCCCCACGATGGTGCCGCGTAACGGACAATGCTATTCCCAACGTTAACCAGGGCTCTCCTTCTGCTGCTTTTGGGGCCACACTTGTTCGGCATCAGATCGGTCAAGACTTTTGCGATACGCGTTGCCTTGGTGCAGACCTTCTCCAAATGCCGGCCGTAGTGCTGCTTGCGGCAGAGCTTGACGCCGAGGTACTTGAGCGATTCCGTGGAAATGATCGTGTGTCCCCCCGCGTGTAGTTGACCTACTTGCGGGTTGTGATGCGTGCAGAAGATCATGTTGCCGGTCTTTTGATGGGCCAGCTTCAGACCCACTGCATCCATCCAACGCTCGATCATCTCCAGGTTCCTCGTAGCATGGTTGCTGATTTCCTGTGGGTCCCTTCCGATAAGGGTGAACGCCACATCATCCGCAAATCCAATAATGTCCGCAAGCTTCCCGGACAGCTCCAGACGTAGAAGGTCGTCGTACATGACATTCCACTGTGTTGGTCCTTGAACCGAACCCTGTGGAACACCTGCCGTCACTGGTAGCGAGACCATTCCTTCGTCAGGCTCGTAATGGAGCGTGCGATTGACGAAATAGTTCCGCAGCAACGCCTGAAGGTACAATGGCAATGGTTTCTTCGCTGCAGAGCTGCTCCAATCGCTGTCCAGTTGGCCGTGTTGAAGGCGTTCTTCACATCGATTGTCACCATTGCACACAGTCGGTCGCCCTTGCGCTTGTTATCCAGCGCAACCTTTCCGTTGGCGATCACCCTGTTGATGGCGTCCATAGTAGAGCGTCCCTGTCGGAATCCGTATTGGGCATCAGCGAGACCGCCCGTCGCATCGAGATGCTCCGTAAGTCTGCGCTGTATTAGTCGCTCCAACACTTTTCCCAGAACGCTCAGCAGGCAGATCGGCCGGTACGACGATGCCCGGTGGTTTCCCGGCCTTCGAGAACAGCACCAACTTCCATTCATCGGGGAAGTGGCCGGAATTGATATAGTGCTGGAACGTTCTCGAGAAGACGCTTGGAAATTCGAGATATTATCGTCTCCAGGGGCACGCTGTGGGTTGAGCGATTTTGCAATGCCCAACAGCTCGTCCTCGGTGACTGAATCCCTAACCTGTCCTACTACCTTAGGTAGTATATCTCCACTTAAGACAACTGTTGTGTTGGGCAAAGCTGGAACCGTATAGAACATTTACAGTCCCAGCACACACACATGCCTCTGAAGCATGGACACTTTCTAAGCTGAACGTTAGGCGTGTTCTAATGAACTTTTGACCATTAATGTGTGGACATAATACGAGACGCTTCAATGACGAACTTCACAATTTGTAGAGCGAGAAATTAGTGCAATGAGTTCGACTCGCAGAACTCTGCTGGACTGATCACACCGGATGATCCTAGCCACCATTAACATAATAATAATAATACTTTTAATACGTATGATTATAAATCAAATTATAATAGAAAGTGTGGAAGAATCGGAAACATCACCGGCCATTGCATTTTAGTAAGACAGTAAATCTTAGCCCATGGCGTAATATTACGGAGCGTGAATTGTTTTTTGTTGCTGTTTTGTTTTTAGCTATTTGTTTCGGTTCCTCTGATCCGTTACGCGTTATGTGCCGTGAGTTTAACGCTGTATGTGATTGTTTCCAACCAGACAAGTCGCTTTTATCATTTTGTTGTCGTATACAAGTTGCAATTATTCGAAATCAAACCTGTAAACCTGTTAAAATCAAATTTGTTAAAAACTTTCGTAAATTTTGTTCTTTGATGAACTGCTACAGCAATATATGACAAAATTATGAAGATTTCTCTTGTAAATAAAGAATAAAAATATGGTGACGACAAATAAGCAACGAATTGTTTTAAATTTTCAATTTATTTGCCTATTTAAAGAAACTAATTGTAACACCAACCCTATAACTTAACTATTTTGAGCTTGCCATCCGATTTGATATCCGTGGCTAAATTAACACAACCCACACAACCTTCTTGGAGCAGCAGTCTCAATGACAGCTTCCCACACGTATAAACCCACAGATAGAAAAGAGTAAAATTAAATCTCCACCAATGCAGCCCTCCAAGTGGTCCTGGCTTTGGAGAAATAAAAATTGAGAAATAATGTACTTACCACTGATTCATTTTTCCCACACATACACATCGGTGGCATCGATCGTCCACTTGCAAGTTTTCTTAGCAAACTTTAACCATGGTATAGGAACAACCCCATACGAATGAGTTTTCCGAAACTATTTCACATCGATTCTTCCGCAACACGGTGTTTCCCTTTGGCCGGTTTTCCTTTTGGCGTCCTGTTGTGAATTCACTTTCTCGGGTTTTTTTCGGGTAGAAAAGATAGCCTAGTTCCCTAGAAAAGGGAAGACACACTGCTTGAGCGGTACGGTGCGGCCCAAGACTGCAGCACGAGAGTTTGTCCAACTGTTCACAGTTTGAAAGTTCGGTTGCGCCAGTTGTGCACCGGAAGGGTCGTTTAGCTCCACACAAAACCACGATCTGCGTCCCGATACGATGCCGTCGGAATGTTGCTGTTCTTTGTTTGTTTTGCTGTGAAAAATTATCCTCGTAAATTCAAAACCACCGTCGCACGCGCCACCGTCTTACCCGGAGAGCGAAAGTTGCTTAAAACCAATCCCAAAAACCTCCCCCAAGCCAAAAAACCCGAAACATTTGTGGGAAACACTGTTATCAAGGCAGGACCGTATAGCGTTCGTGCTACGGTAGTTTCAAAGCGTTCCTTTCCATGTTTGCGTGTGCGACTGTTTATTTGCCTCGTGTTTCCTGCCTTCGGTGCAACTTCACGCCTCCGAAAGCAACTCACCCGAAGATTTTCAAGAGGCCAAAGCTCTCGTGGGGGTATCTTCATAAACGAGACGTAAAATAAAGCTACCAACTACCCATCTACCTACCTACACCCACACACACACCCACACGAAGAAACCCTGGAGGACCAACACACGGGAAATCGATATCGATTGTTGTTGCCATTTCTCGCCCTTCGGTAGGGCCTTTCCTTTAGAACTTAAACGGTCACTTTCTAGGAAGGACGCTGATGATTGGATTCCATCTACGGTTGGCCAATATAAAGCCGGATCCTACCGACAGCTTCTGCTAACTGTCTCGCCATAAAAGTGACAGCATCCGACGATTATGGGATGCGAAAAACAAGTCCCCCAACAAACATCCGATCAGATAGTTTTTCCGCTTGCTTTAGAACCATTCAGCAATGACTCTGTGTCACACACACTTTGTTATGCTGTAAAAATGCTAGGTTTAAGATATTTCTTTAGGGAGTACCTTGTTGCGCGTGTATTGCTCGTGAAGATGTTTCAGTTTTTACGAGGGTTTGTTTTTTCGATTCTTGCTATGATGGAGGATGATGTTTAGCTTCTTTCTTTCCATTTTATGACTACAACCGTTAACTTGTCACCAATGTTTGACAGAAAGGTCGCTAAGTCGCTCCAATAAAGGTTTTAACAATTCGTGCCTCATTTACATCGCATTTCAAACAAGACCTTTTTGTTGAACTTTTTCTCGGCCATGCTTAATTTTTTGAAGGTGGAGAAAACTTTTCAAATAAACTTGATATTCGCTATTCTATTGTTTGTTAAAGCTTACGAAAAACGAATTTGAGTTCAAACGTGCTTTACTAACCACGAAATGGTTTGAGCACAATAATTAAATTGCTTTTTACCGGATTCATTTTCTTACTTGAGTTTCCTCAACAATCCATTCACTCCACAGTCGAACCCATGAAGAACCTTGGTGTAGTCGATCACGGTATCTTCGACATTTCTTGTGTGACGAATTCGTTGCCCGTGATTTACAAAGTACTCATTTGTTCCCAAATTTCTTCCACTTTACGTTGATGCTTAGGCTCTGTTTTATATTAACTATCTCATTCGTACAAAGATTCCACTGCCAACCAATTCATATTTATTAGTAAGTTGTAGAGAGCAGCTTATTTTCAACTCAAATTTTCAATGTCCATTTACTGGATTTCATTTCGTGCAATTTAATGGTTTCTACTTTTAATTGATGTTGTATTTATAATGTCTCCTATACTATTTTGCATTTGTAAACACCTATTCAATACAATGATGCAATATTTACTTCCATTGGAGTTTGAGGTTTTACAATATTGAGGATACCATTTTCGAATTGTCCATAAATCTATGCAAATGCATCACATGCTAGTGCAGTTAGCACCATAAATTGTGTTCGATTTGCAGTTAAAATCGCCTTTGTGCCCTTTTTCCCCGTTTGCATTTTTACCCACAGAGCCCGTTAAACTAAAAACCAAACAAAAATAAAGAAAACCACATCCACCAACCCTTTGAAACTCAACTCAATGTGAAGCACATTTCGATTGACTGTTGGAAAGCCGTTACCACCCAACAATTGTTTCTGCCTGCCGATGACCTGTTACCCAAACGAGTGTCCTTCGTTAAGTCGCTTCTGTTCTGTCCATGAACGATGACGAAGGTACAACAAAAAACACACTCACATACAAGCTCTCACCCTGTCGCAGTACCTTCTCGTCGATTTTTCCACGCGTTTTTCTGCTCCAAACTCCAAAGGACCGTCAATCTTTCAAGTCCAACCGGCACTCTCGTGTCGCTTCCCGTTCACATTGTCGTTCAATTCATTCGCCCGTTCCGGTTGCCCATGCCGGTACGGTTTGTTACAAAATCCCATTAAAGTTCCAATTACATAAATTTATACTCGCGAATGAATGTGCTCTTGTGCACAATGCTTTACGGGCGAATCGGTACGGGGAACAGAAGAAAGCGATTGTGGTTATGCTCGTGTATGCTCGCTCCGAAAACCATTGACCAGCTCCGTTCCGGTTTGCTTCAATCTGGGTCCAAGCCCTGGAACAATTATTTGCCATACAGTGTAAGCACTAGCAAAACAGTTCGAATCGGCGGCAGATTTTTTTTTGCTTTGTTACCGCGTGCTTGCACAACTTGCAAGAAACGGCTCGACTGTTTTATTTCTTGCCAAGGGATGTTAAATCGTGACGGCCCATTATTTGTATTGCATGTGAACGTAGCTTTCACTTTATTCTAATTCCTTCATTACCATTCACTCGCTGCATCTCCCTGTTTTCGCCCGGTTTTCTTTCCAGTGGAAGCATACAACGGGACCCATCTACATCTGCCCAAGCTGGAGCGAAGACAAATGGGCGCGTATCTGTGCATCGCGTCGAACGATGTTCCACCTGCTGTTAGCAAACGTGTATCACTCAGCGTTCACTGTAAGTACAAAGCGAATCTCACGCACTTTACAGCCATGCCACAGGCCAACACAGCGTCAGCGCGTTTGAAAGAAGAAAGCACAACCTAATAGTGAATCGAAGAGCATCTAACAACAGGGAAATGTGTGCCCATCAACAACGACCACCTGGCTGAAGGATTTGCGGCAATACGTTGAACTCATTCATTATTGCATCTGTTTTATCGAGCTCTGCATACGATTCAAGTCGTATTATTCGACCATAGTAACTCTGGTGACTGGCGATGTATTTATGTGTAATTTTCCGTTCCATTATTCTGCTAGCTACAACTATCGCTGAAAGTCTTTGTTGGGAAAATCGTAAAAGAGTTTGCTTCCTCATGCTGAATGTTTGACAAAATGATCCAGAATATTTTACCATTGAAGAACATATTAAATTTAAGCATAGGACAATCATCACAACCATGTCTGTCTATAAGAAATATTAGCTTACCGATGGGTGTCCAAGACTAAAATATTGTTCAATAAAATCCATTACATATAACTTGTAACTTTTTTCTTATATTATATATTAGCTCCTACCTTCAAAATATTAGTGTACAAATTTAACAACTTCACACTATGAAAACTATGAAAAAGCCTATGAAACGAAGGTTACAAATGTCTTATCAAGAATACCTTGTAGATTTGTTATTTATTTAGAAACATTATTTTTTACCTTTGTTTTTATTCACTCATTCGTTCATTTTTTGAAATTTACTTAAAGCCGTTTAACTCGAATAAGAGAGGTTTAACTTTCAATTTATTTTAAAAGGAAAAAAATATCCAAATTACACCTGATTGTGACAAATTTTCGACCAACTAACATTGCAAGAATATTGTGCAACTTCCCAACATATTGGATGGACACATGCACGTAAAAAATTGCGAATGAAAACTTTTTCATCTTCTAATTTAGTAATTGAAATAATTTAATATTATCACCACAGACAACTTTCAGTCCTTTGAATCATTGAGTTTATATAGTCTAACAATCAGTCCCTTGAAAATGCGGCTTATTGATGAAAGTCGCCTCATTTCCTTTCAGACCTTTTTCCAAGAACAAACATGCAACCTACCTAAACTGCTGAAATATTCCTATTGCCCAAAAAACGCGCAGCGACAGTTCCACGAAATTAAATGACAGAAAGCTGCTTTGAATTATACACCATCCGGCATGTGGAGGCTGCCATCTGCCTATCATACGCTGTACAGTCAGTCAGTTGTTCCTGGAAAAAGCATCCTGTAAATGATTCATCATATGCCTCAAAACTTCCCAGTCAGCGTCCCAGTGTTACGGTCGGTGGTTGTAGTTCTTCGTGTAATGTTGCAAAGCTATCGTTTGGACTACGGTATGGTGCATTTAGTTAATTATTGAGAACTGATTTATTTCTCCCCTTTCGTTTCTTTGTGTCTGTGTATGTGTGATTTCAAATATGTTCATACTGGAACACTGTTGTTGCGTTTACCTGTACTGTGGTATCGTAATCACTACCATCACCAGTTGCACCATCGGTACGGCCAACGAGTCAGCTACTTGGTGCTCCGCTCGGTTCGGACGTACAGCTCGAATGCACAGTGGAAGCTTCGCCGATGCCGGTGTCCTACTGGTTGAAAGGAGGTCGGGTTCTACCGAACAGCTTTGCCGGTGCATCGAATGGGAATTTCGCTGAACAGCCAGGTCTCAGCCGACCGGAAATGCTGCTCGACGGGTAAGTGTGATTCATCATGTGTTCTAGAAAACGTCGGAATACTTTGCTCAAAAGTTGATTAAAAATGATCAATGGATCAAATTAAGGGAAAATTCATTCAATTGCTGCTTTCAGTTGAATTCACTTTGAATGAAAATGTAACTTTTGTGGTGATTGTTGTTTTTTAGATAATTTTTTTTAATTTTTATATTACTAAAAGGTAAAAAAAATTTAAATCTTCTTTTACTTCATAACTTCAGGCGTTTTGAGTCCGGCGAAAGCTCCTGTGTGCCAACTAAATTACAGATCTGGCATAACAAGCAGATCACGTGACAAAAACAATCTTAAACTGCAGGTTGTTTCGAAAAGGGTCATAATTACCTTTTTGTAACTTTGACCATAACTTGTTTGATCCATTTCACAAGCCTATCAACTTCCATTGCATCCATTAGTTCTCAAGAAAAATAAAAACAAGTTTGTGCTAATTTAGTTTGATTTTCATTCTTTTGCTTCCATTTAGGCCCAAGTACGGCATCACCGAAGATCGGCACGGGTTTCGTACCAATATGCGCCTCGTAGTACGATCATTTTCACCAGGAGACGTTGGGACGTATCACTGCGTTAGCACTAACTCACTTGGTCGGGCCGATGGCACCATGAGACTGTACGGTAAGTTCTACTCTTACGCACAAACGTTTACATGGGTGTAATTGTGTACTTTAGAAGCACACCTATGTAATATTTTAAAATACGAAGAAATGCGTACCTTACCGAATGTAAAATTATCCATGTCGAAGGGACCTTGTCGATCAATCGTCATCTGCTAAGTGATTAAACAGGCATCTTCATCCAAGAGATATCATCTACCAAGAGATATCATCGTATGAAGGACCTCGTGGTCCATCTGGTCAACAAAAGAGCTACGTTGTCGTGTATGTTTTGCGGTTCATGAACACTTGTCATAATCCGTTTTTTCTTAGATGCATTTCTTCTAGAAAAAATCGTCTTGTGCAAGGAAATCAATCATTCTACGGTTTAATATTCGATCTTGTCATCCAAGATGCTTCGCCTAAAAAGCCTGCATTATCGAATGAACCTTTTAGGGTTATACTTGCATCTATACTTGGGCGGACCAGTGAAATGAGACATCACACGGGCTTAGGTTTAGTCTTAAGCGACGACCAGTTTCGTTGTTTCTCCATCTGTCTGCTAACTGATCCAGATGAACTCCGCGAGCTTAATTTTCTCGACTGGTAGTCTGAATCTTTATTTATAGTAATTTTTGTGGTTGGTGTTACATGGATTGTGGCTGCTTTCATTGTCTTACTTTCTATTCTCATACTAGGTTTTCATTATTTAGATAAATAAATTGAGTATGTCAAGGTCAAGAGGCGGTCCTGTGGTTCAAGCGACAGCGGCGCCGGTCTTCAAAACGGCAGGACTGGGGTTCAAATCCCATCCGGACCGTCCTCCCGTAGTGAGGACTGACTAACCAACTACGTGGTATCCGGCAGTCTAGTACGCCGTTTTCGATGGCCAGCATGTCCTTAGAGGTCGTTAAGCCAAGAAGAAGATGTGTCAAGATCATAGTTTGGTTTGGTTTGGTTTGAGTAGGTCATTTGCATTTGTGCGTTCTGTTTAATGTTACAATTGTTTATGGGATTCATATGCGCGCGTCAACAAATGGTTTTTGTTTGCACTTGACCTCCCTCAGCCTGGATTGCTTTGCTGATCTGGGCTTTCTGTGTGATTCCTGTAACATATGGATGTGACATAGCTTGATTGTTTATGAAAGTGTCGTCTTTCTAACCGTTGGTTGATTTAAAACGTTTGTCAGCAATTTCGCCATTTCCGTGTGTATTTCTAGAAGTCTCGAGAACTGTACTGTCGAGTATACTATAAAGGCTTTGATATTTATAGGGTACGGCCTACTCCGGGAATTTTGGAATGGGGAGAGGGAAGGGAGCTAAGAATGGTCGATGGGCACGCCAACAGACCACCTTGAGGGAGAGTGAAAGGGAAGCCAAGAGTAGTCGATGGGCAAGACAACAGACTAAAACCGGATGAAAGGGGAAGGGTGCCAGGAGCGGTTGATAGACAGGCCAACAAACCAACCTGGGAGATAAAGTAACGTACAGTCGTAGGACTGTGCAAGAGAGTTTCGAAGGTGTATACGAGCTACTCACTTGCTTGAAGTTGAACTTGATTTCAGTTTATTTTTGGAGGGTCGCCACTCGACGTGATTTGTTAGCGATGTATAACTATTCCCTTGATTGCGCACATTATACTAATTAGTCCTTTAAATCTAGGACAACACCCTTTTCACCGATCGATCATAGAGGGAGCCACTTGTCGTTTCCTATCCCCTCTTTTGTCCTTGCTAAGTTGCCACTAGATGGTGTGACGTGATCGCGAATACATGAGATGTTATGCGGATTGCCTACCTTCATCTTCTATTTTCAACAATATTCCTTTGACCTTGTCTACCAGGAGTCATTGACGTTATAGGGAGTTTGTCTTCGTCTGCTAATTAGTTTTTTTATGAAGAGTTTTCGAATGAGCAGGGACTTCACCCTATTATAGGCCTCGAAGTCGAAGAGGCTCTGTCGTTCTAGGATTGCTTGAAAAACAGATTTTGACAACAAAGGAGTCAATCCGTTCAAAGCGTTATGTCTTGCCATGTTCCTATATTGCGTAGTAGCCCCCAAAATTCAATAGGTTATGCTCAGAAACATACCCTGTACAGGTCCCTTGAAGTCAGCGTCGATCACTAAAGATTATGTAGTTTTTATTTGTAAAACAATTCATTTGTTCTTTATAGTAAAAAATCTAACAAATTTAAAAAGCTCGCAACTTGAGTTTTCGTTATGAATTCCCAAAACAAATCTTCCCCATTCATGCGATATTTTTTCACCTTGTTCGCCAAGCATCTTAAACTATCAGCATCTATTTTCACAGCACAGCACAGCCCAAACCACCATCTATAATTGACCAGTTGAACAAGCTGCACGAATCATCAGCGTGATAGCGATGGAAAAACCGCACACACAACACATTAAATGATCAAATTTTTCAATTTTCCACATGTGAAAAGTGTTTCTCGCCAACGCGAATTGGAAACGCTCTTTTTGAGTTGATTGTTTTTTACGTATTTCTTTTATTTTTTTTCACTTTTTCTCTACCGTTTTTCTCTTTCCTTCCTCAGTAAGTAATTTCCTCTGTTTCCACCGTGCTTTCCTAGGTTTACGATTATCGCTGTTTAATGGCGAAACCTGTTGTCTCGTTACGAGCTTGCGGAGAAGTAAATTGATTGTTTCTCCGTCAACCTCTCACCCAGACCGTACCGTACCAACTGTCCTACTGTAAAGCGCAGCATGGCGGGCAAGCTTGGACAAGCAGCCCTGCAGTGGATATTGTTGTGCAGCTGCTTGCAGCACTGCAAGCTGCAGGCAATTATGGTGGGATTTTGGGGTTGTTTTCCGCATTACTGACATAACACGGCTGGTTTCTTTTGGGTGGAAAATAATTTTCTCCATGGTTGTGTTGCTGGGAGGTACAACAGAAATTACAAATTAAAATTGTTGGTGTGTTAGTCGAAGGTAGAGAAAGAGAGAGACAGAGAGAGAAGAAGAGAAAGAGAAAAAGAGAGCGAGTGGGTGTTTTCTCTAGGGATTTCCATTACAATGCCAGTTACATGAAAGGTTGTCAGCATATTTTGAATCAAAATAATTTGTTTTTTAATGCAACAATATTTTATCAATGAGCCTATCGTGAATTGATGGAAATACAATAACTTTCATGGAGTATTTATGACCTTAATGGGGCATTTCTTCTTTTTTTTTATCTTTATTTTGAAATTTCATTTCACTTTCGGATATATCCAATCTTATCAATTCTTAATTGTTACAAAAGTTAATTCCAAATGCATATTGTTAGTACGTTTACGAATCTTACTCGATTGCTTTTAATGTACAAAATTTCGTTAGAAAATTATTTCTCGTTGATCATTGGATCATTGATTCAATTCTAAGAAGAGGCTTTACCCAAATTAATTCAATGTACGAGGTACTCGAGGGATCGTATAGTAATTTGATTCTTGGTAATTATGCATTATACTACTCTACATGCTGTTTTAATAGAGCATCATATCATGCAATTATTTGAGACTGTAATGGGGTTTTTTTATGTGCTTTAAATAATAAAAGCTATACTATAAATTCAAACCTTATCCAGCTTGGAAAGATTTTAAACACATAATCTAGTACCATTAGATTGCCACAAATTCTAGAATGACCTCTAGTTTCCCCCAATCTAACTACCACAACAACCGAAAATTGACTTTCCACGGTTGATGATCATTTACTGTTACCACCCATCCGACCACCTAAATTGCGGTTCACCAAACAACAAATGCATCACTTTTCGTTCGATTGACGTAAATGATGACGCTCTCTTCCTCGCAGTACATTGCCAGCTTGTTTTTCCCTTCATGTTCTCTTATTCCATGCTATACATAGAGGAGTGGTTTCTGTCATTGTCGCACCAAACCTTTCCTCCTGCTCGTCCGATCGCAATCGGTTAATTGGAAAGCGCAAGATTGTACCGCAAGCATCGACACTTGCCGCCGTATCATTGTCAATATGCATATTAATTAACTTTCCACCGAAACGTCAACAACCGGGCGTCTCCACTGTACGGTAACTGTACGACCAGCTCATGAATTATGACATTTTGAAGTTTAGTTAATTTTGTTGCCACTGTGACGCTTTCGTTGCCGCTTATTTTCCTCTATGTGCTGCATACACACACATATACATCGCTCCCTAGAAATTACTTTTTCGCATGGTCCGGTGCATTCGTGATGTGGATTTGTTATTGATGTTTGCTTTGCCCTCCTTCTGTGTGTATGTGTGATTATGTGTGGCCAAGTACATATTTAATGTTGCGAAAAAACGAGCAAGCAGTCAGTCAGATTATTAGATTAATGCAGCGCTGTTGACAAGCGACGAAATGCAATGTGTACGAAATGCAGCTCATCCCCATTCGATGGCAAAAATGTGCAAGCGAGCGAACGGTCATCAGCATTATCATGAATAAATTAATTATGTGTTTACGCTCGCATGAAAATGTGTCATTTTCGTGTCGCTTCACATCTCGCAACGAGGAGTTGGTTGCTGTTGAGATGCACTTCATCACTACCACCATCACCAGTTTAGTAATGAATAGAAAGCTTTCACTTAGATAAATGTCGGTGAAGATGTGTCCCGGTGAAAGATGCAAGCGAAGGAAAGAAAATGGATAAGCAATGAAATGGCATCTTTCTTTCTGTTCTTGCGCTTGGACTTGGAAGAATGCGTTCTATGTGCTACCGGGTTGTTCTTTGGCGTACTGAGCATTGGCGATGCCAATTCAACAGTGCGGAACAAAAAATGTATACAGCTGGAAAAAGCATAACATTTATTTTAAACTACTGTTATGAACAATTTTGATACAAAATTTTCAAATTCTGAGTAAGAACTCATCTAACAATACTGCAATTTCATAAAATTTCCCTTGCCTTCATGGCTGGTTTACCATTTTGATGCATTCATTAACAGACCAGATCATTTAAACGGCAAAGATGAATCTGGATAAAATGAAATGCTACAACCAGTCAAAATAAACGAATTATAGTGCTATTAAAAATATTTATCAGACAGTAAACACGCCATGATAGAGATTCCCAACTAAGCGAGGAATTCTAAGATTAAAGTTCTACCAGAAAACCTTAGCCCACATTTGTAGACAAGACGGAAGAACGATTGGATTTTTTACTTTCAGAATTTAAAAAAACCCAAAAGGACGAAAATTCATCTTTGAGACAGTCTCAGGTCGCAAGACCGACCGCGATTTGATGACGAAACTTTGTGGAATCTATTATAAATGTATGAATTGAACACAAACTATTTAATAATCTTAAAAACAATACCATTTGTGTGCATTTTTTTCCCATATCTGTAATAGTGAAAATTTTGATAAAATAGTAGAACATCAAAACAAAAATGCTTTAAAATAAGCAACAATCAAACCAAAGAATCTTAAATAAAAAACGAAACATTCAAATGGATATAAAATACCCGCAACAACGACCGTAAAGCAAGAAACGTACGACAATCTCTGCCTGCAACTAAACCCTTTTTGCACGTTATCTGCGCTCGTAGTTTTCCATCTCGATGCAATGAAGACACTGTCCATCGTCGTCCACAAACAAACACACATCCACCATTTCCGTGGAAAGAAGCAATGCGGGAGAGCACTAAAAAGGAAGGCCTGTATTTTTCTCCATTACGTTTACTTCCGGGAAAACCGATGCAAAAGGAACGGGAAAGAAATCAAGACGTCCTGTTGTAAGGGGCTGGTAAAAGGGCCCGGTAAAATGTACCACAATATCCCGCCGGCGGACGCAAAGCACGTTATTCTGATTTTTTCTTTGTTGCTGTTGCATTTATCCCTCCTTCCACTGGACGATCGCACCGCACCATACCATCGCTTGGCTCGTTTATGGGACAAAGTATGAAAAATTATGCTCGGAAAGGTGAGAATGCTTCGACGGCTGGCTCATCCGATTTAGTGTCACTTTCTCACCTACTTTCCAGGCACTAATCCAGCCAGTAGGGTGAGTCCTGGGCGTCCGGCGTTCGGCGTGGGACACAATTGGAGCACGTGATTTGAATAGGAATCCAATAAAGCTTTAAGATTATGATGGATTGCAGGGCTAGAGAAGTGTTTTGAGGTTGGTTGGGTGTAGATAAAGGTGCACAATACATCTCCTTCGGGTGAATTAGAGCATCGCCCACAAAAGGCAAACAATGATGCACGACTGGTGTGAAGGTAAGGGACGTCTGGTTGCGACGTCTTACCATTGTCAGTACGTGCCTGCGCGTTTGACGTAATATGAAGAAGGAATATCATCCACACTGGTATAAAGTACCTTCAATGACAAACAATTACACGAGAAAGATTTTAATGCGTGGGCTTAATGAGAGATTTTCTTTCTGTACTGCATGTTTCAGATTACAAATTACAGAAAATAAAAAAAAAAATTAACTTTGAGCAAAGTGACAAATTAAGTAATGGAATTAACTTGTTTTTTTTTTAACCCTGGTATTCATGATTTTTACTTTTGACACGAGAAATCTTGCATACTCTTTGTTCGATAACTTTTCGATGAAAAATATGTTTTTAAATACGTTTAATACGTTTAAATACGTAATGTTTTTAAATCTCAAAACCTATTGTTGTTAACATTAGTAGACAAAATTAAAAGCTTAGTAATTCTCATTGTTGGAATTAGAATAATTATTTTCGAACATAAATTTGAATTGCATAAAACAAAGCGTTAGGAAACTAAGATTAGGTTATAAACTACTCGACGTTAGAAACTGCTCGATCTACACGAATTATGAACTGCATGAAATATTATATACAAAAAAGGACAAACGAATATACAGTTGCAAACCGACCAGCGAGAAAGGTGTACACTTTCCTATTCAAATTTCCTCCAAATATCACAGCCAGCCCCTTTTCGTGAATATATTTCACACATTTTGGTCCTTCGAGCCGGATCGTGATATACGGAGAAGAAATAAGTTTCATTCTGCATCAAGAGTGGAATTCGGTATTCGTCGTCAAGTGTGCAAGTCATTCCGTGACAATTCCCGCCATCGCATATCGCCCCGCATCAAGGTCAACGGTCGGTTACACGCCATCATTTTGAGTTTCGCGCCATCGCTTTGTTCGTTATTTTCGTGTGATATCGCAGTATTTTCTTTGTGCAATGGATAAGAAAATTAAAGCAGTGCAACTGAAAAAGAGGATCGCCCTGGAGAACATAAAATCGCTGGAACGGTTCCAGGCGAAATATTCGAGTGATGATGCCAAGCAGATTCCGGAGGTGTTAGAAGATCTGGCGAAACATAAGGAAGAGTTTTTCACCGCAGTTTCGAAACTGGAAGAGCTTGAAGATAAAGACGAAGCGGTCGAAGCCAGCATAATGGAACGGATCGACATTGAAGAACGCTGTCGCAAGCTAAAATCATTTCTACGGGAAAGACAGCCAAAGGAAGAAGGTTCGCTCAACGATACAACGGGCTTGGCTTCCTCAACGCTTGCATTCGGTCGACCCCACGCGCCAAATTTACGTTTGCCCAAAATCGAACTTCCAACATTTGACGGAGATCACACAAAATGGCTTTCTTTCCGAGATCGCTTCATCGCAATGATCGACGCTTCAGCCGAGCTTCCATCTATCGCGAAGCTACAATACTTACTGTCATCGTTGAAGGGGGACGCGGCGGTACCCTTCGAGCATACACCTTTAACGGCGGACAACTATTCGGTTACCTGGGCGGCGCTTCTTAAACGGTACGACAATTCTCGCCTTTTGATTCGCGAATACTATCGCAAATTGCACTACCTTCCGGGAGTGCAATTGGTGTGCGTTGACAAGCTCACGCACCTGGTGGATGAATTCACCCGCTTCGTCAACGGGTTGAAAAAGCTGAACGAACCGGTTGACTCGTGGGACACACCCCTCTCAAACATGCTGCTGATGAAGTTGGATCGAGAGACATTGTTGGCTTGGGAGAAACATTCCGTGCACTTCACGACGGACAAATATAAGGATGTGATCGACTTCGTGCAAGATCGTATCCAAATCTTGAAATCGACCAACAACTTCGTGAAGGATCAAGCAGCTAGTGGTATCAAGGTGGCCGGTCTCATTCGTCAACCAGGGCAACGGAGATTCATCGCGAATGCAGCTACATCTCGCTCGGCTCCTGCTGCATCGACTGCGCACACCCAACAGCCAAAGTGTCCATTGGAGTGTTCCGAAGACCACACACTGCGCAACTGTCCAGTGTTCATCGCCAAGGAGGTCCAACAGCGACGGGACGTCGTCGCATCGAAGCGGCTGTGCTGGAACTGTTTGAGCAGCAATCATCAGGTTAGAGCGTGCAAGTCGGATTATTCGTGTCGCACGTGTCGTGAGCGTCATCACACACTTCTACATCATTCACCACCCTATGCTCCACCCGCAACGGTAACATTGTCAGCTCAGTCGAATGAAGACAATGTGTTTCTGGCGACGGCAAACATCCAGATCAAGGATGACTACGGGAACACCCATGAAGCAAGGGCGTTGTTGGATTCGGGATCCATGTCGAATTTCATCGCTGAGGAGTTCGCACGGAAACTGCTGACGAGTCGCAAAAGGGTCAACGTCGCTGTATCGGGCATCGGCAATGCAGTACAGCAGATCAAGGGTTCCATCGTCGCTACCGTTCAGTCCAAGACACAACCCTTCGCAACGGAGATGACTTTCTTGGTTCTGGACACGCCATCCGCAAACATCCCTACATCACCAACGGACGTCTCTTCATGGAAAATGCCGGACGTGGCATTGGCGGACAGCACCTTTAACAGTCCGGGGCAAATCGACATCGTCATCGGAGGCGATACGTTCTGGGAGCTCCACACCGGTCGCAAGTGCTCTATCGGTAGAGGCAAACCGTGGCTGGTCGAAACCCACTTTGGTTGGGTTGTCACCGGCAACACTCATCATTCGTCAGTCGGTCCGCGGCTGTGCCATCTATCTGCATACGACACCCCACTGGAGGAGACCATGCAGCGGTTCTGGGAGAGTGAAACCATAGCCGAGGATCCTGTGCTATCGGTTGAGGAGAATGCTTGCGAGAAGCATTTCGCAGCAACAACTGTTCGCAACTCAAGTGGAAGGTATGTCGTTAGTTTGCCATTTAACTCCAACCCTAATATCGTTTTAGGAGAGTCGAAGGAAATAGCCGATCGCAGACTGCGTTCTATCGAACGGCGGTTGAACACCAATGCTAAAATGAAAGAAGAGTATGTGAAATTTATGAAAGAATATGAGCATTTGGGGCATATGAAGCGGCTTACCAGTCCTGCAAACGATTCGGTAGAGCATTACTACCTCCCACATCACGCTGTCGTTAAAGAGTCAAGCACAACCACGAAGGTGCGTGTCGTGTTCGATGCATCCTGTAAGACTTCGAGTGGTTACTCATTGAACGATAAACTCTTAGTGGGACCAGTCGTTCAAGAAGATCTTTTATCGATTATCCTTCGGTTTCGTTCTCGTGCCATTGCTCTCACTGCAGACGTAGAGAAGATGTATCGGCAAATTTTACATAGCCCTCATGATCGTAACTATCTACGCATCCGGTACAGAGAACATCCTGCAGATCCTATATCGACCTTTGAGCTACAGACGGTTACGTACGGCACAGCCTCTGCTCCATTTTTGGCAACCAGGACCCTCAAACAGATTGCTCTTGACCACAAGGAAGAGTATCCTTTGGCAATGAACGCGGTCATGAACGATTTTTACGTAGATGATTTGCTAACGGGTACCGATGATTTGTCCGAAGCAATCGTTATACAAAGGCAAATCTCAGACATGCTAAATTCAGCTGGTTTCACGCTGAAGAAATGGGCATCGAACCGCTCCGAAGCATTGAAGAACGTTCCTTCAGAAGATGTGGCGGTACAACTCTCGCACGAGTGGAAGAGCTCGAAACAAGTATCCACACTAGGCATCGTTTGGGAACCGGCAACTGATACACTACGGTTTCGTATTGAGATACCACCTACAACACCCAGCATGACGAAAAGGTTAACTTTGTCATATATCGCCAAGATATTTGATCCCCTCGGGCTACTGGGCCCAACGATCATCATCGCAAAGATGTTCATGCAGCAACTATGGGCTCTCAAGATTCATGGAAAGGCATATGACTGGGACAGCGAGCTACCATCGCACTTACAGCATGAATGGTCGAAATTTCACTCTACATTATCTTCACTACGCAATTTGACAGTCCCACGGTACATATCGCAATGCACGGCAACAAGTCTGCAAATTCATATCTTTGCTGACGCATCACAACTAGCATATGGTGCTTGTTGCTACATTCGGGCTGAAAGCATGGAAGGAGTCACCGTGCAGCTGCTAACAGCCAAGTCAAAGGTCGTTGCGTTATCCAATTCACATTCCATAGCTCGATTGGAATTATGTGCAGCACGACTAGCCACACTTCTTTACGAGAAAGTCCAGCAATCACTGAAAATTTCTGCTACCACCATCTGTTGGACCGATTCCATGACTGTCCTTCACTGGCTGAATTCAGCACCAAATCGATGGAAGCCCTTCGTTGCAAACAGGGTTGCAAAAATTCAGCACACGGCTGGAATACAATGCTGGAAGCATGTTCCAGGCTCGGACAATCCAGCAGACGACATTTCGCGAGGTTTAACGCCGGAAAAGTTGCTAGTGTGTGAGCGCTGGTGGCACGGGCCACATTGGTTAGCACGCAACTCGGAAGAATGGCCACAGAACACACCATCACCAAGCGAAGATGAGAGCGCAGAAGAAGAAAAACTATCGTCACGGGTTGCAAGCACAGCATTAATCTGCGAATTTCGAAACAGTTTGTTCTCACGATTTTCGATCTACCACAAACTGCAAAGAGTTGTTGCACATTGTTTGCGCTTTATACAAAACGCAAAGCGCCGCGTAGGAAACAAGGTCCATGCTAAGGATATCCCACCGCTCACTGTAGACGAACTCAAGGCGGCAGAACTCAAGTTGTGTTATCTTTCGCAACAAGACACCTTTTCCGAGGAGATACAACACCTGCAGAAGGGCAAAGAGATTCCGAAGAACTCCAAACTGAAATGGATTTCCCCTTTCATAGATACGCAAGGTATTCTGCGCATTGGTGGCCGGCTCAGTAACGCACATCTGTCGGAATCAGAAAAACACCCGGTAATATTATCATCGAAACATCCACTGTCCGCACTACTAGCTGTTTCGATACACTTGAGTAAGCTGCATGCTGCACCACAACTGCTTTTAACAACACTACGCCAAAGCTTTTGGATAATTGGCGGTCGCAATTTATGCAAGTCTGTGTACCACAGTTGCCACGCATGTTTTAAGGCCAAACCCACACTTATTAAGCAAAGTATCGCCGATTTGCCAACATCACGAGTCACACCAACAAGACCATTCTCAGTATGCGGAGTAGACTATTGCGGACCAATCTATATAAAACAAACCATACGCAACAGAAGTCCGATTAAAGCATACATCGCCATATTTATATGTTTTTCAACAAGAGCGGTACATATCGAACTGGTTGGCGATTTAACATCAACAGCATTTATCAATGCACTTCGTCGTTTGATTGCACGTCGTGGTCAAATCAGTGAACTGCATTCCGACAATGCAACCACCTTTAAGGGAGCGGCACATGAGCTGAATCGCGTCTACAAGATGCTAAAGAGCGACGAACACGATCGAGCTGCTATATTTGATTGGTGCGCGATGAATCATATGAAGTGGAAGTTTATCCCACCAAGAGCACCACATTTTGGAGGTTTATGGGAGGCGGCGGTGAAGGCAGCTAAAAAGCATATAGTCAGAACAATAGGAACAACAAGCATCACACAGGAGAGCATGCTTACCCTACTTGCCCAGGTAGAGCAATGTTTGAATTCGCGACCAATTACACCTCTATCCGATGAGCCGTCGGACTTGGAACCATTGACACCGGGACACTTCCTCGTCGGTGGCAATCTGCAAGCGGTACCAATCATCGATTACACCGAGACACCGAGCAACTATTTGAGGGAATACCAGTTGGTACAAAAACATCTGCAAACCATTTGGGCTCGATGGTATCCGGAGTACCTGCAGCAGTTACAAGCTCGAGCCAAATATTGCAACGGGAAATCAGCGGTTCTGAAAGAAAATACACTGGTGATTATTAAGGAAGACAATGTACATCCTACCTCGTGGCCGATGGGGCGCATCGTTGCAGTACACCCTGGAAAGGACGATGTTGTTCGCGTCGTTACACTGCGCACTGCTTCAGGGAAGCAAATCGTCCGCGCAGCTAATCGTCTGGCAGTTTTGCCTAATCCGGACGTAATTGGCAACTTAGAACAGAAGGAAACCACTGGCACTGAGTAACGCGCAGCTGCAAGCCACGCAACATTGTTTACATTTCGCACTCATGGCAGAACAAGATACACGCAACACACATTCACACACCTACACACACGAGCAGTATGATAGGAGATAAGCGTCAGGTTCCAGAGTCGAACTGTTTTTGAATTCTTTTTTGAACTCATTTTTGGATTTATATTTTGCATGAAATTTAAAGAAGTTCTTCTTTGGTGGCCGGGAATGTTGGAATTAGAATAATTATTTTCGAACATAAATTTGAATTGCATAAAACAAAGCGTTAGGAAACTAAGATTAGGTTATAAACTACTCGACGTTAGAAACTGCTCGATCTACACGAATTATGAACTGCATGAAATATTATATACAAAAAAGGACAAACGAATATACAGTTGCAAACCGACCAGCGAGAAAGGTGTACACTTTCCTATTCAAATTTCCTCCAAATATCACAGCCAGCCCCTTTTCGTGAATATATTTCACACACTCATATTTCCAACAATGTCATATTTCCAGTTTCAATGTTTGAACTAGAGCGACTCGGTGATGGTAGAAGATAGATTGACTGTACAACAACGGGTGAAATCACGTTCAAGAAGAGGTAAATCAACCCTCTAGTGGTGGCAGATCCAAAGATATAAAGAATTACATTATTCTTTCATTATTATTCTTTTATTATTCAAAATTTTAGAAGTCATTGCTAATAATTGCTCAAATGAATGCTTAAGGACATTTAACCAGCCTATAGTTCCATGGGGCAGTATTCTATCCTGATTTCCGATAGTCTCTTAGGAAACACTCAAAGTTAATTTCAGTACGCATGTCTCCAATCTACGAAGATTCATCTTCATGGACATACATTGAGTAGATGTTATAATATAACCTCTGGAAAATATGTTTGAAAAGAACTACGCTTAACATGACAATGAGGTTGAATGCTAAAGACTTTCGGTAGATAATGTTCCTAGAACGTGCTCCGAGAAAATGCTTGACTAGAAAGCGACTTTGTAGGCCAGATGCTTTAGATCATGCAATTCTATTCTATTGGGAGGTAAGAGACCTAGTTGAAACTATAACAAATCCACAAGCGCCGCCAAACAAGAAGATTCCTGGGTAGACGAGATCCCTTTAAGGTATCTTAGTAGATGCAGTCTCACGAAAGACGAAGCTCCGTTTCAAGTTCACGTGGTAGTGCAAGCAAGTTTTCTTAGGCCGGGGCCACACACGACCGAAAGGAAACATCAAATTTGACAGTAAATAACGCTCTTTCCTGGTTGTGGTACAAAACAAATAATCATTTTTCGATGTTTTTGGATATAATGAACTAAATTACTGCCCTTTATGGTCGAATCAATTTTTTGAAAGGTCTGATTGTTTCGGTCAAACCCTCACGAACAGCAAAATAAAGCGAAACAAGCAAAGAAGCGTTACGAAGCGTTACACTTTGATGTTTTGTTTCGGTCTATTTCGGTTGTGTGTGTCCCCGGGCGTAGACGAGGAAGGCTTTGGTCCATTTTGTTAGATTAATCGTGTTGAAATCCTGTAAGTTGGTTTGAAAACTATATAATCAGCTGAATATTCCTAAATAAACATAAACATTGTAAAAGAAATTTATTGCATGAATTGAAGCATTTTTTACAAACTTTATTCTATTACATCAGCCGTCACAAAGAAACAACCTGTACTGCTTTTTCATATTTCTTATAATATTGTAAAAATGTGTAGTGTTTTTAAAAAAAAATCAAGAGTTCTGTAAAGAAAATGCACAAACCAAACTCAAAATCATCGTAAACAAGGAACATTTTTGATTGCAGTTCCAAATCCGGAGTACAAGCATATTTTCTTGTGCATTATTTCGGTACGATTATTTCTACGCTTCAACATCCAACACCATCCAGGTAGAGTAAACCCGAATCGTTTGCAAACCCTTTGCCAGCCAGCTAGACAGATAAATCGTGTAAAATAAACATCACACGCAGCAAACGATCCACCACTGCAAGCGCATGCAAATGGCCATGGCCGGACGGGATGGTAACGTTGAAGGGAAATTTTTGCTACGTGCCTGATGCTTCTGATGCTGTGCTGGGATGAAAAATCATTCCTGATTGCACACCCACCCATGGCGAAGCCATTTGGCTGAGAAGAATCACCAAAAACGATAAGAATTCATACCTGCCAGGTGATGTTTCTTGTGTATTTCTTCACGAGAGTGCTTCACGTCGACTGCTGAGTTTGGAGTTTTGCATTTGAAGCATCGTCCTTGTTTTCTGAAGCGCCACGTCTTCTTGCTTGTCTGAGCATAAGGTATATAGTCATATCGATCGATACAACGGGCGTAATGATGCAAAGCAGGTGAGCAAGGGGTGGTTGTTGGATGTTTGAGAATATGCTCGTTTATTCTGCAACCGGAAAACAATAATCACGAGGCACTGTTTGCATCGATTCTTGCTTCGGTTTGCACTATTGACGCTGAAGATATTGCAATCAGTGGACGTAAACAATGTTTATGATCCATTACTGCAGTCGTAGAGCGACGTGGTAAAATCTTGTTTATCTTTCCTGGGTAAAGAGCTTTCGATGGATGATGTAATGCTAGCTGGTTGGGTGAGCTCAACAAGGTGCTATTGGAGGAAGTAATATTAAAGACCTTTTGAAAGTAATATTCATGAGTCCAAATGTCTAAATTTAAGCAGATAAATTTATTTTATTATTAATTTTTAATGATATATACGCATGAATGCTCTCTGCATTATTTGTTATAAAAGAACTAACATAAAAAATCAACCAAACAAGCCCGGAGCATGGCAAAAAAGAGGAAATGCCTTGAGAATTTGTACAAAATCTACGCAAGACTTCATGTTGATTCATAATGATCATTTTTATGCTAATAACCAATTAATCACCTAACCAAATTTGCTAGTTTCTAAGTATCATAATAAAGTTCTCTCAAAAGATATGATCCACTTGAAAAGCTTTATAACCAAAAGAAAAAAACCAATTCATTCTGACAATTTATTTGAGCTTCAAAGACATCCTAAATAATCATTTTTCCAATTCAATTATTTAATGCTACACAGCGTACATGGTCCATCTCACAAAGAGCTAAACAAATTCTCGCAGCTATAATTACGTCCTAAACACCTCCCCTTCATACTTCCAACCACCAACATGCCAAAAACAACCATGTCACCGCGTCTTATTCATTCCATTGGAAATTCCTTTCATGATTTCAATCGCATTCATTTGCTGTACTGTTTTTGTACAGCGGCCACTGCCGCTCTTTGCTGTGGCGCGAATTTGTGTCCTGCCATACTTTCACTTCAATAATTCGCACCTTATCAGATTGAAAGATTATCCCGGGTCATGGGACGCGGGCGCTGTCGGGCAAGCCGAAGCGAATGAATGAATTCTATTGTCGAACACACGATACAAATCCCTATAATCATCACCATCACCTATTATCGTTGGGAAAACAATCACAAAGACTGTAATTAAAATGAAAAGAGTCATTGCTTTTGCTCGGGGGTGGGAAAACTTGCACTACGGACGAATTGAGAAGGGTTTTTCGGTGCTGTCGCTCTGCTTCACAACTCCACGTCGGATGGCGAATGCTAATTATATTTTGTGCTAGGGTCCACAGTGTCCACAAATTTCGAAAGCATGGGCACGAGATACCCCGGGGTTCATTTCGATTTTGATTTTGGGGCTTTCTCTAATAAGCACTGCCTTTGTGTATCTGTGTGTATGTGGAATATGGTTTGAGGAGGAAAAAAGAGCACAACTTTCATCCGAAAGCTATTTGAATGGAAATGGCTTTACGACTGGAAATCGCACAAAAGGGACATCATCAAAAGAAAGGGTTTTTTTTTGGTATTCTTTCGGTGAACCGTCCATTTCCCGAACCTATGTTTGCACGACTCCTGGGCTGGGGCTCAAATTTCATCATTATTGTGTACCATAATTATAGGAGCAGTTGCAAACGAACTTGCATTTCATTTGAAAGGCAAAGGCAATATTCCATGGTCGTTTGAATTATGTTCGGTAGGAAAAACACACAGCACAGCACTGTCAATCGTCGTTAGTATGAAGATCTGTGAAGTTGGATTAAAAATATAAGCGCGTTTTCAATTCCATGGTTGAGTTAAAGTGCATGTTACACAAACTGATGCAACCCGACCCAAAATTAACTACATCAAAGATAGTTGTGATGTGGTTATAAAAATAACAAATATTTATAAAAACTTTCAAAATATACATTGTATTATAATTATGTGTAGGCTTCAATAATAAAATGTGTAATTTAAAAACGTTCCTGTGAAACCTAATGCCATGAATAAAACACACATTATTTGAACAGATCAACTTGGATAAGGGGGATCAACTCGAACGCAGACGCAACTGCAGCGCTGATCTTCACACGGAAGGTTGTTCCCCCGTAGTCAATAAGTCTCGTAAGCTATTATACGATTGTGTCTTAGCTTTTCTAAACTGAACTTCATAGACCCCTAAACTTAGTATAAGCCTGCATTCTCGATTTCACATAGCCGATTTATGATATTGTGGTGAGAATATTTTTTTATATTTTTTATGGACAAAAGAAACAGATTTGTTTTTGTTTTCTATTCAGCTATTCAGTGATTTTCAAATCTTTTTTTGTTTTATGGGTTCCAATAAGTTGTTGATATTTATTCATTAATTCATTTCAATTTCGTTTAATTTCGCAACATCCTCACATTGATGAGGGTCCATCGATTTTCTCTTTGCAATTATTTTCTTTTTTTTTATTATGCTGCAAACGCAGCATAATTTTTCATGCTTTTAAAAATTGCCAACTTCAATATTTTCGAGGCGATCTGCTTCATTACGTCAAAATAAAAGAAAAGCTTTTATTACATTTTATTACATTTTCAACATTTTTATTACAAGTGTAAGGTAATAGTTTAAACTTGAAGCTACTAGTTGAAAGTAGTCTGAAAAAATGGCTTAAACTAGACAAGAAGAAGTTGCAAAGAAAGTTAAAATATGCATTTCAACAATACTTTTTCCATCATTTAAACCAATAACAATTATATAAAGAGCGGGCAATTTGGTTCCATACGAACTGAAGCCAAAATATTTCGAACGTAATTTTTGTTTTCAACTGCTCCAATCGTGGAAACAGTATGGATATTCTGCTGAGGGCAAGTAATGGATGAGTCAGATTTAGTTCCTTATGACTCTTTATTCAACCACGCTTTCTCAATAAGCCGCTTACCTTAAAACTAAGCTCCAAAAAACACGTACAAGTGTATCTCCCGAGTGTCGATCGTCGTCTGTCTTTCGTATTCTCTCACAAACAGCTATCAAGGACGAACAGCTCTAGTCCTCTGTTTCGCGCTCTCTCTCTCTCTCTCTCTCTCTCTCTCTCTCTCTCTCTCTCTCTCTCTCTCTCTCTATCTCTCTATCTCTCTCTCTCTCTCTTTTTCTCTCTCTCTATCTCTCTCTCTCTCAGTCTCTCTCTCTCTCTTTCTCTCTCTCTCTATCTCTCTCTCTCTCTCCTAGCCCTCTACGACGTCATTTCTTCCGTCCACGACGGAACACAGTGGATTATAGTTATTCTAAACATTACTTAGTCATCCTAATCTAGTAACTTTAACTAGAAGATCGCTTTGTCATTGAAACGTAACAATTAAACTTTGTCATTGAAACGAAAAAGCATTAAAACTCTCTTAATCAATTTCCATACCTTATAATCTCTCAACCATGGATTTTGATAATTATCTTCTGATCTGATTTTTCTTCCTTGTAAGTTTCCTTGTCTACGGAACTTAACGAGTTATCCTTAAGTTCCGTGATCCTACCTTGAAATTCGAAGGCCACCAATCGTTACTTGAAATACTAAAAATCTCTTCGAATGTTGTGCTACACTAATTTGATTGGTGCTTAATAATCTGCAGCAGCCATTCCCAACGTCAACTAGTAATCAACAAATTCACAAATTCATATTTGGAAAGATGGTTATCTACTGTTAGACAATGGATGACATCCGCGAATCGACGATGGCGATTACATTTTAAACAAAACCAAAGTATACTTACTCCCCGAACACCGTATACAAATTGTGACGCTTGCCCTGCTATAGCAAGATAACTCGACCTACTGACCACCATTTTGACCATTCGATCGAAACAGTCCTTCCAAGAATGTAACGCCATCAACACCGGGAATGATGAAAAGGCGCTACACACAATGTGCAATAAAAAATAAAAGATGAGCTTCAAAGTTTGAATGGATTTTTTGTTCTATCTCGCTTCCCTCACTGAGTGCTGCTTCTTTTCGTCCTTTCACCACTTTCCCCTCGATTGTGCATGTAGGCTTTCAACTGGAAAAGAGCATTAGCTCATCAAACCCCCTCCTCTCGCTGCCACCGGTTCGCATCACTTTACGCCATTTGTCGCATTTTCGGCGCATTACGCCCTGATCCAAGGCGTACAACATCATTATCGGGCGTGAACGAACGAATGAACGGACCGATGACACCGGCACCGAAAATGGCAGCTCGTCAGCATCAACATAATCATCAGCGTCGGGGACCGTCCGTCTGTAGCGCGCGTCCGGTCATCAGGCACCCACGGGCATTGTCAGATTCATTGTTGCGTCAATGGCTCAATGGCGATGAAACGCCAGCCTCACGTTTCTTTCTTTGACAGTAGCCGGGGAAGAAGCAAAAACGACTGAAAACGAAACAACAAGCGCATAATAAAGGAAGAAGAATAAATCCTCCAAAAACGCAGAACCAGAATCACAGAGCGCGCGTGAACTGCTCAGCGGAAAGTGGAAACTCTGTCACAAAACAAAACACCACAAAAAAAAAATGAAAACAATCCCATTTTCCAACGGCTCAGGCACCGTCATCATCATCATCAAAGGGAAGGATTTCCATTGGATTCGGTTAGGTTTCCGTTTGTGGACTGCCGCCTCACACTGCTTCTGTGGATGGAATTTTCGGTGGAATTTCATTTTCGTTGGTGTTGCTTTGCTTTCCGTCTCACCAAAAAAGGTTTCAGTTCGAGGTTTTTTTTTGCGATCCGTTAGTCTCGCCATCTCACGCCTCTAAAGATGAGACAGAACGGAAAACAAATTTCGCACACAAATTGATGCATTGTATTTGTTTGCGTTGGCTGAGGAAGAACTGTCAACACCGTGGACGATTTGCACGATTTTACAATTTTTCTTTCACGCAGACGAACTACTAGCCCTTCCTTACTGACCAGTAGCTGAAGTTGTTATCGGAACCATTTCCTGGTTTTCTTGGTGTGAAAGAGGCCTTGAGGGTTGTGCTTGAGTCGTTTGTAGCTCACAAAAGATACAACATTATTACAGTCGGGTTCGGCAACCTTTTTGGTGGGTGGATTTGTGTGTAGATGTATGACATTCTTCGGCACAGATGTAAATCGTGCTTTCATTCCGTTTCTTTTTCTCGTGTTCTTAATCAACCATTACCATCAACCATTCGCTAACGCTTTCTACACATTTGTTCTCGTTTTTTTCTTCTTTTCTTCCTTTCTAACATGACAGAAATAAAAATTCATCCGGGCGGTGTGCAAACAACGGACGATCAATTAAATATAATTGGAGGTAAGTGGTGCCATGGCTGCTCTATTCAGATACTTTCAGGCGCACACATTCTAGTTCAAGCTTTTTGTTTTTTGTCCCGAGGCGAGAGACATGTTTTCCTTATTTATTTCCTTTTCGAGCAGTGGAGGGTTTTCCTAACTCGACCATCATTTCGACCAGCATGCGTAATGAAGCGATAGAACATAATGTTGATGGGACACATTTTTGGCGATGATGGTTGTAATCACATGGACGCACACGTTGCAGGTCGTTTGCGCTGAGCGTCGTTACGGGATTGTGTAATGTAACGAGCGTGACGCTTTTAGTGTGATGGTGTGTTAAAAAAATCAGAACAGCCAAATGGTCGTTTAGATACTCCATTGAGAGAAGATGATCATCCTAAAGTAAATTTTGGATGGAGGAGATAATAATGAGTAAGAATATGTAGCTTTTCAGTAAGTTATGAAACTACGATGATTTTTTTGTGGAATCAAAACAATGTTTACCATGCTAGTAAAGCACACATTTTGATTTTTTCACCATTTTACAAAGGTGTTATGCCCTTTTCATTAAGACTAATAACAAAGTTTGTTTGTCTTAAAATACATAGGAAAACAAACCATTAAAACTTAAATCTCTCTTAAAAATTTTCCTGAACCGTACTGATGTCTAGAGAAAAGGATGAACAAACCCTGCCCGACTTATCTCATGCGGTTCATGCGACTTATTTGACTTTGAATTGTGAGCGTTTAAGGTAGCTATGCATCAGCTGAAACACCTAAATTTATGCATACGCCACGTTAAATCAAAATATTATAGCAATACGATTGGGTAATTTTGTATAAAGTTCTAGAAAGCTTCTCTGGCGCCAACTAAAGATCGTTTGAGATTTAAATACTGTTATTCAGATTCTGTTAACAATGCATACATTAAGACAAATCAAATGCATGGTTTAAAATGTGTTACGATCATTATTCTACAATTAAAATACATGGAAAATATCCAATACCAGAAGCTATTGATGTAAATAATACTTTCAGTTGATGAGATTCACACTTTCGATTTGTGTTAAACTCGTCTGGAAGTTTTTAGCTTAAGCATTATTTACGGATACTTCCAAAATCTTATTCGAGTAATTAGTCCCTAATTTAAAAACGTTGGTCTGATGGAACAAGTGATTTTGACCTGCTTGAGCTGGGAAGCTTGAGCTTGATCGTGAAATTTGATAAAAGGCTGGGAGTAATGAGGACCAGGCACTAAATATAATATTTTTCCCTCTACAACAGTGTTAATTGTTGGTGATTTCTTTCTATAAAACAAAATTTTCTGATTATTATTGCGTAAACACACATATAAAACTAAAACTTCTCGTTAACTTTAACACGATTCTCAAAACCACTTGAGCATTTAAAAAACTATACACCTATAGGTTTATGTGTTTTATAAGAAAAAAATGGCAGCTTGGTTGTATTTCGATTTTTCGAAATATGACGAAAACAATTTAAAAAGTTATAGCATAGCACATAGAGCAATTAGAAATTTAAATAACTTTAAAGAATTAGCGGTAAAGTCTTCATGCAAGCTCATCATTCTGCAATTTTGATTTTAACATATTGAAAATCACCGTTGGTAATGCGGTCTTTAAAAAAAATGCAACACGGTCATGCTTCTTTTCAAATTTTCTATCCATCTAAAGGTTATCTTAAGTGGCAACTTTTTTCACTCAAACATTATACAAAGCAGCCAATCATCCAATTAAATGATAAAAATTGCCCTAATTTCCTCTCCTGTACGATGCTGTTGAATATCATCTTCAACTTCGTGTTTTGCTTTTCTACCTTTAGGACTAGCGGAAGCAGCTCGAGGTCGAGGAAATTCAGCCACCAGCTCGCTTCACCCCAATCGGACGCACCACTGTATACCGATGGTGCTTCTGCTGATTGTATCGCTAGCGCTTGGTACGATACGAACGGCCATTTCCGCCAGCAGCGATAGCAACAGTCAGCATCGGAGCAGTAACAGATGACACCGTTTCGACATATCCGGTGCGTGATATCGAACCGGTCGAAGCTGTTGACCGCCATCCACTCCACACGTTTACAGACACTGAGACAGAAGAAGCGTGAGAAAATGACAGTTTCATCGCGACTCACACTAACACCTGTCCGGGGCACAATAGCGTCGGGCACCCGCTGGTGTGGCAACGATTAGGTTTTATTGAACTTTACTCACAGGGCAACAATAATATCTCCTCGCAGCAGACGGGGAACGAGGCAGTTAGGGTGAGCAGGTAAGAACGGTAAGATGAGAAGCTTTCCATTTCTTACACACTGTAAGTGATTGTTGCATAGAAACCGAGAAGTTTTATGTAAGAAACCCGAACCACTTACCAACTAAAACCATACTAGAGTAAGCTGAAAGGAGAAGGGAGAAATGCCCAAGGTTTGTAAAAAAAAAAAATTGGAACCATGTTTCCTTTCACAAAAAGTTTACTCCCTGAACAAAACATGTTATATTTTTAGTTTTTCCTTTGTTGAAACTCAGCTGCAATGGGAGAAAAATCTTGCAGAGTGCAAAATAAACTTGCCAGCATTAGTTAACGTACCGTTTGGGATGTATAACTTTCAAGGTCACTAGCAGCAACAGTTGTGAAAATTTACCATTCCTTCCAACTACGATGAAACGTATAGTTTTCGTACTAGCTTATCCCCTGCAGAGCCAAGTTCGATTTCTTGCACATGTTTTATGCAGTACTGGGCGCTTCCATCGACCGTTTGCCTTCAGCAACTTGGCGCCTCCATCGTGTGTCCGCTTTCATCAACTGGGCGCCTCCATCGACTGGGAAGGGTGTTCAGTTCTTTGAAATCTCATTCCCCATTCCTCCACAGCTTGGTGTAAGATGAATGGAAAAGTTTTTGAATGATGTTAAACTGTGAATCAAATTTAATTGCAGTGTGCATCCGCATAAAGCTACCGTTAAACCGTGTAACTTATCGGATCCCTTCTTTCCGGGCAGTTTCCGAAATAGAGCGCTTGACACAAAAAGGTGCCATTTGAACGATCGATCTTGAAACTTATTCCCTTGCTTTCACATCCACCGCATTATGATTTGAGTTTTGAACAGGATCGCATAAAGAGAAAGCCTTTTTTTCTATGTTGCAGTTGCAACACCATGAAAGAGTTATTTCCTCGCCTTCTTTTAGTTTAATATGAAGCAGATGTCAAGAAATAGTATTGAACAAATGTTTGCTACGAAATCAAAAGAAAGGAAACTTCTTGCTTTATTGTACGTGATGGAAATATATCGAATGTCCTTGGGTAGAATGAATGCTTCTGCTTCAAATTTCCTTCCCGTTCAGCTCCCACTTCTTACTCGTTCTCGTTCCTGTTCAGATGAACGGAAAAAATATAAATAAACGAAATGACGCCAACACTTCCAATACAATAACGATAAAAGATCGATCCAGGCACATGATCGACACAGGAAAGATCATAACTTTTCCCTTCCGTAAAGAATCGGAACACAATGCATTACAGTCTGATGGTGGAAAGTTGTAAATATCTAGCTATAATGAATTCCACCCGACTTTATGCAACAAGCACAAGCCACAAATCCATTAGATGATCACCGGGATGTGTATTTTTCAATGCTGAACTCGATGTTTTTGCCAGCCCTTTTCATTCCATCCCAGCATTATGTTTCCCGCTTTTCAAGCGTACCCATACACGTCTACAGTTTACGTAGCGAACGTTTGTTTTTCAATAAATATTCGCCTTTTAACTCTACAATGCAACCAGCGAGTGCTTTGTGTAACGTGAAGCTACCACAGCAGCTATAACGAGATTTATCTGTGCATACAAACTTTCCATGCTGGGTATGACACTCCAGCAAAAACAAAATATAAGTATGGAAAACAAGTAATGCAAAGAAAACGAGGTAGAAAAATCATCGATAACACTCAGAAACGCCGTAAACCGTCAGTGTCGACTGGGAAAAAATTGAAAAACTTTTATAAAACAAAGCCACAATAAAACGAGCCAAAACAGAGGCAAATGCAACAATCGATAAACATGGAAAAATGGCAACCACACTGAACAAAAAAAAAACAAAATACATGAAACTCGAACCCCTACAGGAGGATTGGTTTTCTGGCACACATAATTTATGACTGAATTTCATTCGAAGAGCGAGTAATTAATTATGAAAATTAATGATAGCTCCCATTCCACTTACCACTGTTACCCGTCCCGATACGATCATGATTACCCGCTTGCTTGCAACAAGCAAACTTAATACCAATTTCGGGTTCCATCTTCAAAGCTCCATTTTGGTGGTTATCATCCTTTTGCCCTTGCAGATACACTGTTGTTTTGTAGTTTTTTCCGGATGTTGCACTAGCTTTTACTTTTTTTACTATCGATCATATTGTGCATCTTGTTATATTTCGACCCAAAACTACCACCCAGCGTAGCGGTTTTTTGTGGGTTGTTGTATTTTCTACTTGAACATCGTCTGTGTACTTTCGTACTGGGATGTAGAGGGGATGTTAATTTTTCCGTTCCTCGGTGGAGGCAAAAAAAAGGACGAATTGCATCAGACTCGCTTTTCATAACCATTTGCAACTCGTTTCAGTGTATGATTACTTTATGAGTTGCACTTTTTAATCACTCGCAGTTTCGTTTGATGAGCTGCAAAGTGAAGCTCATTATCAATGTTGGCTAATAATCATGTTGCCTGGCAAGTAGAAGCAAATTAATTCTACGAATTGTATTGGTTTCGCGTGTTTTATTTTTTTTGTATTTTTAAATGTCCGTAAGGACAGCGCCACATTTAATAAATTTCATCACTGGTTAATTATGCATTGAAAATCATTTTTCTTCTTCGCAAAAGCATCGTGTTCAACATCGTGTACCATATAAATAGCCTATCAATATCTTCCACACAAACACACACGACCGTGACAACTTGTTTTTAGCTTCAAAGTTCACTAACAATAGTGTATAGGAAACAGTCAGCAGAATGTGGAAGCTTTCTTTTTGTTACGCCAGTCGCTGAAAGAGACACAAAATGGGAGAGAAAATAAAAATACAACTGAGTAAAGGCTATAGAAGCTTATGAAGCAGAATGCAAAGCCAGGCTACATAAATAATTAATCAGAAACCGATGCTATAACAAAACCAACACACACTACTAAACATAGACCGAACACAGAATGAGTGAGTACATACAAAATGAATAATTATAAAGCAAATGGGATAAGATGAGATGCATGTGGGGAGAATTATAATAAAGAAAACAAAATAAATCAGCAGTGCAAAAGATGAGGTAAACAAACGAAAAACACAATAAAATTAGGAAACAGAAGAGAAAACAAAACAAAAAGTCTGTGACAAAATAAAGCAAAAGATAGGAAAGGAAAACAATTGTAAAACAAAACCCACTACATAATCATAAAGCCAAAATGGAAGAAAAAATCGTATCAAACGCTGTCGTACATTCATCTCGATATTCGATATAGAAACGTTCTCAAAGTCCTGCCCTGTAAATATGTGCGTTACAAAGGTGTTACAAAGCTCCTTCCACATTCATCAAATCCCTCCTCGCCCCATTTCCCTGCCTTCCTTTGGTCCCAGACATTCCAGAATGAAAAAAATCGTGAAAAGAAAAAAACTGAATAAATTGAAGAAAAGTAAAAGTGTATAAGTGACACAAACTAACTGTTCCAATACATCAAACGATCAGAGACAGAAATAAAGAACAAAAATCGAAACTACCCAAACTGAAAAGTCTACTGACCATTCCGGGTTTCCAAACGCATGGAAATGAGCTTTGTGCTCTTATGCGGGTGCATTGGTTGATTGATATTTTTTGCTTCTCACCAGCAAATACAGTCTTCTCACGCCCTCAGTATCCGAAAGATGACAGTTTTCTGGTTCCATCCATTTTTGGGTAATGCAACTGGAAGTGGATTTCGGTTGTGACAGCACACCCGAGCGCGCAACGTAACAGGTAGGACATACAGGTTTTTCGTTGTTTTTTGCAACGTACAAGAAAATATGGTTTCTTCGTTATCGGATTCTGTTTCACCCAGGTGCCCACATTGCGTATAGTCGGAGCCGTCATTCGTAGCTGGAAATCCTTGCCGGAGTTCTCGAGCAGGCATGCGGCATCCCTCGGCTAGCGATGGAGCGATGCCCCGGTGTGACTGGTTTCCTTTGTTTAAGCATCAGATTGTCGAGGCGTAACGGAAAGCTTAGCTCATCGTGCGAGATACCATTCCCGGGTTGACGGTTAGGCACATTCGTCGTTCGCGACCTCATGAAGACCTCGGTTGCTGGGGCGGACTAGTGTTCTGTTCGTCCGTTCGGCTGTCACATTCTAAGCTTTGATCCCTGTTCGCCATGGTCACGGTTTTGTTGTATGTCTGTGTGTATGTGTTTGCGTTGCACCGGAGATACTATTTCAATCTCATCATTCCGCTCGACTGCGCCCACACACCCCGAAAGGGCACCGTCACAGCGACAGCTTTCGCCATTTTTTTTTTTTTGCTTCCATTCCTTACTTTTGCACTGTGACAATAATCTGCTGCCACTACACTCTTCAATGTCGTCTGATTCATTTGGTTGGATTCGTTTGGTGCGTTTTTCTTTCTTCCTTTTGGTATTGTTTCAGGAAGGTTTTATTTCATACGTATACGTTATCTCACAGTTGACATTTAGTTTCAGCGCGTCACACAAACACACATACATCGTACGGGTGTAGTGTCGCTTTCTATATCCCGCAACACTCTCGGCGGCATGAGCTGAGCGGGCGAATCTGACGGCAAATGACAGCTGACAGCAGCTGGCAACGATCAAACGGCCACGGTACACTAACAACGAACGCGAAACCGAACGTCAAATGTCAACTTGCTCACGCTTAACTTCCGTTCTACTAAGCGACAATATCGCAGTAGACACAGTGGCCATTGTTTTCTTTTTTTGTGTTCTACTGTCAACTAAAGACACGCCAAGTGGCACACTCGGGATGTGAGGCAGTGTATACGCGCCGATTTTTTCTCTCCATTGCACTTTTTCTTTATTGCACAAAAAAAACCACGCGAGTTCTCGGACGACTTCGAGGTAGATCATAAAAAGGAGAAACGATGCATTCGAAGAACTGAGTTTGACAGAATGCGCTTGGAGACTTCTGTGTACACTGCACCAGCGCAGGCAAAAAAGAAACCCCGTATTTGTTATTGAGTGGAAAAGTAACTGTACTACTGTCGCGAACAAGCGTGCAAATCTTTGGCTGGTGCATAATTTATGCCCCATCGCTAAGCTCTCCGGAAGGTCTTCTTCAGATGAAGTCAAAGGGGTAAAAGTACTACTGCGTCGTTCTGTTGTGATGGTATTGTTTGTTTGTTTTTTTCATTATGATCTTCAATGTTAATCAGTCAACCGATTACATCGATTCCAACCGATGTGCAATGCTCCACGATTGCAACCACAACTCATAATCTGTTAGTATGGGTGTTTTAAAAGCTAAAAAAGCTATTCTGGATACTTATCTCAAGAGGACTAAGCGTTAGTAAGTGTTTAAACTAAAACTTACATCGGTTGAGCTTTGATTGAACGGTAAGATGTCTACTCAAACAGGGGGTAAAGTATCTCCTAAGGGGTTGTTGTGTTTATTTGGTCAACCGGTAAGTGTTGGTCAATATTGGATGAAAATCAGTCTAAATCTTTGAACAGGTAAATATAAAATCTTTTGATGTTATGAACATTCTGCTTGAGATTTCATCTACGTAAATGTAGATCAATAAAATGAAATGTTTTTCAATCAAGGCTTTAACTTGGTTCAATTCAAAGTTCCAATAGTCTGACAAGGCGGATGAAAGTGTTTGATTAGTGCATGCTTTTTATGATGAAATATATACTTTTGAAAGCAGATATGTCATTCATCCACCTACTATTAATGCTTTTAAATTCGGATTTTTCTACTTACGATCGTACCAAGGTAACAGCTACTCTGCTTCCGAGTAGGACTCTATAATGGTCAGAGCCAAGCAGGCAAGCGGCAAGCAGGTACTTTGTCATCGTCGCATTGATCCTCTCGCAATCCTATCGGCCTTGCGTTTCAGCTGGGTATACGGCTCGCACACCACCGCAGATGTCTGTCCGATGATGTCAACCTCATCCACGAAGCCAAGGAATTGGAGAGATCGGGTGAAAATCGAGCCTCAGATGGCAGCTTTTTTACTATTGCATGATGTTCCATAGAACGCCTTCAAGTAAACTTGAACGGTTGATGCGGGGCGTCTGGTACTCTTAGTATTTCTGAAGGATCTGCTATGGAATAGAGATTTAATAGCTTCGGATGAAACCTCTAGCTAGGGGCCAAGTTAACAGAAGAGTTTTCGGAACAGGATCTTACAGGCAGCATTCAGCACTGTCATGGTACGTAAGTTCACCCAGTCCATCCTGTCGCCCTTTTTGTACACTGGGTGTGTGACAGCTAGGGTCGTGTCCGCTAGTTATTCCGAAATTCTGAACCCATCTTGAACAGTTCGGCCTCCTGTCAATTGCTACCAGTTGACTTGTTAAATTTCAGCTGTTTGATGACACTGAAGACTTTGTCCAGGAATGGCAGGGCACTTCGTCATCGTTATGTTAGTTGTCTTTGTGCGACTCTGCTCTGCTTCCTGCGTCTGGTTCAGCGCTTCTTGCCGTGGAAAAGTCGAGCTTTGTTAGTCGTGTACATTCTACCGGTATACATTTTTTTTCTAAATTTTGTCAATTTTGCACTTTATGCAGTTGGTGTGCGGATACATATACCCTGTTCTGGTTAAAATTGTTTGTTTGTAGCCACAGACTGGTTGCACTGGATGGTTTGTGACGCTGAATGGTGTACAGGAAACACATTCCAGGGTCGCGACATTATCATAGTCCAGATCTTCGTTGTCGGTGCTGCAACTATAGCGCTCCAATCCGTGTGAGAGAGGGGCGAGCTATGTACCAGCAAACAGCAACGGAATAATCGATCGTACGAAGATCATTTTAAAATGTTCGTTCACAGTGACACGTAAATTGAAACTGGAAGCGAAGTCTTTATTGCTGCTCTAAGGGAGTTCGATTGTGGTCTACTGTGGTCCACAGTATTCCGGAAGATGGACTCAGTGCCATAATAGCCTGCAAGGCCAATGAAAAGCTACGAGTGGACAGATAGGTAGCAAACTGATAGCTGATATAGTAATTCAACAAGTGAAGTGCAAGACGTTTTTCCGTGCGACCTTTTTTTCTAATCTTATTTACACATTTTATTCATTGTCTTATCGATCGCAATCGATTCCGGAACTTAACAATCAACAAAAACGAGTATGAATAACGCTAAAAAAAATCAAAAAACGAAACAATGCAGAGAATCTAACAAAACAGAAACATATTTTCTCGGTATAAACTACGTTTTGACGGTAGAGTAAGCGTAAGCATAGCATAAAAAATGCGATAAAATAAAGTAAAATAAAATCATTCATAGAGTTGCTCAAAACATTTGACAGTCTAGAACTGCACAGTGAATGTATGTTGTGTGCTTGGTTTCGGTGGCTGATCTCGCGAAGTAAGGGATAATAAAATTGTGTTTTTTGTATGATTTTTTAGGTACTATTTGAAGATTCTAATGAAGATTGGTTGTCAAAAAAGCAAGGCTAATACACCTGTTGTTGACTAGTCAAGGAAAATCATTTTTAAACACATCTCTTGTGAATTCACGAAAAAATATGCTCGTTGAATTTACTTGTCATGTTTATCTTAGCATTTGGTAAAAGTTTATGCAATATTTATAGCTCAAATATCTCAATAGATGTTATTTTTGCTTTAAAAGCAGTCGATACTTGCTGTTCCCACAACCCACTCGATTATCGATTTAAGAAACCGTTCCCATCGGTTTAAAAGAAACGATCTGTTCAGCATTTTCGTTTGCCTTTGTCCTACTATCGAGGGAAAAATTGCATGGTCCATCAAAGCGAAAACCGTTCGGCTGCTGGAATTAAGTTACCGATTTCGACACAAATTTCCCAAACTTTGAACCATTCCCAAAGTCGCCAACATGGACTGAACGAGCGCTCTAAAATATCGATTACGCGATGACCGTAATGTGCTGCTAACGTGCGATGAGTTCGAAACGTTCCCGGAGCACCCCTGGTGCGTATCGATGGCTACTCTAGAAAGTTGCCGGTACGTCATCCTTTCCGTAGGTGAAGCAGGAGATCGTAGATAGCAGCTGCACACGGGGCAATCAGCAAGCCTGGTATGATGTGGGCTGGATAAAGTCGACCGTCTGAATATTCAACAGTTTGTTGAATGGCTAGATGGCTTGGCTTGGGCCTCGTTTTGAAGCCCGGCAAACATAGAGATACCCACCACCATTCATGCAACAGTTTGACTCGGTACCAACCGTCCAACGTTCGATATAAACCGGTCGCCTTCATCACCCGATTGTTGGTCAGTTTCCGTTTTCAGAGTTCAATAATTTGATAAGCAAACTTTACCGTCCGGCCACTCTGGAATCGTTTCGAGCCTTGTACCAGGAACATACCATCACAAGCTTCAATTCCTGCAGATGGAAACGAAAATTACCACCAGTGCACGATGTCTACCGGGAACAAACGTCATTGCTGTAGACGAAGCTCCGAAACGAGTCGTAAACGTACGAAAATCGAACACAATTAAGATCCCTAGGGAGGTGCATCTTCCCGAAACGGCAGTTATCTGCTACGTACGGGCAAGTTTAAGTCACGCGTACCAATAACCGAGTAAGGAATGCAAATGTCCATTTTGCCAATATCGAGGTTTCGCCATGTCAAACGCCTTATTCCCATTATTTCTCCGTTTATTTAAACCTCAAACTTCACCACCTCACCTCAACCATATCCGTGATCCCTTCAAGCGAGAGAGCGACAAATGCGGAATCAAGTCCCGCCAGCGTCAACGTCTGAAGGGCTCATGGCGCATTAAATATAAATGTCAATTCTAAACCGATTCAAGTGAATGTGACGCCTGGCACGGTCGACCGTACCAGTCCCTTCAGCACGAAGGCCACATTGATCAATGAGCGACCCAGTTCGACCACGAAGACAGATGATGCAAGCTGTCAAAAGCCATCAGCTGTAGGCTTTCCATCATATCCATATATTGTTATTGTCGTTGGCTCGCCGGTTGTGCTGGTCTGCTTTATCCTGGCAGACAGCAACCAACAGCAGTATCAACCGTATTGGACGACGATCGAGGAATCTAACCGCTTTTATCGAAACTGGTTGAAAAGGATTGAATTAAACGGAATCCATCACAGTTTGTGATTGGAAGGGAATTATGCCCAGAATTGTATACTCAACAGCGCTAAAGTAGGGAAAAAATGTTTAACTTCTTTGAATAAAAAAATCACATTGATCGCAATAAAAATTATTACACCTTTAGCTTGAGCAAACTGCTTCAAGTGTGCACAGAACTGTGTCGCTGCGTAAATACACACCACACATAACGGAGATTTATCGTCCTTTTTGACAATGCTTGAATAAAATATTATCACACCGTCGCAACGGCCGATCGCATACGATTAGGCACACGAACGCATACGTATCCCACGTACAGTGTATATACTTTGTGACAGAAATGAAAAAAAAAAAAACACTTCCAAAAATCAACCACTTCTCACATTTTTCCTTTTCTCCCCGGCTCCATCAACATGTCCTGGAAAATCGTAGCTTCGGAAGCCATCCAGCCATTCCATTGTTGTTCGGTAGGCTCAATCGAGACGAAAGTGTTCTTTTCACACTTGGAGCAAGGTTTGGCAGATATTTTCCAAGATGAAAGCCTACCGAATGTTTCTTATCAGCGCGTTGGGAAGGCAACCGGCCAGGTTGCAAGAGATATGGATGAAAGGTGTGCGAAAGATAAAAATTTGATGGATCGTTCGTATGCTGGGCCTTTTTCGTACGGGATATCTGTTGGGACGTTTCGGTGTCTTAATATTGAAGGTGAAACGTGCCAAGGATAATGCCAACCGGGCGATGCCAAGTCCGAGCTGTGTTGGTATTTTACCTTTTTGAAACAGGAAGAGAGGCGATATCGAGGACACCAGACGCAGAGTGAGCGTTGGTGAGCGATGGTATAATGGCAAATGATGATACATCCTTGATAAAGGTTTCCTTGATGAAGTTTTGTTTCGTTCCAAAAACGATCCTATTCCACCTGGACGCTTCACGCTTGGCCAGGACGCTCTCGATGGCTAAAACGAAAGGATTGCTAAAAATGAATTATGCATTAAATTTACACCTTCCTCCCGTTGTCTGTTGTCTGCATCTCTTGTCCAGCTTTTCTACGTTTCTCTTCCCTTCGCTCAAAAGTGAAACTTCGATCAGATCTCTGTTCCCGCTTTTGCACCGGTGCTCCATTATTAGGTCGATAAATATTTGGACAACTTTTCCAGACGTCTGGGAAGGGTAAGGGCGAAAGACACACGGACGAAAAAACCCCATCACTGTCCGAAAACACACATCTCTTGCCTCTGATATATGCGGGCGTGCGCCACACCAAGAAGCCGTAGCGCTATCATTGGAAAGGAAATTAGAGAATCGATTAGGACGAACCGACATTGGGCACGTTGATTCTGGACCAGTGTGTGTGTGTGTGTGTCTAACGAAGATTTAAGATTGTTTGCTCTTTGAGAAAGAGAATGTGTGTGTGTGTGTGTGTGTGTGTGTGTGTGTGTGTGTGTGTGTGTATGTGTGAGAAGACGACCCGGAGCCGCTTCTTGAAGTAACTTTTTCCACAAACATACGTGCGTTCCGGTTGATTAACGGATGCCCTCGAGAGTGTTTCTTCTTGTGGCTCATCCTCATCGACTAAAGTTAGTAAGAAACCAGTGATGGTGTGCTTGTGCTAGGCGTCGTGATAAAGGTAAATGTTTGCGCAGAAGTTTCACCACCGGAGTTGGTAGCATGTTTCTGATGATTGTTATTTAATTCTCATATATTAGCGTAACAGCCGGCTCAATAAGTTCATATTAAATTCGTGTTCGCTTGGATTGTATATTGAACGACTCATCGCTGTGTTTGGTTTAATGGGTATCTATAAGGGTTGATAGGATATAAAATATTCTATTTCCTGAACAGAATCGGTGGTAAAAGACACTTTAATAAATATTCAGCATGAGAGCAATTATACGACTTGATGTTTTCAATTTGTCTGTTAATTGAATAATTAAATCAAAATAAAAATGTTTAAGGATGTATCTTACTTATCAAATTCTTTCTTGAACATTTAACATTAAGTTTTATTTGGCAACCATAGGGAGAGAAATCAGCACGAACCTTCATTCTAAACGATGATGCAATTTTTATATTTGTGGTTTTGGTCTGCTGCTGTAGTCTTCTGAACGGATTATGGCCGATCATCATCTGCTAATTCAATATCCCAAATTTATTGGTGTACGACCAGCATAATTACTCAGTCTCAACGTATTTATCTTAACAATGCAATGGATCTTACCAGGCAATGGTGCATCAAGTGTAACTAACATGCTTTGTAAGTCTCCTTTACATGTCACTCGTGCGAGTCTCCGTCCAATTAAACAGCCGTAGGCAATCCTTATAATGTGGTAAAATGTCTCGTTCTTTAATCGTTGTGCTTCGCACATGCCACATATGACAACCATTTACTCTACGCAGATGATTGTAAATTGTACTATCCTATCCGCAGCCACGCTGATCAGCCACATCTTCAGACCATTTGGTGTATATTCCAATTCTTGTGCTTCAAGAACGGTTTGGAGCCTGTGTCGAGAAGTGTGCTGTTGTGACTTTCGCTAGACATCGCACTCCCCTTGACTACTGTTACGCTTTGAACGGCTCTGTCCTTGAATGAAAAAGCTGTATCAGAGATTTAAGTGTGTTCTTTGACAGTAAGTAAAGCTTCCAGGAGCAGCTGGAACACGTCACTACCAAGAGGAACCAATTAGAGCGAGGCCTCGACCTCGTGCGGTAGCCTACTGCAATATGTCTCCTGGCTCGCTTAGAGTCCATCCAGCGCAAATTTACCCGATTTGCTTTGCGCTTTTGGAGACCTCAGGTGCATTATGAAGGTCACTACGCGCTTTTGAATCGTTGACGCAACATACCTGCAACCCACAGGGACGCTTTGTAGTAGGATTTCTTGAGAATAAGAAAGATATCGATCATAGATCCCAAAAAGGGGTGCGGCCAGGTCGTCGTACAAAGAGGTGTAAAATAATATCTAAAAAACTAACATAACATTCAACAGATTGAATGTGATAGGCGCCCCTAACTTCAATTTCACTTGGCGCTTGCGATAAACTAAATCCGCCACTGTAAATTCATTGGAAGGCAAATGTTCCAAACGGGATGCGTTACCTGATTGAAATCACGCTCCTTCCGAATGAAAGACTGTCTCAATCACTGAACTGTTAACCATAAAACATATCAATAATAATTAGAAAAAAAAATGAGTCAAACATTAAAAAAATAAATGTAGCCACCTCTATTGAAACACAGATACGCCAGGTGATAAATTAAATCCACTTCAACACTTTTATGTCCTCAGCCTTTTAAACGAACCTCAGCAAACAACAAGAGCAACCGGTTCATTAGCACCACATTGGTGGGACTTTTTTAAAAATTATTTATGCTATGATGGGTAACGATGCCGATGCTCTGGGCTGCGAAAAACTAATAGCACATCAATTTGGAACAATTAGTCTTTAATGTTACGTGCCGCTTTCAATCGGATCAATAAATACAATAGAACGGACACATTGAAACCAAACCAAGCACACCGTTTGATGTGTTTTGTGTAAGCTGATGCGGCGTTAAATTTTAAACATTGTTGTACATTTTTCATTTACTATGCATTGTGTGCTGAAGGTGTAGATACTCATCAATCAATCAATGAATCTATCAATTACATCATTAAAACTATCCATCGAACTGAGCACAAATTATCCAATTTAACTAGTTATTTTTGAGTTTGTGTATCAAACTGTAGAGTGGATGTTAATTGGCGACTATTTTGTTAGAATAGGAAATTAGCTTCTGCCGTGCATGTTTATATATTTTTGAGACTATATTTTGTAAACTGGATTACAATCGATCCTCGGAGCGGTCCGTTTTTGAAGCGAAAGTGGCGCCTTTCTTCACACGAAAGGATAAGATCCTCTGCAGACTGTCATTGCATTGTGGGACTATTCATCTATTCCATCTATACAATAGTTCTAGTAAGCTATTTGATGGGACCTAGTGACCTAGTAGGTCATTAAGCCACGAATAAGGAGATTGATGCTGACATACGTGCACAGTTGAATTTTACTTTACTTTTTATAAGCTTTGCTTCATCTACATTATTACTTTTCTTTATCACTATTTAACTGTATGACATTTTAAAAATTTACTACGCTATCCTTGGTGACGTTCGATGTCTCTGGAACGAATTTCTGATTTAAATTCTTTTCTTATGTACACATTCTGCATCTCTACATTTATCTTCCGTACAACACACATGAATTTCTCCTCGCACGAAACCATCCACAGGTTGATCTGTTCCGCTTCAACTCCTGTGCCCAGCGATGACCACAGGAATTACACTTCAATTAATTTCCCACGAGACCGTCTGTCGCCCCACATCAGCCCGGTTGATGTTGACCTGTTCTGGAGCAGAATCAAAATTAACGTGTACAACACGGGCAGATACGAGTGTCCGAACGTCCGGAAACGAGCTGTTGATCCGTTGCTGTTCGACTGAAGGGTGTAATCTAGCACCGAGCCCGTTATCCATGCGTAACGGGCAACCTTCCGTGCCGGCTTTCACTTCCGGTCACGGGGTATGCATAAATCGCATCTCTTCGCAACACAGCCATCACATCCCGGGCATGGTTCATCATCCATCATCGAACGGCCAACCAAAAAAAAAAAAGGCCACCATCACCACCGGAACCGAGAGATTAGACATCATAAAGGGTGCATGATGGTCCTGTTGGGGTTTTGTGATCGGCTGTGCGGACAAATTGAACCGGAACGAGCCTGCTTCCGGCTGCCTACCGTAGCCCTTTGGCACAGCCAGCAAGGACCGGAAGGAAGGAACACGGTCGGGTATCTCAATTTCCTGCCCGCTCAATTGTCGAATCGTTCTGATCACCTGCGTGCCAATATTGTCGATTGTTGTGGTCTCGTGGATTTATGGGCAGGCATTTAAGCTGGCATTCCATAAATCATGCGACACGGAACGATGCGACTTGGCTGGCGTCGCCTGGCAGGCTGCGTTAAATGCGATAGGAACGCGATAGGATTTTTATTTTCCATGCCGCCCAATTGGAAAGCCATTTTTTATGTCGTTCGAATGTGATAGATGCAGAAGAAGAAAAAAAATTCTCCCATACTGTCTAATCTTAAACGTTATGCTGAATCCGTTTTTTTTTGTGTGTGTTTGTGTGTCCTCGCCTTGCAACTGAAGTTCTTGATGTCACCAAGACATCAGCTGGCCGCATTGCAATCGATAGCAGAGTAGCGCATACACTAAGAGAAAGAAAGAGCGAGAGAGAATAAAAACAAACTCACCCAATTTCCCATCGTCATCGGCCTAAAGTGGATGGCATAAATCGTATTAATATAAATTTATTGCCCGTAATGTATGCATTTTGTGTGAACCCTTTTCGCCCGAGGTAGCTTTCATCCACCATTTCCGGCGTATCGCGATCAAACTTTACGCACCGCATGCAACTGTACCCAATTTAATGGAAGAAAATAATTGTACAAGATTATTGAGCATATTCAAATAAAAATTGTTATTGAAAACATTCTGGAACAAATATTAAATTGCTGCACTAACCAATGAACTGATTTCAAAACGACTTAATTGAGATGCATGCTTCAAAAATTGTGAAACTTCGCAATTCAGTAAATTTATTGAAAATTATATACCATAAATTAAAGCCACATTCCTCCTCTTGGTATAACGGTCTACTAGGTCCGGCCGGCCATCGATTGACTTACTTAACTTGCTGATACCACGCAGTTGGATAATCTGTGCGCACCCGGATGGGATTTGAACTCCGATCCCGTCGTGGTAAGATCAGTGCCGTTGTTGAATCCACCGGATTGCTCTAATACACCAATGAAAGCCGTATTAAAACACATTACTTTAGAGCGGCAGCAAAAAAGCACAAGGCAAATTTTCAACATATAAACCGGCATAAAATTCAAACCTAGTTCAGGTGGTAGATTATACTTTTCACATGTAGATGTCGCTAGCAATCGTAGAATTTGCTGTCTGTGGTAATTATTCGCTGTGGCTTGTTTTTTGACAGCGCCAACATATACCAAAACAACAACAAAACATTTGCATCACTTAAAACTGGAAGCAGATAACAGATCTGATATCTGCCGTAGAATATAAAAGAACGAAACATGATGAAATAGAATGCATCAGCATTCTGGCAGTCGGCATACCATCATCAAGCAACAGTTTAACAGTTTGTACACCCGTGTTTAAGTGTTGTTTGAAGTTCTAATCTGTGCATTTCCTAAGCGTGCCAATAGTATGGACAAGAAAACAGCATTTCTGACCGGTGAACTTCCACGGCGAATTTTGCAATTTAGTCCGGAGCTAGACAGCGAAGGAACATTTTCTGATGTGAAGCTAACAACTCCCGACCATCTGGATGGATTTATGTCGACCATTCACAAGATGTCGTTTAAGTACGAAAGCAAGGATTTGAGGTAAGAAGGAAAGGATTTTAAAACATTGGTACAAATTGGTCCTTCATTTCCGTATCTCATTCTAGTGACTCGAGAACTCTAAATCTGATGGTTAAAGTCATGAAAGGCAGTGATGAGTTCCGTGAATCATCCATGGGTAAAACCCAATTCACGAATGAAATCTACATCTACACGAAGGTGTTGCCCGTGTTCCGAGAGCTACTGCAAACGACCGGTAGCGGTCTAGCTGGAGACTGGTGTCCGAAGGTGTACTACGGAGAGGCGGGCAATATTCCTTCGTACAGTGATCAGTACGAAACAATACTCGTGCTGGAAGACATTTCTCCACTTGGTTACAAAGCGGGACCTCGGTTGGATCTGGAGGAAGATCATTTACGTCTGATGGCACGGCATATTGCATCGTTTCATGCGTGCACGTACGCTATGCGCATCCAAAAAGACAATCGGCTATCCGCTTTGATCGACGGGATTGTTCCGTTGGATTTTATTTCCGGAGATAAAATTTTCACCAGCTACGATGTGCTGCTAAGGCTGGGTGCAAAGCGATTGTACAGGTATCTGGAAGTACATTCGGATTTACTGGACAGTGATGATTTCAAGCAGGACATCGACAATTTACGCCAGCAGTACGAGGAAACTCCAATACGTCTGATGCAGGACTTGCTGCGTAGGGATGATGTGTTCTCGGTCATTCTGCACGGCGATTATAACCGTAACAATGTGCTGTTCCGAACTGATGCTGATGGAAACCCGATAGCATTGAAGATGTTCGACTTTCAGGAGAATCGCTTTGCAACACCAGTGATCGATTTGGCGTTTTTTATGTACATGAGCATGACGGAGGAACTGCGCGATCGTTGTTGGGATGAGATCGTGCTAGAATATCATACCGCACTACTGGACAGTTTGGCGGCAATTCTGAATGTCTCAAAGGACGATGCTTTGCTGGATCCGTACCGTGTTGAGCCGTTTCTGGAACACTTTAAACGGCATGCAATGTACGGAGTTATCATAACGTTGCACTTTCTGCCCTGGATGATGTGTCCGGAGGATGAATGTGAGCAACTGTCGTACCATTTTGCTCGAGATGTACACTCGAAGGAGCTAGCCCACTGGACAATGGTGTGCGGTGGCGAGGAGGTGGATAAACGGCTGGTTGGTGTGCTGAAACATGCCAGCCGGAAAGGATATTTTGATATAGTTAAGCAGTAAAGGTGAATGTGACAAAGCTAACAAGGGCAGAAAACGAATTTAATCGCAGACAAGCATACATAAAACAGGGAATCTTGGTGAATGGTTCATTTTTTTAAACTTTTTTTTATACAGCTTAAGCTGAAGTTAAAGATTTTATTTGCTCTCATAAAATGGAATTATCAGCCGATTACAAGCATGGATCTTGAAATGTGAGAAAAAGTTGCGGAATAAATTCTCAATGAACAAACGCAATCAGATTATTTTTCTAATAAGTGAAATAACTATCACAGTAGTCTTACAAAATGGGCAGTCAACAAATCCTTTGTGAACCGGCGAGAAGGAGCCAAATTTAATCAGTGAGAAAGAAAAATCGATACAAAAAAATCGAAAAAATATGGTAAATAAATATACTTTAAACTCTTTGTGAAAAGATCCTTAAACAAAATATACCAATTTAAAAATTTCATCATGTAGCCGCGGCATAACCGTGAAACACTGTCCATCCACATCGGTCAAGCTGGTATTCAGATGGGGGAAGCAATCTGGACGCAGTACGGTTTAGAGCACGGAATTGGGAAGGATGGACAGCGCATAGAAGCTGAAAAAGATTGTGGTGACGCCGGGTTCAGCGAGTGTCCCACGTTCTATTCGGATAACGGTGAAGGACGCTATGTTCCGCGGGCTATATTCATCGACACTGAACCGATGGTGATTGGTAAGTGAAAATGATCATTGGTGATGTTTTACTTAATGATTCCACATTCTAATTTTAGATCAACTGCAGCAGTCCGACATTGGTGAACTGTTCAACCCAGAATACTTTATACGGGGCAAGGAAGATGCCGCGAATAACTATGCCCGCGGATATTACACATTATCCCACAGGACGCTTGGTGGAGCGATGGAAGCAGCACGACAAATTGCCGAAGATGCGGATAATTTGCAGGGTATGATTTTGTATCACTCGTACGGAGGTGGAACCGGCTCTGGTGTTGCAGCTCACCTACTCCAGGAACTTGCCGAAGAGTTCCCGCGAAAGTGTCGGTTATCGTTCTCGGTGTATCCTTCGCCGTATCTGTGTACAAGCGTAGTTGAACCATACAACACCGTGCTGATGACACACCGGACGATGAACTTAATGGAGTGTTCATTTATGATGGATAATCAAGCGATCTACAATATTTGCAGCTCAAGGTAGATGAGTGATTTTACGTTGATCTGTTTTGGTTCTCATTTTTCCTTCCAACTGTAGACTGTCAATTGAGAGGCCGAGTTATGCGAACTTAAACCAACTAATTAGTCATGTCGTGTCGGGAGTGACGGCATCCCTACGATTTGGAGGTGATCTCAACGTAGACATGAGCGAGTTTCAAACGAATCTTGTTCCCTATCCAAGATTACACTTTCCGGTCATATCGTTCGCTCCAATTATTTCCTACGAATCTGTAAATCATGAAAGTAAGTAGAGAAAAACCGAATCTCCATTTTTTCAATACGTTCCTTGAATTCTGCATCCCCCACATCCTCCCAGAGCTTGATATTGGAGCGCTGACAAAAACTCTTTTCGAGCCGGACTATCAGATGGTACGATGTGGACTGTCGGGACGGGACAAATACATGGCATGCTGTTTACTCTACCGCGGACACATACTGCCCAAAGACATTAACGAAGCCATCGCGAGTATCAAGGCCACACGCAGCGTACGGTTCGTCGATTGGTGTCCCACAGGGTTCAAGGTTAGCTGTTGAACACAGACAAACACACACTGCCGGTCGGTCACCTATTCTTCTTCTTTGTTTGCAGATTGGGATCAATTCAATGGCCCCAAAAATGGCACCCAATGGGGATCTAGCGCCGGTAAGACGGTGCGTAACGATGCTCGCCTCTCGGACGGCCGTTTCCGATGCGTGGAGCAACATCGACGAAAAATTCGACATGATGTACCGGAAGCGTGCGTTTGTCCACTGGTACGTCGGGGAGGGTATGGAGCAGTTTGAGTTCAGCGAAGCCCGAGAAAATCTTGCCAGTCTCGAGATGGACTATCGCGAGGCAGGCCTAACAGGCGAGTTGTGTGTCCGACCGGACTTGCAGGGTTTCGGTTATTTCCGTGTGTATGTGTATAAAATCTGTTTTTCGATTCAATTTACAGACAGTGCAACGCAAAGTGATAACTCGGAATATTAGAATCTTAGAGAATCTCCACCAAACGAAAAAGAAAGAAAAACACATGGTCACACATTTTCGTCAACTATATTCGCTAAGTAAGGATGCTAATATTTGCATTTTTTTAGAAGGTTTTTGGCTTATCGCGCTCTCATGTTATGGTTTGCATGAATATTGATTCTAATAAAGATGAACATGTTGGTTTTTTCCATGGAGTATTGCATCCTCTTTACACGCTTCTAGTGTTTTCCCGATTGCACACCAAACAGCCTTTATAACGCTTTCGCTTGTTTCGGTGCTGTATATATGTTGGTCGTATATGATTTATGTTTTCCAATTTAGCTTCTTTAACTTTAAGCTGAATCATAGAAACTAAGATCAATAGAACACATGGTTACATAGCCCTTGTTCTAGTGGTTCTGTCTACTGATCACGCTTTGCAACTAGATGATCATTAAGCATCAAGAAAGCTTTTCTTCTCCATTTAACTTTTTTACGCTCTTTAAGGAAAGTCCTAACGTCAACGCTAGGCTTACGATCCTTGGGAGAGAAACGAGTTTTTAATTGCATAAAATTATGCGTTTCCGGCGCATTAATTAATTTTGACTTTCCACTAGACGTTCTTACTTCCTCACTAATAGAGTTTCTTTGTTTTGTTTCGTTATGTTTGTTTGTTTTTGTTGGTTAAGTTTGTTCCTTTTTTTGTTGTATTAGTTTAACATTTTTACTGGTCTGTTGGCATATTGGTTTATATTGGCTTCTGTTTTCAATTTTTCCTCAATTTTGGCTTCGATCTGGATTTCTATGCGACATCAAGTTATACTTAGAAAGCCTTTTATGCGTTCAATCTGTCTGCCGCCTGTGTGCTTCTTTACGGTCATTCTGGTTTGCTGTATGATTTAGTTCCTCTCTTTTTTTCACTTTCTTGCTTTGCCACAGTCATCGTTTTGTTAAAGATAAAAAAGACAAAATATAGGCATCATGTATATATTTTTGTGTACAGTTTAATGAGTTTTTTTTGTTGGATTTTCTTCTTCTTCCTAACTCCTTCTTTTTATCATGATGAAACGTTTCAACGATACTTTCTGCTTCCTGCTCGATAATACACTATTATGTTACGAGTTATTATACTTGTTTTCGTCCTCCAACTCGACCAAAGGTAGCCCTTAGAAGGGGGGGCTCTCATATTTAAATAGTTGTGTATATACTTCTGCAATATAGTAAGATGTGTATGTGTGTGTATATATATATAGGCTCTAGAAATTATACAAATCGATACCTACGAAAACATCGCTATCAAATTGAAGCAGCAACAAACAGTGCCACGTAGAAGTGTATTGCTCGACTGGATGTTTTTTTGTTTTGTTTCTGTTTTGGAAATAGCGCAATGACTTCATCCACCGTTAAGCCTTCTTTTTTCCTATACGAGATATATTGCTATAGCTATATTCTCTGCAGTTGAAATTGTGCAATGAGAGCTGGTAGCTAATTTCCGGCATACCTCGTTTTTCTTCCTCGATTACAATAAAGCAAGCCACAGTGATGTTTGTGATTTTTGTTGACTAACGATTTGTTTTTGGTTTTTGAGGTTACAAAGGTCCATTTACTGTTGTCGCTACATTCAGATAAAAATATTTCCCAGATGTTATGTATACGTGCATCTTGTTCATGTGCTAAATGTTGTTTGCTTGTTTTCTTTAATATACGTCCTCTACGTTATATATTCCAGGCGGGAAGTAGATATCATGTTTGTCTATTTTTGTTTTAAAAAATGGTGGTTTGGTTTTCTCGTGTAGAAAATTCGACCGTTCTTGCGCAGTTGATATCGCATTTTCGGTGTTTACTGTAACCTCTTTTGTTCTGGTCTGTTCTTACGATACGGTATCGAGTCGTTCCCAGGAAATAGGTTGACTTCGCAGAGGGATCAATCTGTCTCCATTCTATTCATCCGCTTCATCCTGCTCCTCTTCGTCTATTTCTGCGTCGGCATTACCCGACCGTGCCAGCTCGTTCTATTTCTTAATCGGTGGCAACTGTTCGTTGATCGTTACACTTAGTCGTCGAATGTTGGGCTTATCGTAGTCCTCCATAGACATTCCACGGGACAAACGTCTCGCACCGGTTGATCCTTCGGTAGAACCGCCGGAGCTGGTTGAGAACGCACGGTTCCGATCAACACCGGGCATAGCGACCGAGGTTAGCAGACCCTGGCCCTTGCAGAACAACAGAATCGATTGTGCCACTTTAGCGGGCTGTTCAGGTAGACAGAAAGGAGAATGAGAATGTAGCACTTGCGAACCTCAGAAGTGGCTAATAATGTCCTGTCAAACGTTACTTACAGCATCAGCCAACACGTCACCAGCTCGTTCGACCTTAAGCAGAGTGACCTTTTCCTTGTTCAGATCCTTGTACAGCTTCTCGACGACGCTAGCGTATGGGCTCATAATACCGGTAATCAGCAACAAATCTACCTTACAGTTCTTCAGCGGTAGATCTTTGCGCCTATACATGAAAACGAAAACGAAATCATACTTTAGTTTCACCTCTGTTTAGAACGTCACACAGACAGAGTCTACTCACGACATAAATGCTTTGACGTATTGCTTTAGATTTTTGCTGTTCAGCGAGCTGTGCAAGCGGCTCTGGAACTCGGACACAATCTTCTCCTTGTCCGGATTGTCACCGACCAGTTGCTGTTAAGGGTAGGGTCGTAGTGTAGAGATAGAAAAGCATTAGTTATGGATGAGGTTGTGGAACACTTTTCTAAGCACTCGCTAAACAATGGAGTGATTAACTACGAGGCGCTATAGGACAGCCGGTTTGTGTAAGGAAAGGATAAAATTAATATAACGCTAAACAATGCTAACAAATGTAACACAACATTCAATCGCAACGCTCTAAACGATCCCATTCGTGAGCTACGGTATCCTACAACCCATCTTTGCAAAAGAATCTTAACGGGGAGGTACATTTTTTAATTTAATACAGCGATTTTAAAGATAATCAATTCACTGAAGTATAAGGTTGTAAGGAGTATACTCAGTATTAAATATGTTGTTAAAACAAATCGTCATTAAATTTTTTATTTTAAAGTATTTTTTGTTAGTTGTTTATTATTACTATTCGATTGTTTCACATTTTGTTGTTTATGGTTTTGTTAGAAGCCAATTTAAAATATACGTTTTTTAAGTACTTTTATTTCAATTGAGGTAACAGATGTTTTACAAAATCGTGAGAACATATTTGTTAAACAATTGAAATTATTGATGAGTTATATGTTAACAGTTTGTGGTTATTGAATTGTTAGCGAATAATTTTACTTTAAACACAGCTTTTTAAATTTGAATCCCATATGAATTGATTTTTTTTTTTCAAACCCACCACAAACAGCAATAGAACATTTCTACTTCAACATCAAAAACAACATCAAACAAAGAAGCACCCACACTACAGTCAATAAACTATCCAGTTGTAGCTGGATAATGTGCATTATTACAATTTTGTGTGTATGTGTTTGTCTTAATTATTAGTGGCGCACCACATGAAATAAACATAACACCGATCAGCCACAACGTAAAGCTAGAACAGAGCAAGGGAAAGCCTCCTCCTAGTGAGAAACCAGCCAGCCCGCCTAGCTCAAACAAAGCTTAACAGGAAACGAGTTAACTAAAACGAGCTTTAAAAAAACGGAATACACTAAATACCTCGGAGAAAACCTGCATGATTTGGTATTTGGTTTTTATGTTTGTATTGTTGGTTGGTTGGCAGAAACATAAATGGTGTTTCAGGTGATGCAGTTGAGGTCGAAGTGGCGTATTTTGGATTATCGGTAGTCGTCGCAGTTTTTGATTTTTTGTGTTGATTATTATAAGTTAGTGGTGAGTTGTATTATTTTATCGTTTTTATTGCGATTGATAAAACAATTTTTTTTTAAATATTTTGTTGAAATAAAGGTACCGATGAATATATAACAAATAAATAATAAAAACGAATCAGTTTTGATGGAGCATAAAAATAATGAGTTTCATAATTTAAATAATATCACATCGAGTTCATTGTATTAGAGAACGCAACCATCGCAATACAAACGTATGGCAAAACAGAATTGGGTTGACCGGTAATGATGCATTTGCCGCAACGGTATGCAAATTATTTAAACGAGAAAGAAGAAGGAGAAATAACGTAGAAAATGAGAAAAAGAAAAAATACTTAGTTCAACGCTTATTGATATCTGCATTGATTGTAATATGATTTGGTCTGATTGATTGATTGCTAATTTGATGAATGTGTCAGTGATGAAGATGAAGATCTTTTGATGAAAGAACATCTAAAGAATATCTAAACTAATCTTAATTTATTGAGAAAATTGTAATAAAAATTTTGGATCAAACAATGTATACACCCTCTCCCTAAAAAGGTTTTTTTAATTGCTAAGTTTCATGTAACTCTACAATACATTTTCATATTCTGCATTGCTATGAAAATGCCTATAGTATACTATTTTTCAATTTGATACTTTGATTTAACTTTCGTGAGTGCCCTAGCATAGTTAACTAATCAATATTAATTATTACCAAAATATTTGTTTGGGATTCTTTGGATACAATATAAATGCAGTCTGACCATATTACGTACTATAAAATTAAATATAGAAATAATGTAGTTTTAAAATATAATTTGAATCAGGAAATGCTAGCTTAACATGTTTTATAAAAAATATTTCATAAACGGAAATCCAGGTAAAAATTGCTTCAATCGAACGAGCATGTCCTTTCTTTTTATTATCCACGAAAAAGAAAAACGTGATCAAATGTGAGTGGAAATGTAGTCCTTTTTTCAACTTTTTTTTAATGGTTGCAATAAAATACTGGACATATAGATTGAAGATAAAAAAAAGCCGCAAAGCAACGAGGGTTCACTTCAAATGTAACATGAGAGACACCACCGTTTCCCTGCGGCATCTAGTATAACACCGAAAGCCAATTCAACGGGGACATGGTTCAAAACGTTTCCATGAAAATGTGTTCGGTGGAAAACTAGTTCGTGCTCGACGACACCAACAAACTAACGTACGTCTGCAAAAGGGAGCGCCCGATCGAAAACTTGATCCCTTCCCATGAACTCACACTTTACGGTGTCAATACTTACGTAGCCAAACTTGTGATACAGCAGGAAGTCCTCGGCCGATTGACCAACTTCGTCTCCCTTCCACGAGATAAACTTCGTCTTAAACACGTCCAGCACGGATGCAGCCGAACCGGTAACGTTGATCAGTATAAGCCCGAGGCAGCGGGATGGATGCGCGAGACCGAAACGGGCCAGTACGTTTGCACCCGCACCCTCGCCGATACCGATCACGTACTTAACGTGCAGAAAGTCCAGCACCGTGATCAACTCTTCACCCAACAGCTGCAGCGAAGGGAACTGGAACCTTGTGAAGGAAAGGGGAAAGCAAAGTGCAGTGAGAGTGGCGAAGAAATAAAAGTCAGCTCTAGCTGAATAGCCCATCAATTCTACGACTGACGGCAGTATGTTATGGTTTTGAAAGCAAATGCATCGTAAACATGAGAAGAGAATTTTTTTGTTTTTATTTCCCAAATCAATGTTTTACTATTACTTGATATTATTTAAGCTTAAGTTAGTTCGATCTATATTTTAAGATAAAGCTGAACTTATTCAATGGAGACGCCTGGTACTTTGTAGTCAGTTTTTTACGAAAAAAAGGAGACACCCAGTACTTAGTACCAGTAGCTGGTTAATCTTCAGCTCAAATCAACCATATCAATCGCATATCATACATCATATTTATTACTTTGCCAAAGGGAAAACAAGCGGAACAGAAACAAATCAATAAGTTTCATCCTAATTTGTAATCTCTTCATTGCTACCTTCGCACATTGAATCCACCCATGATCCACCAACTCCTGCAGGCTTTATACTTACGAGTCGGCCAAATTGGGCGCATTATCCGCGTGGCCGGGTACATCAATGTGAATGAAGCACGACCGTTCTTTGATTTCAATCATGCACGCACTGTTGACGAACTCCTCGAACGAAGAATCTGCCACAGCAAATTACACCACAGCCCAGATTTTCGTGGAACGAGAGAACAAAGAAAACATAATACGCATACATTAATACAGGAAAAAGGGTGTTCTCCTTTTCTGTATTATTTTACTGCTTAAGGCAGTACATATGTGTGTATATGTGCGTGAGGGTGAGTGTGTTTCTGCACTTACGGTTTGTGCCCAAATCATGCACGGTAAGGAAGACGGCACGCTTTTCCTGTTGTGAAAGATCGCCCTGAAAGAATGGAAACGAAGGGAGTAGATAAGAAAAGTGGAACGTATCTGTAATTATTCTTGGAAAACGAACGAAACAAAGCAACGAATAAAGTGTGTATCTCATCGCAATGACTTCAGAAGTGGAAAGAAATATGAGAACGCTCCCAAGAGGGAAGTGAAAAGTTTTGCTAAGTTTATTCATTTCCGAGCTACATCCGTGTCGCTCGCAGCTATTCCTCTTTCACTTTGCCATTTTCGTTTGGATAGTGTTCCTGCTTTCTAAACACAAACGGATCCTCAACAACCGAAAGCAGTAGCGGCGCTTTAAGGGTAAGAACATGCTCCTAAACAACGTCCTTAAACTAGGGGAGAGAAACTGACGGGAACAAAACATGCCCAAGACAGTAAGATCCCATCAAGTCACTCAAGTCGAGGTGGGAAAGTTTTCTTTGCACCGGGTGGAAAACTTTCACTTCAAATGATGATGGAAATTTGATGCTAGAAATTAGGCACAGAAGCAAAGGGGAAGGAGCGTTAGGACGCGAAAGCAAACCATTTTCTTGACCCTTTTTGTGTGAAAGTTTTGCTGTTGAGTTTGCTCTAGTCGACGCATAATCGGAGCAATGTGTGAACCCGACCTTTAATGAGGTGATATGTTTATGTTGGTTTTCGAATTTTCTTTAACATTGAGCTTTGTTCGCTCGAACGAGTGGATGGATAGCATGAGGAGGAAAGTAAGAGCTTCACGAGCAATTTGTATATTTTATACAAATTTTGCTACACCTAAATAAAGCATAACGAACAAGTAATTGAAAACAAAACTCTCATAACTGTAAGAGTCACATTCAGGAAGGGTATTAAGATAGATGAAAGCACTAAATGAAGAATATAATTTAAAAAAAAAGCTTCATATTAACAGTGTCGTGTGATGTAAATAAAAAAAATGCGTGCCTTAACATTGAATTAGCGCTAAAGCCCTATCGGATTTTAAGAGCTAATTCTACTCAGAGGAGAAGGAGAGCCAGTGGGAGATAATTGAGAAATATCTTTTACAAAAATGTTAACAAACTTTTGATTTACGTAATAACATGAATAATTTAATAAACCAGGAAATATTAAAAACGTTTAAAATGATAAAAATGCTTCATACCTGTACTGTGACGATGATTTCACCACTTTTCTCCGTATTAACTGCATAGCGCTGTGGAAGTAAAAAAAAAAGAATTTTTTAATAATTTTATTTAATGTCAGAAAATCATGTATCTCCTATCATTATAAATCCCTATATGCATAAAACGTAGATCACCAAATTTAATCACTGAAATAAACTCCAAGAATATCAAATCATTACACTCTATCTATCATTCTGTCGGCTGGGCGGATCAAATGAAAGACAAATTATCTTATCACACGTTCGACAAAAACTAATGAAGCATGTATTCACGCATCAAGCGCAATATCAATATTCCGTCAACAAGCACACATCGAGAAAATCCTACTGCATATAATGCATTTAACTCGACTACCGTACCAAATCGATTCGGAGGTAATGAAGAAGAGAGAAACTGTTTCAACTATCGAACCAGTGTGCAATCTCTAGGTGTCTGTTATATTGAATCTGCAATCATGCATTCAGAACGATACTGATGAAAAGTTTGGAATGGGATTCGGTAAGCGAATCATAAATAATCTAGATACTTTAATACTGTACCACCCGCTCTGCAGTCGAGACCAAACTGTTGAGTTGAATTTTAGATTACAAAACGGTAGCATGCCCATGAGATGTTCAGTGAACCAAGCTAACAGCTTTGATGCCTCATGATGCATGGTTCAATATATTCTTCTTGTACCAAACATTTGATTGAATTGATTTTCAGGTTGGCATTTGACACACAGTATCCGTATACCATGTCAGCACCATGTAAAGTTCAGCAAGGTTATTTTATTTATTTATTTATTATAATTATTACGTATTGTCGAGATTTTTCTCGACTGGGTGTAGTGCAGCAAGGTAATTTGAACTTTATTACAACTTTATAATGCTTTAAGATCAACTAAAAATGTACAAACAATTTCTGGGTTCAAGATGGAAAGAGAATCCTAGTAGTGGAACTGAAATTTGTGATGATAATTCGGGCTCTTTCATGCATATCTCGACAAGTATATTTGAATCCATCCATGAAATATTTGAAATTTTTCTCTTGAGAGATGTCCAAAACGATTCAGATTCATCTTGAAGAAAATGCAAAATATGTAAGGGATTCCAGTTCTACTTCTACTAGGATTCAAATCTCATCTGGTTCGTTGCCTTGTAGTGAGGACTGATTATCCAACTACGTGGTATCAACTACAGGTCGTTAAACCAAGAAGAACCGTGCAGTCGGTAAGAACCTCTATGCTCCATACAAAATACCAAAATCACTTTCAATTCTAATAAAATAGTCCTTCGGCATGAAGCTCGATGAAAAATGTTTTCATTCAAGTTTGCGTGAGCAGAATACTAAAAATAAAATGTATTCTCAAAACATAACCAATTTAATGGCATAATTTATAAACTGCTCTATTGAAGACTTGTTGGTTAACAAACGTATTTTAGAGCGTGAAAATCCGATTCACTTCTCGTTATACACTTAGTCACACTCATCGGCTCATAAATTGTACACAGAAGCTGCCACACAATACCATTAGGCAACGAAAACGAATCAATTCCTTTCTGCAAAACAAATCCACCATATTTCACTACGTAAAAATGGCACTCTATTGTAAATTTATGAAAACTTTACCATTACGCTCGCATTTCAGCCTTCCGGCATGGTTGTGGAACCGCAAGACTCGAGTCGTTTCAATTTGATTCGGTACTCGAGCGAGGGATGAATAATCCATGAACTAAATCAACCGGATCCATCGCTACAGAACATACAACCTTACGATCTAGAACGTATCGTTAAAGCTTCCCGATGTTTGTATATGTGCGCGAGGAGGAAAAAGCTTCCATTGAATGGATTGTTTCATTTGCATGAAAAACTCGATCGTCCAGAAAAGAAATGGTGCCCCTTGTTCCCTTTCGAATACAATCTCTCCAACAGTCGACTACTCTTCCACGGCCATCATCTACCGCGTACCTTCCTTGCCAACTCGGTCGGAACAACCACAAGCAAGCAAGTATCAGAAGCATTGAAACATATTTTTCGCATTTACCCGGCGTCCCATTTGGCAGCATAAACATAAATCGGAAAGCTCTGTTTCCCGATACTTGTGCAGCAACCGCCAAGCACACTAGCCCGCAATGGTCGCTGTCCACTCTCGGTCGCTCGGTTGATGGTGGCCACGTTAACAGTGCCCGATTTGCAATTGCCAAGTCCTGCTTTTCACCAACACACTCACACAGCCTCAACGATTTCACTTTTCTTCACTACCGGTGCCGGTTCGGTGGGGCAATCTTTTTGTTTTCCTTTTGTTTATTTATTACTTCACTTTCCACTCCGTATCAACTTGTTGCACGCCCGAGGGTCGGTCGGTACTTTCGTTCATTTGAGCAGGTCGCCTCTGTTTACCGGACTGGCGAGGGTTTGTAATAGCAAGTTCCACGCAATTCTGTTCTCGTCGTAATTGTATGCAGCCACATCACAGATATTATGCTGGCTCGTGCACTATAAACCACTTTCCTGTACAGAATGAATAATGATCTCGTTTGTTTCGTTTGTCGCTGCACAAGTTCTTGAGAAAAGAGAAAACCTGCCAAATACAGCACTTTTCCGTTTCAGTTTGCACTACATTCGCTGCCCGTGTTCGCTTGCAACAGATATGTGTCTATCGTTTTAAGTAACTCTTCAGTAACGCTTTAACACAAGCTTTTCCTAAGGCTTTACGTGTAACAGGTTATGTTGAGCGTGTGTGGCAAGATGTAAATGGCTCTTTTCGTTTAAATCTCGGTGAAGAATGCTCTTAATTTTTTACACAATTGCTCTACGCTTTTAGGTATTTTATTATTATATTTTATAAATTCATTTTGAGTGTGATTTAACCGAACTAGTTAACGAACTACATTTGAGGATAATTTCTCAGTACTAGGTTTATCCCTGCAATATACTGAGGACGATACGAATGAACGAAAAGACCAATAAAACACAGAATATCCTGGCATTGATACGCTAAATTCCCAAATGAAGATGTCAAAGGGGCCTGAACCTGAAGGGCAGACAAAGGGCTCTAAATTGTCGTTCGTGAATAATCTTACTTACTAACCTCGGAGAACCTTATCCAATCTTTCAGTAGATAAGGCGAAGCAGCAATATATTGTTAAGGCTTTAGAATCGGATGAATTGGAAAAAAGGGGACCATTTTTAGCACGATCATGTCTTTATGCCTTTAGGTCTACCATGTTTGCTCATGACTCAGTGTTTTAATTTGTAGAAATAACCAATTATTGTACCAGTTTAGTTACTTTATAGTTGCGAATTATTCAGATGTCAATTCAGGCAATTCAGACAATTTCCAAAAGGATGAACTAAAATTCCAAAAATAAATATCTTACAAACTTGATACATGCACAGGAAGTATTTTATCATTTAGGATTGAGTATCGAATCATGAGCTTAAAATTTATTTCGAGGGAAGTCAAAGATAAACACAGCACATACCAGACATCCATTGATCACCAGCAGCGATCTGTTCAATCTAGTTTAAAATGCTTCTTTCTAGAAGCCTCTCTACCATCGTTATCGCTTAAGATTGCTTCTTACGCGTAAAATTGTTTATCATTTTTACATAACACTTCACACCGGATCGTTCAAGAAAATTGCGTTTTTCCCCGTTTAAATATTTGAGTTTCAATTTCTTACCGCGTTCCACATGTTTGGTTCGCGCTCCATTACCTACAGAGTACCACACCCACCCACAGCCAAATAGTATATCATACTCGCTTCTCTTTTGCAATATTGACAGTCACATCAAACCCCTTTCCCAGTTTTCCTTCACTTGCCTACGGTTGGCGCACATTTTAACAGCAAGCTAATATTTATTTTACAGCAAGTGTAAACATGTGCCCTTGCGGAGAGCTCGGAAGTGCAAGGACGATACCGGAAGGTTCGTGAAAAAGGAACGAAAAGCTCGGAAAGGCGTGAAAGTGCAAGAAACCTTCCGGTCCCTCTGCTTGTACATTCACTTTTCTTCCCTTCATGTTTGTACCAGTAGCGATCGAACTCGGATCGGTCTATCGAGAAAACATTGCCTTCTCTACCACGTCAACAAGTGGCCACTTATCGAAGCTCCATCATTCCAAAGGCACTTCAACTTCATTTATACGTCCGTCTGGGACTAAGGCCGCTGTGTGTGTGTGTGTGTGCGTGTTTGTGTACGTGAGAGCGCTTTCCAACGATATGCAATCGGCTTTTCACCATCGGACATTCAAACTCGAGAATATCGTTACGTGACTTTGAGCGTTTTGCAATCTGCCGTCACGGAAATACACGATGGAATGCTATCGCCGGCGTACGACCAAACGAGAAAAGGTGTGAACCGGACCGGAAATGGTACGTGAGCCGTGCTGCTAAAGATAGGCAACCGTGCTCTGCTCAGGACCATCGCGAGCCTCGTCCTCGTTTCGTTGTGGTCGTGATCTATTTTTGTCCGGCCCGTTCTCGTGTTACCAGCTGAGTGTGTCTTGTTGGTGGAAATGTGTTTGCTTTTGTTTTCTACGCTTTCTATTTGTCTTCATTGCGATGAGTTTTGTGTTAATAGTATATCCGCTCCAGCAGTTCACGCCTTACATCTTTTCGAATGACTAACAAGCTTTTTTTTCGCGAAGCTTTAGCGACTTGTTTTGTTTCGATAGACCGAAGGAAGGCCTGAGTAAAAGGTTAAATGCATTGTAGAGTCATGCAAAAGGATGGACAAAATGATAGCTCATCTGCATAACTACCCGAAAACAAGGTGGAAAAGGAGAAAAGGTCTCATTAAATGAAGACGAAAATGGTATGTGTCTGACAGTTACAGAACCTTTCGAAAACCTCCGAAAAAGTGTCTCTCTTAGTCTTAGCTAATGGAGCGATTAATCAGCATTCAAACGATAATTGGATGCTATTAACGCGACAAAAACTCATCAAATAATTGCTGAACAAAGAGGCCGTTTTAAGTAAGAGTTTTGCTAATGAATCTGAAGAATAGTGAAGAATAGTATAGTATACTAGAGCTGTTTTTCCTCACACCATAAACCACTGATTAATAAGTAAGTTTTCACAGTGTCGCATCAAATTTCACCTCAACAAACCCCAACCCCTTCCCGGAACAGTATTCCATCGGTTTCTATTGCGAGTCGAATTAAGGCACCTAAACTTGTATGAATTATACGAAAATGCACATCAACCGCATCAGCACAACTTGTGTTCCGCAATCAAGTGCTATAAATAAATTACATTCCACACACTCATGACGTGTTGCTGCTTTTGCAAAACATCTTCATACCGTTACGATCTGAAGCGGCATCTCTGGGCCTCAACCTTATAAATTGCAAAAAGAAAACCTCCCTCAAGTGCAGCACGCAAAAACTCCATTTCCGATCAATTTCCAATCAACGTACGCTGATCGATCGAGCGCAGCACAACTATTATCGGTCCATTGGCACGGGGAAACTATTTATGGTGCATGGAAGCATACGGAAAAAGGGTTTTGACGCGGAACTGCAGGCCGCAGGCAGCTTTCATACCAATACACCCGAACACTTGCCACATGCTCATGGCCACATCATGGCAACCATGTGCGTTTGCAATGAACTTTTCAATTGCAGATAATTGCTTTTAAATTAAATCGCTTTTCTCTCGCGCCAAACCAATGTCTCTACGCTCAGTTAAGACAGCCAAACGGAAGTCACATGTTCCAGTTGCTGCAGCCTTAAACTGGTATACGCTAACCTTACTCGGTGAGAACCGGATGAGAGTTGCTTTGTGACCAGTTAGCTTACTAAGGCAAATGATTGGGTTTTATTCATAGACAGACCCCAATATAGAAAGTGACTTACAAAGTATCAGTTCTTTTTACCGGAAAATAAGCTTAATCGTGACGATGAGCGCTTTAATATTTTACTCATTGAATAAGAAGAATTAATAAAATATCGTTTTTGTTTTAAATGTATAGCACTTCTCTGCATCTCATTGGTTTTATTGTTTTACTTGTTATGTTTGTAAAAACTAATTGATAAAAGATCAGCTCTTAGTGGATATTATTTCCACCGAGAAAAATGGTTGGAATCTTCCAGGACAATGTTTCAGGAGAATCGTTAAATTGTTATTGAACTTTTATTCCTCTTTTAGTGTTTGAAATTCATTACTTCCTTAGTCAACATTGTCACTGACCAATAAAACCTATCTTAAATTAAATTATTTTTTTTAATTTAAGAAATTTCTCAAGATCTTAGTGCTGAAACACCCGATGGTGCTGATGGAATTCCAAGATCACTCAGTTATTATACCTAAAAGCAGTTGATAGTATCAATATGTCTAAATGTCGATAAGTTTTAATATCAATATGTCACGACTCGTAGGAATGACACTTGATACCGGTAAGTAGGACTAATAGTAGAAAACACAAGTTTTCAAGGACACAAATTAGTCATACACTTTGATACTCTACTGATATTTCATCTGCTGACTAGTGATACTTATGAAACGGGGGTATTATTCTTCATGAATATCAAACCTATCAAACTTTAGAAAATTTTCATTACTACAATGTCTAGCATTTCTACCTAAGAATGATAGCAGTTAAAATCCATCGACTTTGTTCTACACCAATTTGAACTCAGGGCCTGTTTAAGGGAAAGAACTTCTCGCATATTTTAATATTCCCTACAGCAATGTCCTACAATGTTCATGAGTTAATCAGAGACCTCTAGGTAATCTACTCTCTTTCTAACTAATTTGATTTTCAAAGTTTACTGTCCAAATTATCCATAATAAATGTTGCACTTCAAGCAATTAATTTCTAGTTGCCTGGTTTGAAAAACAGGTCCAGGCTTATTTCCATGGTTTTTTATGTGATTGATCCGCAGCTATATAATTCACGGATATTTCACGAGCGATCTGCATTGCTTCATTTACATTTTATCAAAATTGTCATGCAAAATTTGCAATATTATTGAAACTCAGACAACCTTCCATCATCAGAAAAGCACAAAAAAAGTTTCATACAATCATCATCCAAATTACACCTGTTAAATGCTAACCGTTTCGCATTAATCAAACGGAGAAACAAACAGAGAAAAGTATGGGTTTCCCCACCTCCCGGAGCATGGCACTTCAAAGATTTTTCGTAAATAACGTAACAAGATGTAAATTTTTTTTTCTTATATTCGCATTGTAGCATTAGCATGCCTTGTTCATTTCACCAAGAGTGCATACACAACGGTCACCATTATTCCAGCACGATAAAATCTCCTTTTCTACGGACACACAGAAACGCAAAACGGCACGACGCTAAATAAACACGATTGTTCGCTTTGGCGCGTTCTGGTTTATGCTTTCTTAATGTTACGCATTTTCATGGCCAATAAATTGCACCGCCATCACCGTCACCACCGGGTACAAGATCGAACGATACACGCCCACACACACACACACACGTATACGCTTTTTGGCAAAACTGATGGACATACGACACTAACGATGCAAATAATTCTTCTGAAGGATTTTTCTTTCTTTGCTTTCTCTCCTTGGGGAGGTAGTTTTATGAACTTCAGACACACATCACGAGAGTAATTATTGCTTGCCAATAATGATCGATACAAACGCGATACACATGAGAGAACGCTTTCGTGTTGCGGGAAAAAACGGCACCATAAATAATCTTTCGCACTGAATTTCGTTTGAGGAAAACTTGTTTCACCACACCTTCACCAAAACCGATCACCGATCCATACGAGATTGAAATAACCTCCTATTCGTGGAAAAAAACAGTTCCAGTTGTGTTGCTGGCTAAGAAAAGACTGCGCGGTAAATATTTGTGCATCGCCCTGAAGCCTGAAGCATGAATAGCAATCGCAGCGAGAGAGCAGCGAACGATTGATTTGTATGGCCCGCAATATTCGAATTGGAATTATTGACATTCCCCACCCTTCCATCCTACCATTTTCTTGCTTTTCCCTGCACGTCCATTACCAGGGTCAAACAACTGGCCGTCTGATTGAAATAGGCTTCCCGCCGTCAGCTTCCACTCGATTGGCAGTGATTGGTTTGATGGTTTGATCGTGGCGGTTGAAAATTTAAATTAGCTCCACAAATCATCATGAAGTTGGATGCTCTGTTTTTTCATACGAACAGAAAAAGACTATTTGCTTCGCTGTAGCTGTGTGTGCTTGGAACAAATTGGTGATAAAATTTAATCAACACCCAAACTCTAACACCAAAATGAGTAGGGCGTATGTGTGTGATAGCCCGTATGGTTAAATGAAGTGAAACCATTTTTTCACCCTACAATCACAACGGTACGGATGGGCGACGCATCCACTTTTTCGCCATCAGCGAGATGGAAATTGGATATCCTATATCGATCGGTTATCGGAATAAATGGGATCCAAAACAACAGGCAAAAAAAACGAACACCTAACCTATATCGGATTGAGGCTTAACTACGGCAACGGTGCGTCACTTCAGGGCTATTGTTGTTCGATGTGGGGAATAAAATTGTTAGTGAAACATAAGACATGGGTAGCAAAAACAAAAAAAGACAAAAACTACATCGCTTTTTCTTACATCCGTTATTGAACCTCTCTATCCATTTTGTTGCTGAGCTCCCCAAAAATGTGGGAATCCCTTTGGATTAATCAATTATCCATCAGGTTGCTCAGTTAAGGCTAGGGCGAAGCATAATGCAAGTTAAAGGGCTCGTGAGGCTTGCTCCGCTAAAGTTCGTTAACCTACTCGGATTCGTATTCGGGGCTCCTACCATCCGCCGAACGGTGGGAATGAACCGATGAGGACAAAAAGTATCGAATTTCATGCATAAATGATAACTGGTGAGGCAAGCCATACAAAAACCAACAGGGGAATCGGCATTTTTTACCTCGCTACTGGTATTGAGTTAAGTGGGGTGTGCAAGTGGGTGTAAAGAATGTAAAATTTTCCTGTAAGTTAGATTTTTGTAAACCAGGTAAAACATATCAAAGATCAATATTTTACCTCAAAGAGGGTGGTGAGCTAAATAGGGTAAGATGAGAATACATAATTGTATAAAGCCTGATTGATGGTCGTTTATCTCCTTGTTGTAATAAATAAACTCTGCAAGGCTTGATCGGTTAAGCTACAATAAGATTAAAAAGAGCTTGAAACAATTTGGGCATTTATGGACTCAAACTTTGGAAATTTTGGGAGTTTTCTCTGTGATTGAACTGTCACTGGGATCGCTGCTCCAAATTTACCCAGATGACTCCACTTTATTCCGATAAGAGATGAAAATGTGTAACAGTTTGCAAGATTAAATCTTCTGAAAATATTCCGTTTCATTTCTTGAACAGAATGCAGAAATAACTGAAATTCTCATTTGTACTATAATAAAATTTATAATTTATCATCCTTCTTGATTTTCCTCTCATGAGTAATTATGTTATTCTATTCATGCAACATCGTGCATTCAAGAGCAGCTAAAAATTGGTACAAAATGAATTAGGAATGTATAGGCGCTGGAGCAATATTTACTCCTTTTTTATTTTGTAACGACGTGCTGGCTGTTTTAATAGGTTATGCTCTCTTTATTTTGTGGGCAATAACGGCCAAGGCATTCACAAGCGTGACCTATAATGTCGCCATGCCAAGAAAAATAAGAAGGAACCTTTAAAATGAATAAAGAATTTGTTTTTAATATTCGTTATGTACGCTAAGTTCATTAAAAATACTTTTTATATAAGATTGTTGTATTCGTTCCAAAATTTTCAAAATTAACGCGCTATCGTCGAAGAATCTATAAAAGTTTCTCACAATTTGCAAAATTATCAACGGTTTTATGTGTATGTGTGACCTTAGTTCTAGGGAAATAGGCCAATTTTATTGAATAAATAAAAAAAAATAAATCATTTCTTGCTTCCTTCATATAACATACCAGAACCTGGATCGTCTGGATGAGATTAAACTCAGATCCCGACGTAATAAAAATCGGCGCCGCTACTAATAAACTGCCTGGTTTCATGTCTATCATGTAATTAAAAACGATCAATTAATATTTTTATCTGTTCGATTATATTAATAATCATTCGACAGTCCTTTTAGCGGTTGACAAATCCTCTTGAAATGTTGACTTCCAAGGAAACGATAGTCTGACAGGCATACATTGAGTAGACGAGTGTAGATATTTCGAAATCAATATCACACGTAATGAATTTAATGCATTATTAACACACATCAGAAATCAGCAAACTGAGCTTGATACAAAATCTTGTACCATAGAGGTGTTATCATTTACTTTTCAAGTGTTGATAGACAAACCACTTGACATGCTGAAATAGTGATTACAATGGGGCATTTGCAATTGTTACATTGTAGATGTAAGAGGAATGATTGGGTGGAATTTATTATCTGTTGTTTTTTTTTTGTAATACCACGATAGGAATTTCTACTGATAGCAATTCAGGTTAGTTTTACAAGTGAGGAATATTATTGCATAGTAATATAAAATGTTATGAAACATGTTACCCGCCGTTTGACATAACATGTTTTTAACAAAAATCGTTCAAACACAACTCTTGTTGTCACACTTTCAAATCGAATCATAGAGCAAGTCATTCGTTTTTATTATTCAACTTGATTGTTCTCTTTATAAACACACAACGCGAAAGGCGCATTTCTAGCATTTTTGGTTAAAGACAAGCACGTTTTCAACGGGTAACTTGCACACCCACCAAACGTACCATCCATCTTGTGGCAACGGTTCAAATTCAACGCCACATCCGAATGCATTAAGCTTCCCTGTTTGAGGTAAAACATTTTTGCCTTCCCTTCGATCATGTGGTTGTTCACTTTCCCACCCACACCGACAGGCGAACGAGACCATTACGAACGAGAATCATCGATGCGCTTTCCATACCGGCCACGTGGTCGATCATCGGAACGAATTATGGCGTCCTGACGATTGTGAGGCAACGCACCATGAAACACCATCAGATTCGATTCCGTTGATGCTACCGTAATAATGGACGTGATTTCTTTCCGATTTGATCGATCGTGCAAACATGCTTGTCGCTGGTTGCAAGGAAGCCTGGTCCAAACCACTCACGTCCATAGACATTTGATCGCCCAAATTAATCGACATATTATGAGGATGAAGACGATAGATTGGCTCATTCTAGCTTCCGAGAAAGCGTATTTATTGGGAAGGAAGTTACAGTCACCTGTCAGTCGAAGGAATATCATCGACGTGTTGAACGTGGGATTCACTATTTTCCACAAGCTTCTATTTACTTCAGTTTGCTTATGTGCAATGAAAAAAGAAAGGAATTGGATAGGATGGTTACTCAGTAAACTAAACGTGTGGTATGAATGCATAAGAAAATATACCACAAAACTAGATTAAACATTTTATTATATATCAAGTGTAAATGTGAACAAATTGTTTTATTTGTGTATAATATTTAACCGTTAGTACTTGTTTGTAAGAGTTCTGAATTTTACTTTAATTGAACTATAATTCCATAGCCAATCATGGAAGCCAAAGTTGAACAACATTTCAACACCTCAAGATTTTTCATCATGGAACCGAGGTTAATTTTATTATAAAACTGAAACCAACACTTCAAATTAAGAACAAACCAAGAAGAAGTAAACAAAACCTGCAAAATTCATTATATAATGAATAAGAAAATTTTATAGACAAAAGAGGACGGTGTTTTTCATCGATAAAAATGAGCTATACGGTTCATGTCATTCATTAAAAAAACTCGCAATGCCCCAGAAAACAATTGATAACCAGTAGTTTTTCAAGAAGCCTTTTACAACGGTTCTTTACATACGTCATTGATAACATTAATAACATGCTCTGAAATAACTTCTTTTGAATTATTTAAAAGACCCTGGTTTAGTGAGCTTCCAAAATCACTTCAATTTCTGTACTACATTCCCTGCACTGTCAGAAGTATGAGGCGTCTCCATGATTGAACGGTAAAAGCATTCAAAAATGCATCAAACAGCTGCACAACGATCTTTTTCACTACAACAAAACTTTCCACTCTTTTGTGTTTAAAAAGTTTAAGTAATATGGAGCATACTGATGCCGGCTATGGAGGCTGTCATCCCAAACCACAACCTCAACTTTCCTTCCCTCCTCTTACCTATTTTAAGTTACATTAGCATAAGTAAGAGGATCGTCACTACGACCTCTACATTGTTGTAAACAACAATGCTGTTATTGATCAAAATATCCTGAAATGTTCTTCGTAAAACTAGTGCGACGTCCCTACATGCACTCCACTTTTTTTTTAGTAAACTAGTTTTTCAATTGTTTTAAATAAACAATTTTCATTTTAAAAAATCGGTCTTCGGAAGTCAATAAAAATGTTAAGAAAATGAATCGGGAAACATAAATAGTTCAGTTCATGCTAATAACGATCAGATGTCCCTAACACTTCATCAAGCTAGACCATTTTACTGTACTTCTTGGTGATGGAATATGTTGATAGTGACCAAACCCTTGTAGAATTTACATAATGTATTTCACCAGAGAAAATGAGTTTCGAATAAACTAGTTCTGTTCTAGAACGGATATTTCATATCCTTTGCAAAAATACAAAATGTTAAATTACAGGAAAATTGTCCCGAAACTCATGGTGAGCCATCGTAGTGTGTAAGTAATTATTCAAACCAGATGATAATGCATTTTATCCTCTTCTTTCGTCTAATTTATACAACACGTCAGTAAGCATGAACCATTGCATGAGTCGAAAGAACCAGCAGCATTACAAATCACTGCAGTGCAAGGAAAGATACATCCAATCCATCGCGTATGTTTTGTACTGACCTTTTTGCACTTCTAAGCATTCTCTGGTCTTGTTCAAAGTACGTGAAGCAAGTAGGACGAGAGAAAGAAAGAGAAAGAAATCCACCTCATACTGAACGACGGGACGTCACTCTTGCTTCCCTTGATTATAGTTTCTCTAACCTTACTTCAGGCTATTTGCCACTGATGAACTTTAAGATGCTTAAACTACTTCAGACTAGAATTTGCATACGAATGCATTTAATTAGAGAAGAAAGGTGCTAGTCTCGCCGGAGATTAACAATTTCCGGGTCGCTCTTCAGCTTCAACCGAGGCGTGTGGGGCTTTGCTATGGGTGAGTGATTCTGATAATCAATTTCCGTAAGAAATGTTCCGGTGCAGTAGGTTAATCACCACAACTTGCACGTTCCCTTCACATAGAGTGTGAGCTGTACGATCATCAGCTACTGGGCGTCTCCATTTCAAATGGTCCCTACATTACTCGGCTTAAATGCTGAATGTAAAGCAAGCATGTTGAACGTGGTTGTTTTAAATGATTGATTACGTGTGGTTATATTAAATCCGTTATAATCTGTCTTTCCATAAATTTCATGTAAAGTACAGCTCGTCAAACGATTTGAAAATGGCACCGAATGCAAAAGAGAGAAACTCTCTGATGTAACAATCCATTAATTCACCGACAATGTCGCGTTTGAATAAACTTAAAAGCAAGAGCACATACAGAGCCCGCTTATGTTGGAAACAATGATAAACGGTGACATAATCGTGCGTACAATCTATGTCATTTATCAGCCGATTGAAACTCACCGTGGTCTGTACAGTTTATTTGGAAGCCGTACATGTTCCAAGACAACGTACACACCTAAAATAATCGATAAATCCGCATCGTGATTACAGTGAGCGTTATTGGAGTTGAGTTGAAGTGCGAAAACAAGCTCAAGCGATACACCGTAACATCAGCTTGCTGTCGAAATACCTCGTTCGTCACACGGTTCGTTGGATGACAAACAACAGTCTCTGGTCCTCTTGTCTGGTTGTCCTTACCGTCTTCAATTCAATTTAAGGCCTGAAAGCATGGCAAGCATGGAACCAAATGCAATCATAAATATTGTATTTTCCATCTTTCATATGCTTTTACCTTCTTCTACACTTTTGTTTTCAATTTATCTCCATCAGTCTGCACCGATCGTTCATGTGCCAAATTTTGAACGATAACGCTTGTACAAGAGGAAACATTTTCCATCCCTCGATTTTTGCTTTGTTCATCTCGGCTCATCGTGGAATGATGCTCTCGTTTGGGCTTTTTTTTCAAATTTTGTCACCTCCACATACCGGACACAATTTCCCTACCAATCATTTACGTCATGATAAAACTTTTCCACAGCTTTCAGTATCTGACGATCCGCTTTTCCATTGCACATTGAACGCTTTTCTAGGACGGGGACCACCACACATCTTTCCTTTTTTTTCTTGCCATTCCTATACAGCCCCGGTATCAATTCTTCATTTCTATGTTGTTGATTATTTTTCTAGCCATGGTTCCGCCCTCGGGCGGATTTAACAAAAGCATACTTTCAGCCACAAACACTAGTAGCAAAACCTGCATGCATAAAACCCGGCCACCGGGTTGCGCTTCAACATCAGCGTTGACCTCATTTCTAGCGTACATTATGAGTGTCCCCGCTAAACGCCCTATTCCCATCTACCATTTGGTATGTTCCACTGGAATACGACTGAAAAAAGCAGGCTCTATTTCAGGCTTCCCCAACGTCGTCACTGGGCTAGAGGCAAAACAAATATTAAACATACAGGATCGGAAGATTGGGAACAGCATGCTGCCATGATTTCGTCTCGCTTGCATGATTGTATAGTCGTCATTTATCATTTTATCAGTCGTGCATTTGTGCACGGTATTCGAGACTCAACCCAGTACCAAATGGATGGTTCCAGGATTTGAAGCCATCCTCGGGCCGGGACTCGGGACGCTCTTGCCAAAAACCGAGGAAACATGTTTAATATTCTTAACCATTTTTTTGCCAATGTGCGCCTGTTTCTGGTGCCTTTCTGTTTCGCTTTCGTCGCTATGCTACGTCCTGCATATTAAAATATTGATCATTCATCGGTGAGCGCTCACTGGTTGTTTTAAATGATCAATTATTCGTTCCTTCTTCAAACGATTCGTTTGCAAACGAAGGTTCTGGGAAGGCAACAGTCGTTAGCGGTGTTATTAGCAAGTTTTGAAAGTTCATTTACTATGCAGAGCCTCTCAACCATGCACTGGGTTTCATTAAATAAATATTAAAGGCATCGATTGATTGCAGGATGAAAATGTAAGGCATCAGGATGGAAAGGTTTTGTGTGGTGCGACTTCGAGTTGAGAAAAGGTTGATGCCATTTTGTTTACTAGCCATTTGATTCATAAAGTAACTAAATTATAGATTTTGAAAGAATAAAATATATTGTGCACTGTGTTAGTGGTACAGCTGTGTATGATAATTGCGTCCGACAGTCCAGATGGACTTTGCCGTGGTAAAAATTGCCGTACCACTGTATTTTTTTTTATTCATAAAGAACGGCCAGGCCGTATTGCTAAGCCGTACCACTGTAATTAACATAACATTCCCAATTATCTAGTATTGAATACGTTGTACAAAACATTGGAATGTTGAGTTTAAACTGTAACAGATATTGCTTACTGTTCCCAACAGAACTTTATTATGTCTTATTTAGACTTAATACCCACACACCCCACACCCACATAGACCCACACAAACACACAAATCTACATCTATCCTTGATCTCTCTGTCCCTCTTTTTGTTTTAAAAATCTCTTATAGTTTAAAATTTTATTCACTACATCTTTATTGTTGTATGACTTTTAAGTTTGTGATAATAAAATATTCCCAAACATAACAATAAATCAAAACGAAAAATATTGCTGTAGTAAACTAGTCATACAAAAAGTAAAATATTCGAAAAACCGTTTTAAAAGTCAAAAAAATTGTCAATAATAAATTAAAATTGAATCGTCACACTCAAATATAAATGAAAAATAAATAAAACAAACTTCAATACACTTAGTTTGAACACTAACGCTCGAATTTAGCTGTTTTCTATCAGGCAAAGTATGAGCAGATATTCGATTAATATTTTACAATTGTTTATGTTTTGGTAAATGCATGAATTATAATTTTAAAATTACTAGAATCCTTAATCCTGTAGAAGTACAAAATTCTTACTTTACTACCAAATTGCATCCATTTTCCTTCAAACAATAGTAAATAATGCAAAAGAAAAGAGCAAAAAGATTTTTTTTAATTGACTGCATACGATCTTTGCAAAGACATTAAAACAATTAAACAACGCATCTTTGCTTCGTTCGACTCGATCAACTGCCAAGATTGTTTGAATGTTTTCTTTTTTTTCTTTAAATCATAAATGTCATAATGTCTAACATGACTCCACTCAATAACAAAAAATAGAAATGTGACTCCTTGCATTTTTTTTCCCTACAAGAGTTCAACCAAAACAACCATCTACACTCAATAAACCTAATTCACAGATAAGCTTCCGTAAGGGCGTTAAAACCTGGTTTTTTAAACCAAAGAATTGAGTTAAGCATCTAATGCGCAAAAACCAAACCGTTGCTTTGTGCTTTCACCAACCATCAGAGCCATTACCATCAGATCAGCTTAAACGAAACACACCGATTAGACTGATCGTAAAAGGCTTTACATCGGCACCGAGCAGAATGGTTCGCGATTGAATGTTGTGCATAAAATCTAAGAAGCTGACTCCGTGGTTCCCAAGAAACAACCCGAGAATGGAACAGGATATTGACAACGTCCTTCTTACGGACGAACAGGCAAATGTGTTCCCAAGTTCTTCTACTCCCCCCCCCCCCCCCCGCCAACACCGTGAGATACGTACATGAACGCCTTTCGACGATGGTGAACCTGCCGGCGCAGCTGCCGATGTCGTGTCGTTTGCCTTCGGTTTTTCCATCCTTCAATGATCTGGATTTCGTTTGTGGGAGTGTGTGTGTATCGGTGTGTGACTCCGGCTGTTCGAGGAGGTGAACTTCCCGTACGATTCCTGTGCCTGAGCCGTTTCTTTTATGCGTTTCTTTACCACTGAAACCGGTTCCGGTTGATTATATTATTTCATCCGGTGCGTTCTTCTGGACTAATACACAAACAACGCAAAACAATCCGATGTTTGATACTACTGACTTGTTCGTTGCTGTTTGTTACTTTCCACCCGATATGAGGTGATTTAGCCACTTTTGCACTTGTATGATAATCTCCTTCACTTGATTGCTTTAACTTCACAAACACACAGTAATATAAACTGTAAATTGGATTTTTTTTTCTATTTAATAAATGAAAACAAACATATTTGTACTAAATTAAACCCTTTCATCACCAAGATGCAATTTAATTTTGCTTATACTTTAAAACACATTTTAAAAAATTATTATTTTCGGCACACATATCACTAAAAGCAGAGATATCATCAACCCAAACTCGATGAGTTTTCCTTTGTTATCACATTGCTCGAAAACATGCCATGCACGAGGACACCACCCCAGCTTGTATCCGTTACCCGTCAAATAATACCGTTGGAATGTAGGGAAATTCAAAGGGGAAAAGAATTTCGTCCAATCATTGCCATCCCACTGGCTCACTATTGTTCTACAAGGGTGGACAAAAGCCTCCCATTTGTTTCTTTTTTCTCTCTCTTTTCGTTGTTTTTTGCCAGCACAAACGGCAATATGCAACGGACCAACTACCAAAACTACCAAATCCAATGCAATGATGAGCAAAATGGGCCCGACTGCTAGACAATACTTTTCCACTTGAAATCCCTGCAGACGGAACCAGTACTCCTCAGAGTCGTTTCCACAGTTTAATATGAGCGAACGTTCTACGTTTGTATGGTTTTGTTTTTATCTCCATTTCCTGAAACGCACTTGAAACAAACGGCAGTGATTCTTAGGACACTGGTAAATGGCGTCGTTATAGAACGGACCGCGAAACTAATGCCACCTAGTAGGGTTGAGCATCGAAGGTAAACTGAAATACGCCATCGCGTACTACCATCGATAAGCGCCCCTAAGCGTGGGACTCAGCTCAGCGTTACGGTAGCGTGAGCAAAAGGGCCACCAAGGGTGATGGACTTTATCACTCGTCACTGGAACTCTTGATGAAACGCGACGTGAGTGGAAGGCTGCACGAAGGTTGGGAAAATGGGAGTTTTGGTGAGCGGCCGGGTGGTTTGGTATGGTTTCCTAAATACGTCATACATTTCCCGACCCGTTTATCTGGTTCTCTACACGAAAGCATCGACATACACACCAACGAACACAACTCTGTGTCGTACAATAACATTGTTGCACGGAGAAGAAAAAAAATGGCGCGAGTGTTTGAGTGCCCGACGTGCTCTAACCATGCTCGCTTTGTTTGTTGTGATTCCCTTATTCCGACTTGATGGAAAGGGAAAACTTTCCAAGCGTGAGTGAAAATAAAATACAAACCCCAAATGTGTATTCCACGGTTAGAACATGATGGTAGATACAGCGGGACTCCACACTCAACCGTACTGTGAGCTCCTGCAGGCACTCAAGCGGGATAGGAAAAAAAGCCATAAAATGGAAAATCTCTGAGCATCCGGGAGAAAATGCTCCACTCACTCTCTCAGCTTCCCAAGAAGAGAAAATGGCTTTCCTGAAGGAATAATCAGGAACAACAACCAGGTTTCCTTGCGCGCGCTTTTCCTCCTACCAGCGTCGTGGAAAAACATGCTCGAAAACCAACCCCCCCTGCACAGCATAGAATTGCGTCGTTCGTTAACCTTTTGCCACGGTACCCTACCGAAAGGACGTAGCCCGGAAAGTGAAGATGCTGCGAAATGTGAATCGACCGGTGGATGGTTTGTGTAAAACCGAGCGCAAATGTAACCTCGTACGAACGCGCAGGATGCATCCCCGATGATGTCGGTTTGTGGTTAAAAGGTATTTTGATTTCTTTTTTTGCTCTTATGTACTTTGCTCCCTTTCTTGCTTTTACCTTCTGAAGAATTTCGGGTTGAATGTGAATCTTCAAGGTGGTCAAACCATTATCAGCATTCTAGGATGGGGACCAACGTTTTGTGGGGCCTCTTTTGCACCATGTAACGTAATATGATAAAGAGTTGATGATGATAAGTTGGTGAATCGGAGGGCAAAAAATGAAAACAGCAAAAACCGCGGTGATTGATAGATTGTGGCTTTCACATGCTAAAATCAGGTATTTGCGTTTTGGAAGAGGATTCCTTACAGTCTGAAGTAATCAACCAACATTTAATAAGCACCATTATTGCTTAAACTAAGTTAATGCATACCTCTTCTGTTATTCTTTCAAGTGAATAAACTATTGAAGAAAAATTGAATCTAGTGTTTGAAAGTGAAAAAGCTAAGTGGACTCAAGCAAAGAACTTTAATTGTCGCACAGAATACTGGACAAAACCGTAATACCAATCAGACTTATTACATGCGAAATGATTAGTTTAATCAACGAGTGCATCCACTAAAAACCGCTTTGTAAAAAGCCATTGGAATTGTGTTGTTGTGTTTGTTTACGAGGCCCTTTAAACCGTATTATCTTTGTGATTTACAGTTTCGAGAAAACAACGTTAAACTATGGAAAATATTTATAGATGAAAGTTTCTAAATGTCTTCCTCCAAGTTCTCACTCAGACTATATTGTTCTCTTTCAATAAGCAATTATACCGTCTTTAACCGAACCGTCTTTAAAGAATAAATAGATATATTCTTCCTCTATTCCTGTTAGTTTACTTATTAGAAAAACTAAAAAGAGATTGCATTACACTTTACCATACTTCATTGTCCACCACATTGAGCATAAATTATTATATTATTTTACTATTGAAATGTATACTAATTTCAATCACAAAAATACCAATCTCAAAGGCTTGTGATAAATAACACTTTTCTGAGTCCGATTATTATTAATTTTAGATTAAATGTTTGCAAATTACGGACAACAATCTGTTCGCAACAAAACGAAAATCGACCTCATTGCCTCATTTTGAATCTGTCCAGTGTACCTCAAGCAAAAGTTCAAAAGTATGCATAGTGTTTAAAAGCTCGTTAATGAAAATTTCCATCTAAATACGCCGAGATCAGTATCCTCCATGACCGAGTTTTCCACTCCCAGCTATGTTTAGATGACTTTATTATGATATCAAAACACAACCCGCCATAGTGGCAGCACTCGTTTCTTCCGTTCGTAAGAATTTTCTCCATGGTAAGGACAGGCTGTTCTTTATGAAAATATGATACGAAACATAAAGTTTTCACTCAAACTACCTATATACCAGCAGAAGTGTGCCCTGTTGCGCTTAAAGCGCAAGCAGAATTGCTATTTATGTACAAACTCACTGCCCGCTCCTAAACTCACTTTGGTAAACGGAGCGTCCTAAACCATAATGCAAACTGCATTGCTGTCCTTACAGTTTTCCACACCAACTAAACGTACCATCGCATCCCTGCACAGCATAGCGTCCGTGCACCTGTTCTGCTGGGCTGGTGTATGGATCAGAGATATCAAATTATCAAACCCTACCCTGAGGAGCACGGTTCCCGTTTTTCGTCTAATCTCTGCATAGGAAAGTAAAAACCTTACCTGCCATATGCACTTTACGGTCTGCTAAAGGTCTGCCTGAGTTGCAGTTGCAAGGTACACCCACTTCTTCCACCACCGTGTTTTCCTAGGCAAAGGGATGGGTTTACACGAGCATTCAGTCTGGCTAATGTTGGCCTTTCGCTGACTGAGGTGCTGCATGTGTCCGATCTACCGAACTTACGTGTGTTTCTTCTTCCCTGCTCAACTATGAGCCGGCTGAAGCCGAAGAACTAGTAAGTAGCATGTTTCACCCCCACTCTCTCTCTCTCTCTCTCTCTCTCTCTCTCTCTCTCTCTCACGCTCTCTTTCTCTTTAAAACCATTCCTTGGAACTATCGCTCGGCTTCCTTTCACTCCTGTAGAACTTATTTCTAATCTCATGAATTATGAACGTAGCTCCTAAGGTGACACCCGAACGCGTCTCCACAGTACTTGAACATTCCACGTGCACATTCCTCGGTCCACAGTCGTTTCCACAAACTGGTTAAATGGAACGGATGGTAATGTCAACCTTGTCTTCCACCTTGGAATGCTTCAAACACGGTTAACAATTCATGCAATCTTGCAATCCCGGATGCAGGGCACGGTGTAAACAGGCTAGAGGGCACTATGGCCAGCAGCGGAAGGCTCACTTACGGGCTCATGACTAACCCGTCAGGTGGGTTCGGATAATAAGGCAACCGTTCCTATGGCACCGGTGATACCAGACACCCATCCAAAGGATGCCTTGCAAGCTCAACCCCCCAGTACAATGACGTCAGTGTGTAAGGTCCTGCAAAGGATCTGAGCGAAGAAAATGAGAGAAACGGCACATCTCCTTCTCGAAAGGACCGTTGGGAAAAAGCTTTACAACTTTGCATAGTGGTGCCCACAATACGGGGCGCTTGTCGGCTGAATGATACTGATCATCTCGCAACCCCTTAACACCGGGTCCTGAGTGTGATCCATAAGATCTCGCTAGCTATTCTTAAAGGTGTGTGGAGATGTGAATACAAGTGAACCACTTTCACTCCGTGTATGTGGCTTGTTTCGAGGCAATTTGTGTTACGCTTCGGTAAGATGGTAAGGTGAAAAGCTTTCCGTTATCATGCAGGACAATTGTAAGGGGAATAATCTTGGCTGGTTCTAGTATGGCTGTTTGATTGTATGACAATGCATAAGAGAAACGAAATTATGACATTACGATGCCACAACGGATTTGAATTATGGTTTTGTTGAATGACAATTATCTAAGGTTGAACAGAAGCTTTTCATTTCGACAACTCAATGTTGCTCAATGTGTTGAAACAATTTGAACTGGCTCTTTAAAACAATGCCTTAAAGGCTTTCCTACCTTTGGAAGGAGTGATAATAATAGGAAATTTTTTGAACAAATCTTCACTCTATAAAAAATTGTTTTCTGGTGTTATTGGAGCATCCAACCGAAAATCATTATCTGGCACAACAATTAGCTTGAATCCTTTGTTTAGAATTTATCGATCACTACTGTCCACTAACCGTCACACACACACTTTAGCTCTAAAATATGTCAAATCTCCCACGAGTATGCGGGCTGTCATTATTTTCTACTGACGCCAAGCCCCACACTAATGAAAATCAAGGATTAAGGAATCGCTAAACGACTTTCACAAACAAGTAAAGCATAAAAGGTTCTTCAGGGGTTTTCAATTGACAGCCAACATTTGAAACTTGAGTTGGGTTTGATAGTGTACCTTAATTATTGCACTCGTACACCGAACAATTACTATACTTTGATGACTTTTTTCTTACACTTGCTCTACCCTGATTATGATTCTCTTTTGCCATTTATGTCCTCTTTGACTTTGGACAACCTCAACCTCAATACTGACTTTCTTTAGCTTTGGCTCAGTTATATAGCCACTCCCTGCGTACGAGGAAGACAGTCTTATTGTGTGAAGACTAGCTAATGACTTTCATGAAGTTTAGCTGTAGGTCTTAACGCTTTTATTTCATTTGGCAAATGTTTTTCTTTGATCACACCCAAGATCACAATTAAAAAATAGTTAACCCATTTTTGAAAGTATGCCCATTTGCAGTACTGTATCTTGTATGGTTTAGTTTAACAGAATAATCCTAAAGTTTTAGTTGATATCAACATCAAACCTGTTTTCCTATTTTAATCGTTTTTATTTATTTATTATTAAGTATGACGGCACGTCGCCGTGTTGTCAACACCGTGTGTGATGACTGAAATAGTGGACGTTATTTACAAAGTATTTACTTATTGTGTTAAAACATCAGCTTTTTAATTGGATCTCATGTTTAGGTTCCCAAAAGAGTAACTTTTGGAAAAAAAAATATTTTCAGATTAAAAAGAATACACCAAAAACCACTTCATACAATCATAAGCCTATCCTTTGAAAAACCTTCCTTCGGCCAAACAGAAGAAAAACAAACCCTCCTATCTTCTTCCGCCTGCTGCACGCTGCCAATACGCACCGCCACTCTTCATCGACAACCACGCCACGCAGCGGAACCAATTCGTCTCACATTCGCTAAAAATAATTAACCCATCAAAGTGTGCGAAAGAGTGCACGAACGATCGCACCGTCGTCCTCGCCGTCGTCAGCGCCATCATCATCATCATCGAAGCCATGGACCCCTGGTCCCGTATCAACAGCTCGGGTGCGGGAGCTGTAAAATGTAGCCGAACGATATCGCTCAGCAGTTTTCACATTCGTAAGCAAATTCCTCATCCATGAACGGTACCCCGAACTGCGTTTCCGCTGGGGAAGGGTTGGTAATAATCTTCTTGTTTATGTTTTCATAACGCCGTAGCAGTGTGGTGGTGCACTTCGTAAAACGGCCGGCGGTAGCAGAGCAGGAGAAGAAGATCGAAAAAATAAACGATCTCACAAACAAACACCCTGCCGCTAGCCCGTTACCCATGCCTTTTTTACGATCCCTTCCAATTGATTGTGCAAATGTGTGTGTGTGTGTGTGTTGTTGTTGTTGTTGTTGTTGCAGTTCTATCGGGAACCATCAGACATAAGGTTGTTAGATGAATTTAGGTTAGATGCGGTCATCAGACCGGCAAGGGCTCGTTCACATGCAGAGCAATTGCTCACATTTGCCATTTCAATTAACTGACACACTCTGCGTCCTGTGTTTCCATTCCAGCAAAACAAAACGAACGCCCCCGAGAACGGACGATGTAGAGTCTAAATGCATCTAATGGAGAATCGAAGAAATGATCGTTACAACCCACGCCTTCGTCCGCAGTTTTGCAGGTGCATAACAATAGCTGCATCCGATACGTTAAATATAGCGCTCGCCTTGACAAATGATCATAAATTGTGCTCCACCACCATAGGAAGGATCGTTTCTCTTTTGATAAGTGTGCTTAACAGTTTATACCCTGCCCTAACGGACGTTGAAGTTAAAATTAATTCATCAACGATGTACCAATTGGCCTGGCCGTGCGCACTGTTCCTTCCCGAATGAATGTACCGCGCCCATAGATAATTGTCGTTTGTCTAATCGATCGACCAGTTCGTCTAAAGTCGATAGAGTTGCCGCAACTTTTGCTCCGCTGGTGGCAGCTCAGATGGTTGCGTTGCGTCACGGGAGGAGATAATAAATGGACGCTAAATATATCTGCAACTTACTGCTATTGCGACAACTTTGAGTATAGACCTGTGACGATAGATCAGTCCGTTATCAACTTACTGCACATAAACCCGCTCATTATCTGCATTATCTTTAGCAATACATAATGAAGTAACAAAAAATCTCCACCATCTTATTACGTTGTTCGGAATGGCTACCGATTTCCAACTCGTTAGCGACACGTGCTATAAAAAAAGGAAGATTAAACCGGTCAAGTTTATCATGCGTCGTCTTTATGTCTTGCAGTGGTTGACAATTGCTTTGTTTTGGTGTGTTGTGTTGACTTCAAAACTGGTGTGGAATTACTCGAGCATTATCTTGATTGTGACTAATGTGAGGCGATTGTTTTCAATAGCCAATTAACGTGTACACGACATATTCTGCTCGATTCACTTTACTGATTTGGCTTGCATTGTTTCAGTAGTCGGTCATTCTATAAAAGGTAGATCATTTTCGATCGTAAACATGTCTAAAAATGTTCCCGACTCAGCAAAAGCATTGGAGGTCTTCATGTCATCTTAGGTCATAGAATTCTCCACTTTCAACCGTTTTCGTTATCTCGTTGTAGTTTATGTTTATTCAATTCTTCAAAAAGATGGTCCTTTGGTATAGGCGATAGTGGCGCCGAAATTTAAACGGCAGGACCGAGGTTCAAATCCCATCCGGACCGTTCCCCCGTAGTGAAGTCTGACTATCCCATTAGTAAGCCATTTAATTTAGGAAAAAAAAATATTTTCTTTTCTTTTCCTTCTGAATTAAAAAGAATTTTCTTTTTATCACAACGGTAAGCAAAAAAACCCAAAATAAAATTTTGAATCTTACAGAGCTAAACAACCTCCTTTCAACTATTGCAATAGCCAACTTTTAGAGGAAGCATATAATTGCAATTATCTTATTCTTGATTTCCAAAATTAAACCAATCTTCCACTGTCTACCTCTCGTATGGAAAATTTTAATTTTCTCGTATCATTTACGAACGCACGACACGCTACGGATACGCATGAACCCAAGCACAGGCAATTGCTATACGTGCGGACTATTATTCATTCGCTTTCGCCAACACCTGTTCTGTCGCACACTCGGGCAAGGACAACAAACGGCCTCGCTCAAACACCGTCTCCCACTGTCTGACAATGATAAATACCCCGCGGGTAGCTCGGATGTCTTCGCCGAACCCTCGTTCGTTCGTGAATCCTGCGAAAAAAAGCACAACTACGCACACCGACCTACTACGAAACGGTGGATGAATTTTTGGCACCCAGTTTTGTGAAGGTGTCTAAATTTCACTCACTACGCACACCGTGTAAGGTGCGGATAAATAAACAGGAACGTGAACGTGAAAAGAGAAAAAAATTACCAAGCAATCGCTCATCATGTGAGTGAAAGAAATAAACCAAGCTGTGTCGGAAGGAAAAGCTCCGAGGCTCCTATATCCTTACAGGGATAGCGAAATGACAGGCATTTTTCGTTGGTAATTACATTTTCTATCCGGTGAGGATGATATGACATGTGAGCAGAAGCAAAGGTTTTGATAGGACCATCTTCTTATTTAAATTAACTAAAAGAGAACAAATGATTGACCATTATTTTACACGAAATCGGTGTGCTGTTCTCCTTTAAACGGAATTTAAAGTAAAGATTTAAAATAACAACGCCCGTCTATGTTTGCATTGCTTTAATGTCGTTCTTCATCTCACTTTTCAGATAGCAGGAAGCTCACTTCCTTCGAGGAAGGCAGGCATTCATTATTGACAAAACTTAAACTTCCGGAAACCAAAGAACAGCTCTAGCAACGAGAACATTCTTGGAGACGATGCTTGGATACCTTGGAGACGAGAAGGAATACCTTTTTTTGCTTAATGTTCATATTGGTAGGGGTGCTCTTAAACTTACTAAAGATCAATAATAAAATAACTTACATTGTGGGATACTATTACTACAGCTTCGTTAAAATTTTTAAAATTATTCATAACGAACCACCTTGATCGGATTAGTAATGTTAATTTTTTGGAGTAGGCAACTTTTATCACCTTGATTTCTACGTAATAATTTTCCTACGTCGTCTGTAACTTAAGTTCACAACTTCTGAGCTTATTAATGATCAGTTAGCAAAATACAAATCAACAAACTCATGTTTTGTTGTTATTCCTTTCTGGGGAATTGTATGAACTCAATTACTTATTGATGTAGGACGGTCTTACCGTACTGCTAATGATTTCCATTAAGATTAAGTATTAACGATTTAATTTAAGGAAAAATCTTTTGGAATCAGATTTATGAAAAGTGTACGGCCTGACCGTATTGATCATAGTCAGCTTTAAAAGCATTTAAAGTTTGCTTATGATTCACCCAGATAAGTTGATTAACCAGTGTGCCACATGTACACTATCAAACCTCACAATTACACATGTTTTCTTATCTACTGACGACATATCGAACACATCCAAATTGTTTCGGTTTGTTAACCACGAAATTTTAAAAATAGCGATAATTTTTTATTGTTAAATTAATTTTTTTCTTGTTTCTTTTTTTCTTAATAAATTTTCTAATCCATTTACAAGTCCTGCAAAGTCTCAACAATACGTTATTGAATAATTCTCTCTCTCTAGAAAAAGATTTGTTCCAATTATCTCTTACAACGATACAGGCTCAAAAAACACTTTCATATAATTAACTCTCAATAACAGAAGCTTTGGAAGAAGAATTTTGAACCCTTTTTTTGCTGCTTCTACGGTAACAGATTCAATCTGTTTTCATCGCAATTAGGTATCGCTGTGCAAATCTGTAGCCTTATCTGTCCTTCAAAGCCATTCCCCAAACCTCAAACAAGCTTGATCACCTTCGTCTAAGCTATCGGGGCAAGCTACACACTCGTAAACATTAAAGCTTTCCTCTGCAAAACCCAAATTATAAAAAAATAACGTAACTAAGCAGCTTCCATCGTCGCCATGGTCGCTACGCAACACGAAGCCTCTGCTAAGCGTTGAAGAAGTACCAATCCAATTAGCATAATGATAAACCATGATTTGGACCGACTTTACCGGGTAATTTCACGCTAGCTCCTGCACGAAAATCAACCGCTTTGGATGAGTGTATTAAAGCTTACATACACAGGTAAAACATGCAGTTTCGTTCAAAGTTACTAATAAGAGCAACACTTTAATATAATGCTCGTGATTTCTTACAGGTGTTTATGAAGTCCAGACTTCACGAACGCTATCCACGATTCCAACGCTACTTAACACCATCAATTAGCAGAACTATCGAACGAGCCACTCTTCAAGGTGCGTCAAGCATTTGCTTTAAGCTTCCCCTAGTATCTAACGCTCCTATCGCACTAAATCACATTTAAAGAGCAACAAAATTTAAACGAACAGAATAAATCGTCGCTCTTAGCTTCTATCCTCTTACGCAAAGGAATTGTTTGAAAGGTTGTCTCGTAAATAAAATGCTTTGAGAGCGGCTAACTAAGAACGCAAGAACGCGGCTTCCAACATCTCTGCCACAGCGTTATTTTATGGATCGATTTGGTTCGAAAGTTCCATTCGCATTTGGAAGAAGAAACATTTTTTTTCGTAGTACGAAACTCCTGCCATGGAATCCACCCGATTGCCCAGTGAAAGTTATTACTGACACAGCCATTACTGCTGCCCGACTGCGGAATGTTAACTTATTTTACCGTGTTTCCTTTCTTTACACCTTTACGAAGGTGAACAACCGACGCACGTGGGGAAAACAAACTAAAAAAAATCTTTCCCATTTTGTGTACCAAAATAAAGATAGAAAGCATCTACAAAAGTCGTAATGGTACTTACCTTCTCCATTAAACTTTCAGCACGTCGTGCAAACGATGCTCGGCGATCCTGTGCACTGCTCATGTTTGTCAGCTTTTCGCTCTAGGCCGGCCGCGAAGAAATGGATGATTTACACCACGAAAATTGGATAATAGTAACACTTAAAACACACACACACAAACACACAAACACCTACGCACTTTTGAACGCTCGTTGTCTTTGTATTGCGGGTCTTGGTTTTTTCTTACTTTAAATCACTATTGGCTGTAGGTGAGCAAAAAACCGATTAGGCTACACTGAGCTGGGAAGAATAGAGGTAAAACCTTCCTGCCAAACTGCTGATGGAGGTTCACTTTTTGTTGGCAAATTTGACGGGACAAAGGGAAATGGCAACGAAACCTTCCTATTCTTCATCAATCTTTCGTGTATGGTGCCCTGCAGGGTTGTCGGTGGAGCATAATTAATCAATCAACAATACATCACTTGAGTATGTTTGAAGTTTTCCGGTCGCTTTATAACGCTGTTCTTAACGCCATCGACGACTAATAGTAAATGTTGCGAGTGTTATAGCACAAAGTTGAGATAAAATACATCTTTAATGAAAATTTGTTTATTGCAGTGTATTCTGGGATATTTTAAAAACAGACAACCTTGACTACTTGGATCTTGTCTTCAATACATGAGCATTTTTGTAGAGAGTAACGCTAGTCAAGTCTTTTTAAACTACGATTGTAGTTTACAAAATTTAGCATCAAAAATAGTCCTTGCATTCGTAAAATAAGAAATAAGTTGTTCTTCATCATGAGGCAGAAACTTAGCAAAATACAATTTAATATTCGAATTTCTCTTCACGCTCCTATCACAATCAACTCACTTGTTGCACCTTGATTTTCTTTCAATAAATCCCACTGTTCACCTTAAACTTAAACCAATACTTATCAGCTCTACCGTATCTTCGATTACGCTTTAACATTAATCAAACTCTAATGCCCGGCTCAATGAAAAAAAACATCCCTGGACTCTCCAACAAACCAGTGCCTAACGTCAAGTGTCAACAATCACCAAATAATTACCACACCATCGCACACCATTGATGCGAACGTCACACGTGAACCGAATCTACTAAATTTCAATCCACCGCCGAATGCACATTTGACGAGCGCCAGAACCGGCACCTTATCAACCTACCAGCCCATTGGTTATGTTTTTGTATACGGGGTTTATGTGTGTGTGAATGTTTTTTTTTCTTTTCTAGGTTGCCGCATATAACCACCCCACCCAAACGTCATGATAAGAATATTGAGCTGGCGTGAACATTAAGACGGCAGCTCCAAAGCTATAAGAAACCCGCTCTTGATCGACAGCTGGTTTGTCGGGTAGGGAAGTCACACTGTGCTGGAACCAGTGCTCAACAACACGTTGATAAGGCGACAACAATTGACGAGGAAGCTCTAAAGTGAGCGCTACTAGACGCCGGTAAGCAACGCTGGACAGCAATGTGACAGGGACGGAGTAAGTGTGGCAAGATAAAATTAAGACCTTCAAGAATCGTTGATCACAGCCCCAAAACGGTCAACGGTTTGATGAGCATTAAATTATTGAGTTGGAAAATCGATAAACTCTAGCTATTCTTAAGTAAGATTTCGTTGCCCTAGCAAATGTCTTCTGTAATTGCTCCAAAAAAAAAACCTTTTGATCACTTCCTCGCCCTAAATGGCGCTACATCGTTACGCGTCCAGCAAAGTGATTTATGTGTCACGTCTGACGCCCACCGCCAAATCATACCCAACGCACCTTTTCGCCAGTTAGAAAGGCTCCCTATAAACGTAGGCTCTGCACTGATCGTTATCGGAAGCGAAAACAAAACATTACAAAAAAAAAAACACCGTCTACAGTGGTCCGGCTGTTGGGCTGTCGTAAAGTGGTCAGGCAATTATATTCCCATCACAGGCATGACTTCCAGCATGTCGTACAAACAAGTACCAGAACCAGAACAGCCGCACCGGAGTGTTGCGCCGTACTACGAATGCAATATAAACCGAACCAGCCGGTACCAAGACTTCGCAACTCGTACCAAAGCCGGGGCCAATTGATCCAGGAGAAGACAAAGCACATAACGCATCGCGCTAGAGAACATGGGTAACGATAAGTTTTAATTAAATCGAGCGACGGGGACACGACGTGCGTGTTGATAGTTCACCCGGCTTGAGAAGACGCTCCACGCGGGTGTTCCGGGTTGGAGGGAATTTGGGGAACACTGGACACACATACACACCTACATACGAAAATTATACAAAACGACCCGTTCGCCTTCGTTTCGCCAACGACGACGTAGCTAGGGGGAGGCCGCTGAAAGAGAGAGAGAGAGAGAGAGAGAGAGAGAGAGCTGGTTTGGATCTCTGGCAAGCTAGTTACGTTAGCCCTAACCTCACTCTTGGCTTGGCATACCCCGAGGTATGCGAAGCACTGTGCTGCTGCATCCGAAAACAAGTAAATTAACTTTAATTACTATTTATTGCTCGGGCGAGTTTGTTTATCGGGCCCGATAATTCTAGTCCCTGGAAGTAGTGCCATACGCCACGAAGGAGTATGGTGTGAACAACTAGTAAAAGCGCATAATTCAAGTTCTCGTTTGCGAGGAATCCAGAAGGTCCGACAAGAGTGCAAGCGGAACTAGCTAGACTAGGCATGTGTCACACAAAGATCGTCGGGCAGTCAGCTCTTAAGACGGTTTCTCTGCTGTTGTCGTTCGATGCAACATGTCTCGCCTAAGACACATTCCGACCGATCGATAAGCTGGTCAATTGCTGCTCCAGGCACGTACACCGGAATATGGAAACGCGCTATCCAAGCATTATCACCCGCCGAACGTAGCCAGCGGGCACTCAGCAGCAGCAACAACAACAACAACAACACCAAACGACAATATCAACATGGGGACTACCTCACATCGCTTCCAACATGACCTCTCCTCTCCAACTCCACACCTAGTTCCTTCTAATGTAAACAAACAGAAGCACTACAAATGCATGAGGCCAAACGGTTCCGCGGTTTCGATTTCAAAACGGTTCCCCCGGGCGTGTTCATTTGACTTTATGATTTTCCATCAATTTGTTAAGTTGAACAATCGAAGTCAGCAACTAGATGAAGCAGCCAAAGAAGTTCTCGGTAGATCTTTCCCGACACAACACAAAAAAAAAACAGCCGTACAATGTCAATGAATGATAATCTTTGTTGCGACAAGTGTTTGTGTTCGGATCTGGATCCCTTGTATCCGAAAACAAGCGGTTTTATTCGATGTTTGTCTATTCGAAATACAGGCGCTCTATGTATCTCTCTCTCTCTCTCACTCTTTCTCGCCTTCTTGCTAGATAGACTGTACAATTACATATACTGCGGTAAGTGTTTCAAAAACAACATCAAGGCCATAAGCAAGCTAGACCCCGCTATACGCGCTTAGCAAAGAACGAAAACGCACTAGGCGATATTTATACACAAGCTGCGCAATTTTGGAGTCACCTTCTGTGGACATATTGCAGTATCTTTTTAACTGGCCCAGAAGCGAGATTATCAGCGATGTGTTTTCTTGGATGGCATTGAGCTATTCAAGAGTCTAATTGGGCTTAACTCTCATTTAATTCCAAATTACTTCATGCATCTTCGACTCGTATCTTCAACTAGCTAAACCAAAACAAATAGCATTGAATAACTAACTCATCGCATTCCACACTACTAACCATCCTGCTGATACTGAGAGTCAGCGAGACGTGCCTAGAATATTATCAACTCTTTTTGTTCCCTCCGTACCACTGCACCAATCTGCATCAACACGTGCTGATCATCAATTCTCGCACTAGTCGTAGTCACGCTGGTCGCTGGACTGGGACCACCGGGGCATTGGGGTGTATCAGCAATACTCCACTACCATATTGACCCGTTCATCCGTTATCGATAAATTCGTTTGACCATTTAACTTAATTTGTTATTGGTTGATCGCGTTTCCAAGGTTCCGAGAAGCAGCCATAGAGTGTGGTTTGCTGATCATTCTGATCATTCAGCAAATAGTGACAAACTGTCAAGAACCTTATACCAAGGGAGGTGTGAACATATACCCACACCCACACACTAGGGAATCGTGTTTCGCATGTTCCCTTCCAGCTTCCCCACACTTCCTCCACCTATTCATCTGGCAATTGTTTCGAACTCTCGTTTAAATGCTCATCAATCGGATGAGTGAGCAGATGAGACGAGTAAATTCACGAAAGGGGTGTGCGTGATTGGTGGAGGAGGGGGGGGGGGGGGACAAACCCGAAGTGACAGAGATTTAAAAACAATCACAATTACCCTATGGGTTTGGTAATACTCCCCTCATTCACTTCTTCACCTTCCCATCCACGGTACGGTTGTCTAGACTCTTGCTAGGGGCCGGTTTGGAGGAGATGCGTTTACAACTGGTGCATTTTAAAATTAACCATTCAATTTCATTCTTTGTTTTGCTCTCCTTCACCACCTTCCCTAGTTGCAGCACCCACAACGACCGTGATGCTGAATTATCCTGAGGACAAGATGCATAGGTGCAAAGGTGAAGTTCAAAGTCAACAAAACCCGATCGATCGTGTGACCATGTATCGGTGACTGGCGTTCGGTAATGCACGAATCTGGTTCGTATTCGATGATCAACGATTTTATGCAACAATTTTCCACTGCTCAACAGAAAACCCTACTAGACCTTCTCGGCGACACAGTTGTAATAATTTGCTCAGCGCTAGCTTTATATCTTCTTTAGCGTCAAGTTTGCATCTCACTAGTATACACTCTCACTAACGAAATTCAAAACTCCAAAAACTCAAAAGCTCTCACACACACACACAGGCTCCGGTTTACAGTGCAGCAATGCGTCCTTTAAGGTTTTTACCACGTCTGCGAGACTGAACGTTTGAACGCTCCGAATCCGAGAGAATCCGTCCGATCAGATTACACAAATCAAACTGACCGCCCTCGAATCGACGCAACGGCACAAAACACCCTACACAGCAGGAGAGGTGTGTGTTGCACGTTTGTCCGCAGTGTGTCGCTGCTACGTTCGCACCCTCCCGTCTCGCTTCCGTCCCCACCTCCCGCACCCTTTTTTCCACCGCATCATCCCAAACATCGGGTCGGTGTTTCGTGGTCTGGTAGTCCGAGGGTTTGTTTTCCTTTTTCCGCACCCTGGTACGTGTCACGAATCCGGCGATCTTGATTCGAGCGGCTTGCTCAAACACTTACAGACATGCCGGTCGTGGGGAGACACACCAACACCACCGCACACGATCGTCTTCGATAGATCAGTCCCGAAGATGGGCTGGCAGGTTGGGCTGGGTGGCTGTGGGTGGGTGTGTTTGTAAGGGAAAATAATTACCTTCTTACTTCATTTCCACACCCAGAAGACGTCACTTTACACTGCTCGGAGCGATGCATCTCTGCCACCGAACCGTCTGCAGATGTCGAGAATGGATTTTGGGGATTGTTTTTTTTTAGTTCGTTTTTGTTTCTAAACCTAATTGCCGGTATCAAGCGTTTCGAGTTTGATCGTGTGGGTGTGTCACCCTAAAAAAAGAGAAAGAGAGGAAAAACAGAGCCGTTAACAGCTGTTTTGGTATCTGTCTCTTATTTTGAATTAGTTTTTAATACATTGTATTCGTGCTAATAAAAGTTGTTGCTGTTTGGCTGTTACATTTTTTATATATTTATGATTAATACATAACAGATTGTACATAATTTTAATATTTCAAACGTGCCGCACTGTAAGTACAACAAATTTAAAAAAAAACTACTTTTACTTTCTCGCTTCCGAATACATTCTCCCCTAAAGAAGGGCAGAACTCAACCCATGGGAAAAGGGCTGAGATCGTAAACTAAAACCTTTGCATACTGTCAAAGTATAAATACATCGACCCGGTGGCCTATTCTTGCACGGAGAGTTTAAACCGTTCCCATTCAGATGGTCTTCGACGTGTGGCGTGTCTTCGATACGGTTTGAATCTTACAAAACGCATAACGGATGCAGCTGAGATTTCATAAGAAACAAAAAAAAACTATACAAAGTTGTCCCCACGGTTCAGATTAAGATCGTGTGTGACATTTTTAGAATTCATTTCTTCTTTTTTTGAGTGTGTGTATTTTTACTATGTCTCACTCTTGAGAATATTTATGATAATTTCTAGCGACGTAGATTAAGCGGTTTGAGACTTTTTGAAATTTCTTAGTTAACTTCAAATTCATTTTCTTATTGTACCATTTCAATCAGCAGTATCTTCCTATGATACGTTGCAACCAGTCGAATAACGGTCTACCAACTCTTCCATCCCAACTAGACGTGGCAATCCAGCAGTGTGAGGCATTTTCCCTTGGAAAGTCTTATTGAAGCTTCCCAGACTCTAAGCAGCGTGTTGGGGTTACTCTCCTCACGTCTTCGTTGGTTGTTTGCCTACTGGTTCTGAGGCTCAACAGTTCACTCCAACAGTGATTGAGAGAAAGAGAGAGAGAGAGCAATACATCAAGCGAACAGATTGTGCCCGGGACCAAAGCGCCAGCGTCTTTGAGTCCCCGGGAAATATGAAAATCTTCCCAACTGAAGAAACCAAAATCGAAACGTGTGTTTTGTTTGCGTGCGCGCCCGGCGGCCAACCTAGCAGAGATGAAAACAGAAACACTTTGTGCGAGTGTGTGGTTTTATTTTCGGGTGAACAGCCCGAATGATCGGTCGGACGCGGTAACCAACCAGGGAACAGGGGAAAGGCAGATGAGGTGAGATGCATCGGTGATGCAGGCATGGTAAGCCAACATAAAAACAAACTTCACAACGCACGACAACCGAGCGAGAATCGCTGAGGGACCGTGTCTTTTCGTAAGGGTAAGTCGCCCATTACGGACCGCAGAGGCAGTATAAAGCTAGATAATTGGAAGAATTTATATTGGCAAGCTACCAACAGCAACAGGTTTGCAAGAATTGCAATCAGTAGGAAAATGTTTTTTTTTTTTCGTGATTTTGCTTGCCAGAAGCGAAGGTGTTTATTAGAGGACACTTTACCCGGCATATTACTTCTTCCAGGAAACTCAGCTCTTTTTGTGCTTTTCATGTCGATGCTGCTATTTATGTCTCTTTTCAATTACCAAATTATCTGCAGCAGGTAATTTGCACATGTATCAGTCATCTATGCTATTAAGCAGCATACAGTGCTATATATTGCTGCTAAACAGTTCTTAAGTAGCATCTGAGCTTAAATACGCTTTTTTGGCGAAAACGCCTGATATGTATTGTGTAAAACTTGTTCTAATATAGTTTTTTTTTAACGAACTTAAAAATGTTCGATGCGTGTATTGCTATGAATAGCATAGACACAATTTTCTTTTAAAAAACACAAACAACCACTCTAGATCTAATTCTATGTTTCACACTCTTTTAGGAAAGTAGTCATGCTTTAGCAATTAACATCTCCCAAATCGCTCTGCTTGACAACATGACCGATGGCGCAACGATGTGAGTACGCACGTGAACGTTTACAGCCGATGCTAATCAACCTGCGAGCTGCATCAAGGCCACCAACTCATCTATAAATGGTACCAATTATGGCACAGTTAGCACATCCATTCAATTTGAAGGTTTGATACACATCCACTGCTTCACCCCTTCGCTTCATGGGACGATTAGGACTCCCATATCACAAGTGGAGTGCGTCTTCTTTGCATCTTTTATCTTGGGCTGGGGTTCGTCGAAAAGACAAGCACCCGTCACGAGCTCTAATCAGCTGCGAAGTAGATCACTTGACTCTCGTTCTCGCGCTATTTCTCGGTTGTAACCAGCTCAGACGCATTTCGCACACATCAAGAAACTAGCTTTCATTAGTAGGAAGTCGGGCACCTTCCTGCCACCGCGTCCGACTTCACTAGATCTTTTGTCCGTCCCATCATCTCCCTGCGAGGAGCGACTGTCTAATGGCTCGGCTTATTATCGTTCAATTTGCACCATTTAGTTGACGAGCGTGTTTGGTGATGGTGGCCGTACTCTGGCCCATAAGTAGTACCCACTTGCAATATGGAGCAGCTGCGTTTATCGCCTCCACCACCAGTAAGTGCATTGTGCCTGTCGCGGGCGAAAAAAAAAAGCAAACGAACGGGATCGGTTATGACAATTGTGAAAAATCACGACCAACCGCTCATTTCTGGCAATTTCCATTACAACAAGATGATAAGTGTTACGTGTGGCACGTCAGCGAAGCATCGGAAGTACGCTTCCCATGTTAAGGAGATTTGGCCATATTCCGTTGCCGACATCTTACCGGACATACCGCGGACACGCTCGTGCTACCTGTTGCGTACCGTCGAGAAGGGCACGAGAATAGAAAATGGATTGTATAATTTATCATGTGCCTGCCTGATTCAGATGCAGATGACATGATCGTCTCCAGTAGTGGTGTCGGCGTGTTATTGCTCTCGCTACATGGTACATGGTAAGTGCGTTGCGAAATCATATCGGTAATTGAATGCGCCATCATGATCCTACGTCTGTTGTTGTTTTTGGTTGTTGCTGTTCCGGTGTAAACATCCCGAAGTTCTGAGGTGTCAAACTCGTCAAGCGATTTTTGTTCAAACTAAAACATCGTTTACTTTACAACTTTTTACTTAGTGATAGAACCATCCCGAAAAGCAACACGTTAGACGCGTGGTTTACAGTTATAGTAAGTTTCTCGTCTTCTTGGCTTAACGACATCTACTACGTCACGTCGGCCAATAGTCAATATAAGAAGCATTTTGTTTTGACTTTTTTTCATTTCATGTCAACTTCATGTCAACTTTGAAACTCTGTATTCACATGAAAAATTCATGTCAACTTTGAAACTCTGTAAACTGAAAAGTATTAGAAATTCAAAACGATTAATTCAAATTCATTCAAAGAAGATGAATTAATCTAATTTTCATCAGAAGATTGCATCTATTTTGGATGCTCATTTTGGATATTTTGGATTGATGTTGAGCCCAAATCGACGCTATATACACGGGCTTTTAATTTGCGCTTGACCGCGTCTCTCGATTGTTACTTCTTGAGAAACTGTCACAATTAGGGATCGACGGCATAATTGTTTCCTGTTTGCAGTCATTTCTCAGCGATCATTCGTATCGCGTAAATGTAAATGTCGGAGTCGGTTTTCCCCAGGGCAATGTCTTAAGCGCGTGATGTTTTTTTTTTTTGCTATGCCGATGGTTTGAAAATGTTTTTCCCATCCTTATCGGATGCGGATTATCTTCAAAATGTTCTTTACCGTTTATCATTCTGGTTTGTTCGTAACTACCTCATTCTTTGTTCTGTGAAGTGTCAGGGCATTTCGTTAACTCGATCCAGCACTCTTTCCCTCTATCCTTAGTCCTAGTCACCCATGCTTTGGCGGTCAAAGACTTAGCCGTATGACTCGATAGTGGTGTTACATTGACGTTATACATACATCAACTTTATGGTTGCTAGAGCCTGTAAATCACTGGGTATCCTAAACCGTACGGTCCTTGCAGGAGTATTGTTCAGTAATCTGATCACCAAGGGCTCGGATTAGGACCGAATCGACCGTGAGCTGAGATCTTTTATGCTTTATTGTTCATTATCATATTGGTCATTCTGAAGCTGAAATTTGCCTAAATAATATAACACACCTAAATAATATAACAAAAACCTATAAGACTAAAAGAAATACCTGGACACAAGAAACCAAAGATTGTACGTTAAAATAAAGAAGTAATTAGTAAAAAAGAACATAATCGTTAAAGGTACTGTCTTAAACTAATTTTATGTTAGAAGAATGGAAATTTGCTTTGAATCCTAGAGCGTTATATCAGTCCATCTTTTGCATAACTGGTTCGCCAGTACAAATTGTTCTATTTGTAAAATCTAATCTTAGTAGTGGCCTGCCTTTCAACGATCTATTAGAAGGATCTGATGCTACCAGTTATAATATTGTGAAGAATGTCCAACCTTACATGTTCAGTTAAAACCTGATGGAGGAATATGCACACTTTACCAGATTTGCTGTTATCAAATTCCATGGAAGATCCGCCTCCGCCCTACCCAGTTACGCGTCTATGTGTTAGTTGATGGGTCTTGACCCTCTCGAGGACCATCGATCATGATCCCAAACCCTCTTTGTCTCGCTTTCCTAATGTTCGATTGTATAAATGCTCCGTCTCTGCTTGGCTCCATCTCGTTCTGTGTCCCTAACCGCTGCCTTTTTATGCATTCCCGTCTAATTATCCCTAGACACCGTACCCTTGCCGTACACAGAATTCCTTTTTGATTATTTGATTACGTATTATATAGCAATAGTATTCAAAATGTGCTGGGTACTAGTGGATGTAAAGAAAAAAAAAACAATTAAGAAAAACATGTTTATTCGTTAATTGAATTAAATTTTGTTTAAAAATACTCAAACAAAAAACGAGTCAATCAGAATCCAGGATTCGGGAAAATAGGTAAAAAAATACCAGTTTCGGTGATCAGGTAGCCGGTTGTCTGAAAGAGGGTTAATAAAATATAACATAACATAGCCTGAGGTTATCAATTTATACTTTCATGATGACTTGCATGTTGCTTGCTTTTCATTTCAATGTCGTTCAGTTTGATTACACCATTCATTTGTGTACGATCGCTTCTAGTGTTCAAACATGAAACGAACCTTCCAGTACTATCCACCAACGATTTGCTACGACAAACCAGCCGCCGCTATCGTATCGCAGGATGACTATGAAGATCGAAGACTGCGTTCACTGGCCGGCACACAAGTGCTAGAGCTAATTGTACCGAAAAAATCGGCCCGTACCTGGACCATGCGTGCCGGTGATTTGTGTCGCGTGTCACTCCCGGAAGGATCGCAAGTGGGCGATCTTAACCTCTGGAATCTGGAGAACCCACGGAAGGAACGATTCTTCTCGGGTAAAACGAGACAAATTCATTCAACGCATCTGAAAACGTACGATCGTCTTTGGAGTTGCTTCCCGTACCTTCGGCCAATGGCAACGTTCGTGAAGGATTCGCTCGAAGACTATGGGATCGATCGCGATGGTGGATCGCTGCATGACGTAGCCGGTACGCGATGCGACGATTACATCTACAAACTCATAACCGGTGAGGATCGATACGGAAGTTGCCACAGCTATCTGACGGAGGCGGTGAAGGAACATGGACTGACGGAGGAGGACGTTCATGATACGTGGAACATATTTATGTGTACCGGGTTTACGCGAGTAAGTTGTTGGTTTTAAATCACGTCCTAGTGCTTGCTAATTGTTCCTCGGTTTGATTTGCAGGACACACAACAATACTTTTGTAAACCGAGTCCCGCTCGCAAAGGTGATTACATTGAGTTTTTGGCTGAAATGAATCTCCTGGTAGCTCTGAGTGCCTGTCCGCAGGGTGATGTTTCGATTCAGGTAGGCCAGAAAGTGCCGGATGAGAAATGTTTCCCCATGAAGGTGGAAGTTTTCCGTGCTGAGTAGGGATGTTGAATGAAGTTTTAACATAAATTGACTCTTGCAATAAATGTTTCAAACTGTTGAAATTGAAACTTATTTGAGATGATTGGTTTTGTTTACAATAAAAAAGCCATAATTCAAATAATTGAATTATTTAAATTAAGTTTTAATTTAACAAAATTATCTCCATTATCTTGAAAGAAAAATAAACAAAAGTATACTATATTTCAATTAACGGTAAGTTCGAAATTGTATACGTTTCACGTACGCAGCCATTTCTCCCCCTCGAAGTGGTGAACTATATGTTGTAGTCGAAACAACCTCGCAAAAGATTACACAATGGCAGCTTAACAAAATATTCCAATTATATTTATGCTTGCATCGTATTTATAATATGTTTTCATTATTCCTGGAATGCGTCTTACTTGCCAAATAACACAAATATACGCAATCCACTTGCCGGATCAAATCGGCCAATTTAGAGCTATTTCTACTGAAACAAATTCAAAAAGATTCAAAATTTCGATTTTGTTTGACATTCTGGTTTAACAATTGTCATTTATTTTGTCCAACAACACACCCTTGGTGTTGCGACCCGATTGAGCTGTTGTCATTTTTAAGATATTTTCCCGATCCTTTTTTTAATTCGGTGTCCAAAAAGAAGTGAAAGTACGGTTCGTTCGTTCGACTTTTCCTTGCCATTCCATTCGCGCTACAATCCGTACCATTTGCAGGAACCGTTTATCGGTGGAATTGAGTAGGTGATCGCGGAACAGGACCCCGTCGAGAGACCTGAGTGTTTCCGCACCGTTTGCAAGCTACGGTCCGGAACCAACCACCGAAAACACACGACATATCCGTGAGAACCGCCGGGCTCGTCCTGACCTGTGCGGAAAATATCAACGACCAAATCACCGATCGAACAACAAGCGCAACACCGACTACTACCGTCCTGAACGTACGATGGCTTCCCGCGGTGGACCGATGGTCTTGGGAACAGATGGAACCGATTTTGAGCACAGACAACGTGTGGCCGCACACTACCAAATCAGGTGCTAATGATGCTTCCTCTATGGGTGGATTACGGTCTAGTTCGGTTCATAACAACATCTGCGCGTGGCTGGAAATTTGTGTGGAAACCAGCAACATCCGTCCTGGGAATAGTGTCCCGTTGGTGTGGGGTCATCAAAAGTGCTCGTACTCGGTCGATGCCGAAATTCAAAAATATTTTTTCCCCTTTGGTTGTGTGATAGAATTTTGCTTCATTGTTAAAAATAGCCGTACAATCAGGAGCGCAAGCGGGTTTTGATGAAGGGAAGAAGCACGGCAGCACAGCACAACGACAGTTGGGTGCGAGTTCAATTTTGCGTGCATGTGTGTCAATTCTGCAGGCGTGTATGTGCATCCTTTGAACCTCTGTTATGATAATAGGATACATTAGCCTTCAAATGCTTTTCCTGCAAATCTTGAATCAAACGGGGACATAAACAAACCCCACAAAAACATACTGTCCGCCCCATTATGGCCCACTCGGATCGGTTTGCTATGTGCAACGTGTACGTGTGTGACAGAGATGAAAGACGTTTGTTTTGATGCGGCAAACGTCAGTTGGCGCGTGAACCACAACGGGGGTGAATTTATTTTGACCCGGCCTCGAACATTCAGGCGTGATTCAAATATTTGAATGATTTTAAGGTCGTCTTACTGTGTTACGGCTACCCACTGAAGACTTGTGTGGCAGATTGAAAATGTTTAAGCTTAATATTTAATACGGGTACAAACTAATCGGTTTTTTTCTCGTTTTAGCGCCCTCAACAAATCACGATTAAAGTACTGCATTTTCTTCCACTATCTATTGTTCTTCGTGATGCTGGTCAAACTGTCCGCCGACATCCTCGATCGGCTCGACATTTTCATACTGGAGATCGAGGAACTGCAGATACCGCCACCACTGTGGTGGGAATACTTCTGGTGCCTGTCCGTCTTTCTGTCCTTCATTGGTTTGGCCGCAGCACGTGGTAATCGGGTGAACGATATGAAAAAGTATATGGTTGGTATAAGCACAATCGCCTTTGTGCCGCTGCTCTACTGTATCTTCTACTATCTGAACGATGTGCTCGAGTATCTTAGTCTGGAGGAAGGTACTGATTTAGAAGATACGGATATTTTCGTCTGGCAGGTAATTGTTAGTACCCCGATTGGCAACGGCATACATGCGGCTGTCGAACAAATATCAACTTATTTTCCTTTCCTGTTTTTTTTTTTCTTTTTATGCTTTCTCTCTACAATTTTTCATCTCATTATCTTTGCTGTATTATGCTTTTTTAATCACGTGTCCTAACGTTTCTGTTACCGAAACCCCCTTTTTGCACATTATGTTTGTCCTTCGTAACATGTATTTATGTACACGATTTTGTTCAATGCTATGGCACACCATTCACTCACACATCACGGTTGACTATTTGTGTGTTTTTTTCTCTTTTTCTTTCTGCTTTGAAAATTTCATCTTTCGTAGGGCTATCCGTACGGATTGCTGTGGTACGGGTTCGTGCTAATGGCGTTCCAGGTGCACTTTTTCTCGCTATTCTTTGCCTGGAACCTGATCAAAGCCTGGAGAGCACGTGGCGCACTCAAGAAGGGCCAGTAAAGGAAGTGTACCGATCCACCACTCAGCATCTAAAACCAAAATCCGTCATCCAGTGTGCGATCAAATCGACGAAACTAAGTTCTTGTAAACTCTCTCTAACACCCGCACACACCACTTTTGCACCACCACCAATCTGAATGAGAGCTTCGAACTACGAACCTCCGAAAACATGAAACACCAGGCGCCCGCTTTGCTCAATTTAATGCTAAACTAGGCGGGAAAGCAGGCAGAAAAGGAACACCGCCCGACAAAGACAATATATTTAGTGCGCCAACATGTAGCACCCGCTCCAGTTCGCTCTTGATGTAAAACGTAGAGATTTGTGTTTTGTTTTAGTTTTTGTTGTTCTCCCATTGTCTCTGTAGGCATGTTGTTTAGAAACAAAATGGCACGATGAAGAATTTTCCTATGCATGGCATGACATAAAAGGTTTAACAGGAACAGTAGCGGAATGATTGAAACCAACTAGTTAAAAAAAAACTAAACCCCACAACCTAAGACCTACCTGAACGGTTTTGTTTTGTTCCTTTTTGCACTAGCTGGCTAAGTAGGGATATTACATGAATTAGTTTTCAATTTAGCTTTCCAAACAGGAGAGACTCTACTTTGCGAAAAATTAAGTCGCAAGGTTGTGTCCGCCTTTTTGTACTCTGTTGTAGATACATCTTCTCAACTTCTCTAGCGTTATCCAGCACCCCGTTGCGATTGAGCGCAAATGTACTGTAATTTAACATTTCTAACAGTCATTAACAACAACCATACGACATACGATACGATTTGTAATTGTTGTGTAGTATTGTGTAACGTGTATTTAGTCACAAATGAGTGTAACAGTGCAGTAACGAAAACCACGAACGCCACTCGTACATAAATTCGACAACTATAATATTTCTCCTTAGCGAAGGAAGAAGGCTGCATGGTGAGAATGGGGGTAAACAAGCGCCGTGGACGATCATTGGGAACAGCACGGAGAAGGAATTGTGGGACTGAAAGGAAGCAATTCTCTGTTGTGTTGAACATCATCGATTGCATTAGGTTTTGCCAACAACTGCCTCTTATCCCAGACACAAATGTTACTGGTTTGAACTGATGGATTTAGCAATGAGTAGTTGCAGTTTTATTTTTTTTAGCCGGCTTTTATTTTTCGACTCTCTTCTTATTAAACTGAAACTAGGGAACGATTACGACTTTACCGCAGGAGAGAGAGAATGATTTAGTTCTTTCAATTATTTTTTTGTTTCTTTCTGTTCTTTTGTATTGTTCAATGGGTTATGATATTCAAATGGAACGAATGGACAAAAAGGAAATCGATAAAACAAAAACGATAAAGGGAAAATACAAATCACGAAGCAAGGGACTGTTGAAGATGACATATTTTTTTTAGTAGAGGAAACCCATGTAAAACGTTATCGAAAAAAAAAAACTGTTCTTATGAAGTTTGTAGAGAAATTGAACTGTGCTTAAGAGTATATGGAAATAAAGTGGTTTACCTAAAAAAATGTCCTGAGGATAAATATTTATTTTTTCTCATCAAAGACACGTGATACGACTCCAAAAATGAGTGATTAACATGGGCGATTTATTGGACTATTCGTATGAAAGGAAACAGGAATGGTTTACAACAAATAAATTAACAAAATAAACGTAAAAGTGTATGGATCTCACAAGCATTCGATAACTATTCAACTCAAACGATCGGTCCTCGTGAGCTGATTGGATTTTGCTTGGAGAGGAGTGTGTGTGTGTGTGTGTGTGTGTGTGTGTGTGTGTGTGTGTGTGTGTGTGTGTGTGTGTGTGTGTGTGTGTGTGTGTGTGTGTGTGTGTGTGTGTGTGTGTGTGTGTGTGTGTGTGTGTGTGTGTGTGTGTGTGTGTGTGTGTGTGTGTGTGTGTGTGTGTGTGTGTGTGTGTGTGTGTGTGTGTGTGTGTGTGTGTGTGTGTGTGTGTGTGTGTGTGTGTGTGTGTGTGTGTGTGTGTGTGTGTGTGTGTGTGTGTGTGTGTGTGTGTGTGTGTGTGTGTGTGTGTGATCCCACAGTAGACCGAACCGAACCGATGGTGAAGGAAAAATTATCCCTGTGCATCGAAGTTCCTGAATTGCCTTATCTAGAACGCTAGCGTACTAGGATACCTTTGGATTTGAGGGATTTGAGCATCTGCATTTACGATGGGAATATCGGTACAAATTCCTACACGTAACACTAGCACGATCCGTACTCATCCATCCACGTTTCGTAGCGAGCGACATCGTTTGCCGAGACCGATTTGCGCGTTTTTACCATCGCGTCCTGGAAGTCCTGTGCCGTTACCGGCAGATCAACTTCCTCCCGGCGTATCATCTTGATTTCGGACGGACTCAGCCCGTTGATGTGTCGCCTCATGGCCATCATTGCGGCATCCCTATTAAGAAAAATAAAATGGAAGAGAATTCGCATTCGTGAAGAAAACATTGTCCGGAAGTTCTTATCGAATAAAAAGGCGGTATTGTCAGCGATAGAAATTATGTGAGAAAGAAGGAGAAAAATCATTGCTTCGTAACAAAGAGATGGTCTTCTAGAAATTGTAATGTAACAGCAGATACAAGCTGTTGAAATCCGATTTTTTTTTTCGTAAGAACGGCCTGGCCGTATTGCTTGACTTATAAATACCACTTAAAAATACCACTACCACAGGAAAATCAGTCCTCAATACGTAGGGACGGTCCGGATGGGATTTGAACCCCGGTCCTGCCGTTTGTAGACCGGGCCCAATGTCACCTATACCACCGAGCCGCCCCGAAATCCGATTTATATCTATGCAAAGAATTGTTAGAGTAATAACAGATATAAATGAAAGTGACATGCAGGAGAGCTCAACGTAAACTGAGTAAACTTTTTCACTCAAAATACCTGCAAAGATGGACGAAGCTAGAACTGTACAGAGAAATCGTAGCCCCTGCACCCAGATACACCTCTGATACTAAAATACCTCTGATACCTCTGATAGAAACAAAAAAAACTAATGATTTTTTTTTTTCTGTACAATTGAGATGAAAATACAAAAAAAGTCTCCCCTTATATTTGGAGGCACAGGGCAATATGGTACAAGCCGTCATACTTAAAATGAAAAAATAAAAATTTGGTGGCAGAACGGAGTCATTACAAGTATTAAGTCAGAGGGCATTCACAGAGGTGGAATAGTTTCACATCGAAGATCAGATCAGAAATGATGGAGTTGAAGAGTCCGTTTAAAAGCCGGGATATTGGATTGGTAGATTAGAAACATGGTCGTATGTAATGGGAACTTACATCAAATGAATTTTAACCCAAAACGACAATGTCATAAGAGTATTCTAGTCGAGTCTAGTGCAAATACAACTGCGATAGCGTACTCCGGGAAGATTAAACTTAGTACATATACTTCAGTCAGAAAGGAGAAGATATTTATAATTGTTTAAAGAGTGGCAGACGAGGACACAGGTGTAGACATTTATCAACAACAAAAATAAAAGGATACTAAGGAGACTTCGACAAGGGGCAGCGGATCCGGCTACGGTTAAGCTATAAGTCACGGAAGTCAGTAATGGCAGCTCAAGATCTATAGAAGTGTTGCCAAAGGAGATGAAAGCCACATCACTAAAGAAATACTAATAGGGACATATTCATGCATACATACCGACAAACGTTCGCAATGTCGGATCCGGTGTATCCGTTCAACTGTTCCGTGATCGTGTCCGTGTTCAAGTCCGGTGAAATGTTCACTCCCTTCAGGCATAGCTCCAACAGTGCCTTGCGAGTATTATCGTTCGGAAGACCAATGTAGACGCGCTTCTCAAACCGACGTCGGAAGGCTTCATCAATGTCCCAGGGATGATTCGTGGCAGCCAGTACCATGATAACCTTATCATCGCTGGAAAAAGTTTTTAAATGTTAAATTACACCCAAACCTCCCGTTTTCTCCAGTTCAAACGTACTTGGCTGCATTCAATCCATCCATCTGTATCAACAATTCTGCCTTAAAGCGCCGGCTAGCCTCATGCTCCGAGTCGCTACCCCGACACGCACACAGCGAATCGATCTCGTCGATAAAGATCGTGCTCGGTGCGTAGAACCGGGCCATCTCGAACAGTAACCGTACCAACTTCTCACTTTCGCCTCGATACTTGGACGTCAGCGTACTGGAGGACACGTTGAAAAATGTCGTCCCACATTCCGTTGCGACCGCTTTCGCAAGCATCGTTTTACCGGTACCGGGTGGCCCAACCATCAGCACACCCTTCCACGGTCGACGAATGCCACGGAAGAAGTCTGGCAGTATCACCGGCAGTACAACCGCTTCCTGGAGGATCGCTTTCGCTTCATTCAACCCCGCCACATCGTTCCACTGTACGTTCGGGTTTTTCTGCAGCATATCCTTCTCGAGCGTATCGATCAGATGCGGTTCGTAGCCGATCGGATTGAACATCTTCGACTTGTCAATACGCTTCACCGGCGAATGTTGCTGCTGTGGAGAGTTCTCTTCCACTGAGGTAACTTCCTGATCGTCCGAACCGCCACCTTCTTCGGAGGATGACTTCTTGGGGCGCTCCTTGATCTTTGAGGTGGCCAACTTGCGGGCCCGAATGCGCTCGACCGAACGGCTCTTGCGAAGGGACGACTTTTGTCCACTGGTACGACTGCTGCGCCGATCCGTGTTCGGCGTGTTGGAGGAGCTAGTGTAACCGATGCTATTTTGCTGGGTCAGCGATGAGGTACTGTGGTGATTGGAGTGATTGATAGAGGGCAGTGTCGGTTGAAGTTCCGGATCGCGTCGGCGAAGTGACGATATCCAGCGAGAATCGGTTGCCGTTGGTGGTGAGGATGCATTGGAGGCAAGATTCGCATGGCGCGGGTTTGGATGGACCTCTGCAACGCAAAAAAAAATATTGCAAATGTCACCAAAAAGTGGTCCAACCAGTGTTACAGGCTTTAGATGTCTAGGATTGAGGTAGGAATTGGGGTTAACGATATGGCGTGCTCGCGGCAAAGTAGCACGAGTGGGCGACGCACATTGCTAACTCATAAGTGTGTCAGCCCTCATTATATAGCCCTCAATGCCCACTTCACTCTAAGACTCCAGCAGGTCCAGATGCGGACCTACTTTATCGATGCGGTGCTCCACTTTGACCACTAATTGGTGTTAAAGGAAGCTCATACCCACCACCAGGTAGCGGACCGCACTGACCTTGTGTCGGTATTTTGTTCTTCTGCAGGTTCACCCGAATCGTGGACGTGCTAACCGTCCCCGCTCCGATCAGATTGCTGACGTTGCTGGTGCTGGTTGCCTTCTTCACACCCATGCCGCCGCCGCTTCCATGGCCACCCGGTCCGTTTCGTAGCATCCCTTCCTGGCCCATTCCTCCCAGCGGTCCGACAGTACGAGCATGGTCAATGAGACCACCGCTGCCTCCCCCACCAGAACCACTGCCTCCACCGGGGACGCCATTACTGCCTGATCCACTGCCACCACTTCCACTACCTCCACCACCACCGATCCTTGTCGGACGGTGCGTGGTGGTGATTTTCGTAAAAGCAAATGGTGCCAAATTATCCAGGATCAATGTGTCCATCATGCGGGCCATATGCTGGAAGCCGGACGTGGATGGTGCGGAACTGTCGAAGAAAGTGGGGCGAAGACACGATTTCGGGCATGAAAAGAAAACAGGGGGAAAAAAGTTGTCAGTTAGTATGGTGGTTGTGGACTGCTTAACGGCGCTAATATGTAGAGCATCTAATCGGACTGAAACGCAAACATAGCGCACATTACTTGAAGTTGAATAAAATGTGGGTCAGCAAGGTAGTAAGAAGAAATTAAACTTTTTTCGTTTTACAAAAGGAGGTCAACCAAGCAAAGAGCAGACATTCAAAGTAAGTAGCACTTTTTCATTTCGGAGAAAGAAGTTAGGAGCAATTTTTAACTGTTATTCTCACTTCCTCACTTACGTTACTTAATTTATTTAACATACAAAATGTGTTTCATATCTTTGGATTATTATTGCATGTCGCAAAGTACTCAGAATCAAAAAGTCAAACACTAACAGATCCTGACAGAAAAATATGTATGGCAAACCACCTTCTTTGGTTTGTGCCTGCTGTTATGCGCCTGTAGAAGGTTCCCTCTCCGTGGAAAAAGGATCTACAACAAGGAAATGGGCTTGCACATCTTCTCTTTAACCTGGCGCTAGAGAATGCCATCAGATTCACGAAGGTAGAAGCTTCGGAAGCTTTCTTCTATAAGTCAATCCAAATCCTAGCATAAGCTGATGACATAGGTTGGAGTTCAATTGATGATTCAAAAGTGCAGTGGATTTCTTCTACTTCCCTTCTACGTAGAGTGGTTCTTCTAAGGTGATCGAAAACGCTCTTTTATACGAAAATAGTGAAGAGCAAATTTTTATTTTTTCGTTTATTGATAGATAAATGCATAGGAAAACAGTCAAATTCGAAGTGGTTTTCAATACCCAGCGCCGATGGGTATGAAGAACTTCGAAGTCCAAATTTTACCTACTATGTAGGTCAGCATCTACAACAACATAGATGTTGAGTTCACGCAAACCGACTGCTAACTGCTAACACTACAGTCTAAAGAAACTTCTCCACTTAAACACTCATGGAAAAGGACGAATTTGAGCTGTATAGAAGCGAAAACTGTTATAGGTCCAGTACTCACATACGATCGGTACGCTGTTATAGGCGACACCGGCGCTGGTCATCAAACGACAGGACCAGGGTTCAAATCCCATCCCCCGCAGTGTGAGGACTGAATTTTCAACTACGTAGTATCGGCAAGTCTAGTTAAGCCATTCTATGGCCGACGTCTCCTAGAAAGTCGTTAAGCTAAGAGAAAGGCCCACAAACCCTTCTACATACATGGACCCTGGTCCAAAATGAACGAAACCTTGTTAGCCGCGTTCGAGAGGCAAATGCTCAGAAGGATTTTTATCCCAGTAAATGTGGAGTAGCCGCTACAATGATTAGCTCTACGAACTATTCGTCGCTCTTATACCGAATCAGACTCGGCAGATTAGGGTAGGTTGGTCATGTAATGAGCTGGATGGCACCTGACAAGCTAGTCCGGTAATCGACTTAAATATATCATGCTGTATGCAAGCGCATCAAGATACACGGCCTGACCCTTTCTAAAAAATTAATTTATTTGTATATGAACAATATTTTATAATGTAAAAATTAACTGAAGTAGTCGTATTATTGCTTTATTAATTCAAGCAATATTCTCTTCTTCTTGGACCTTAAAGACCTTCCAGGCCACAATATCTAATGGCTTTACTAGACTCTTCGATACCACGTAGTTGGATACTCAGTCCTCACTACGGGGGACGATCCGGATGGGATCAAAATCTCGGTTCTGCCTTGTGAATACCCGCGCCAACATCGTCCTGCCACCGATCCAGCCATTATAGTAAAGCAATATTACAATCTTATAAAGCGTTTATACAAATACGTCACTTAGTACCGTCAACAAGCAAATCGGCACATGGCCAAACCCCCCAAGGATAATGATCTGCATTTCCTTAAACATATCGTGCATCCAATCCAGCCCACCTTCCATATCGGCATCCGATAGTGGGAAAAAACAATTTCTAAGAAACGCAACCCCCACACGCAGTCGTTGTTAACCTAATTTTTATCGCAATGGCGGAGAACAATAAACATGCCAGTGGGTAAATATTCAGCTTCACGTTTTGCTTTACCAACTTATTAAACGAAACATTGTACGATCGTCGCATGACCTACTAACCACTTAATGCACTTGCAGCCTGACCGGGAGGTTAGACATTTGACAAAGCACACAGCAATTGCTGGCCAGGGTCCCTCGACCCGTCCGTGCTGACAAATGATATCCGTAGTTCAAAGACCTTGTCCGGAGAACGACTAGAGAACGCGTCAAGTTTCCGTCATCCAGCCAGCAAATGGCCGATAAAGATCGAGTGTAGGGTCACTACATTTCTTTATGCATTTGCTGATGTCGGACGTGGGTGCATGTCGAATCCATGGACAAAATAATAGATGCTGGTACACATACATTGATTACAGTACACAATAAATTTGTTGTACAGTACTCCAAACTTTTTGTGAGACTAGACTCTTGTGGATAGTTTATTAACCAGCGTTGCCACGGGTGAAAAAGCTATCCTTTAACGATTGTGACCTTCGAGTTTAGGTTCCTTGCTCCGGTTACTTTCAAGCGTCACTCTTGCCAAGGTACTCATACATCGGGGAACACACATCGGTCACGGTGTCGTTTGCGTGCAACTGGTTATTATGAGTTGAGGTTCGGTTAAGAATACCCAGGCTAGTAGAAGATGATAGGTGGAAATATAATTAACGTTCTGTTTTCAACGGCCCCACGCAGTAACCGAAAACAGCTCTTCGACGGTGAAACGGTGTCAAGGTATTGGGATGTAAGCTGATAAAGTAGCCTTCAACACGCACGCACATTACAAACTAAATCTCGAGTCTTTGGCCCCTCTAGCTATCTTGATAATCCCAAGGATGTTTGTGATAGCCGATAGTGTGCGGATAAGGGTTGAATAGAACCAAAAAGTGGATAACTATAAGGATTAAAAACATAATTTTAGTAATGCGGTACTATTCATCAGACTTATTAATCCGGCTCGATTCCTTCGTCAAAACCGATTTGCATATTTGCCCAGTATCCTGCATGTTTTTTTCTTCTTGGAAACTCATTTTACGCAACTCATGTCCTTCAGCATAGCTCATTTCCGGAGCTGCTTACCATGAAAATGAATGATACTGCTGAAACGTTCTTTTTCACGGTCGATTTAGTTTTACTATTGCTACCTCAAAAAAAAAAAAAAAAAAGAGACAAACAGACTAACAACTTTCGATGTGTCTGACTGAAACTTTTTCCATTCGAATGGCATGATAATAGTCTTGGCCAGGAGTTCCGGGAGTCGCAGGAAAAAGATTATAATTGGTGACCTTCGTTAGTGTGCCAGTTAGCTCACGTTTCGATTCCCAATGGACGGAGTCGTCGTCAAAAAAGTTTGACGTAAGGACACGATACAGTTATCATGGATATTGTCAACTGTTTCATGAGCTAGTCGTTTACAACGAAAACACAAAGGTTCAGCGAATAGTATATAAAGTATATGTATACATACAATGCTGTATCTGTTGCTGATTGATTTAACATCCTTCTTTTACAAAGGGTTGGACAAGATGGAACAAACAGATAACGATAGCACCTCAACTAACCCTCTATCATAGGGATCACAGTTCATTGAACGACAGACGGTCATCCATACAGTGACGAAACAACAATTTCCGGTCACTGCAAGAGAGTGATTTATATCAATTACGGCTCAGATATCTATTTTCCTGCAGACGATGCAGGCACGGTCCGGGTCCTGTAGGGTCTATCTGTCGGTATTCCATGCAGCACAGTCTTTGCTATTTGTGGCGCAGATTTTACTGTTGCACTCCTAACGACCGGATAGATCAACAAGGACCGGTTCTCTTTTCCAACCAGCCTGTGTTTTTTTATTCAAAGGAACTTCGAGTTCAACGAACCTTTTCCACCGGGTAGGTGGGTGTTTTCCTGGCAGGAAGTTTAATTTTTCACTCGCCCCCCCATGCCTATGTTTTCCTTTCATTGATCAATTATTTAGCGGACCAATGGACGGTCTGCCACGTGCTCTTGCTGTTCCTGGGTCCAAAGGAATATGCTCAAAGCACAGGTGTTTGTGAGCGTTTACGTTGTAGTCGGTTTATGTAATTCTCGCTGTGGTTCGTAGTACAAACATACACTCACACGCACATATGTGAACCACAACGGAATCAATGGCGGCCCAACTGGGACAATGACTTCCTGGTCGGAAATCACTGAACCGGTGTAGGAAGACAAATTTCTTCACTGCGACGCGGTATCGTGGCAAACCTGTTCTTTGAGCCTGTTGGCGGATACAGAGCACCAAGGGGAAGCGAAATTTACTGCACCAACTAGCGGCAGCTGTAACTTTCGGACAAACGGAAAAGAATTACGTACCCCGTAAGGAATGGTTAGTTGTAAATTTCAATGAGAAATTAAGTTTTTAGTCACAATTCCCAGGTCCGATGCAACTAGAATGTTGTGTTGCAAATTGGCTAGGGTGGGAAAAATTAGGCCAACCGGGTTTAGTTGGAAGAGTGATTGCTTGCAAACATGGCAATAGTCAGTGGATTGTGTCGTGGTATCAAATTCCTTTTTGTGAAATATAGTTAATTTCCTGTACGTTAGGTTGATGTAATGATGTTAACTAATTAAACCTTAAAATGAAATCTATTTTTCTCATCACGAAACGAGATATAAATAAAAGAATGTTCCTTCTGAGACCGTATGATCGCCTTCCGTTCACTGACGCACTATAGCAAGGCTATGGAGCCATATTCAATTCCATCGCGAAACAGTGACAAAGAACTGAAGAAAGCTTGAAAAAATCAACCTGAAAGAATGGGATTTTCCAGCGGTCAACTTAAGTGCTACAGTGGGTTCATCAAACCCTTGCTTGGCTTGCCCACACCACACCATAGCGGACAGTGACTCCACTCTCGCGTTTACAGTGGCTGGAGTTTATTTACTTCCACTGGTCCGTAGTGGACACGCACACATATTCGCTTAAGAAAAACGTCAGCAGAGGTCCTTTCCTGTACCACCAATACATATGTGTCCTGGGTACCAATACACTCCAGGGCTTTCTTATGTTTGACCACAGCACAGACCCCACAACTGACTGGACGATTAGCGCTGCTGGAAGTGTTGACGGTTTATGTACAAATTCCCACACAGCATTGGAGCCGTGCGTTTGGGCAAATGATTAACCAAGCGAGCTTTCGAGCTGCAAAGCGCTGTTGCCAACGGGCTGCCAATTACATTTTTATCGATTTTGATCAATGTACAAACTGAAGGTGAAAGTCAAAAATAAGGACCTTTTGGGTATGAGACTTTTAGCTAAAGAAGTTAAGGAGATGCCATAATAATCGTTCCAAGAATTGTATAAATATTTCTTCAACTTTATATTAACTTCTACGGATCGCTTACCACTCGTGCAGATTCCATAGCGAATGGTACGGCGTGTGCCGGATCGACTCGATGCTGTGTATCGGGACGGCCACTTCGTATTCCACGTGTACGTCGGACCGTTCCAGGGCCGGGTGCGAGTTGGAAACGTTACGAGACATTTTGTACGTGCTTGCATTAGAAGGGTTGTGGTGATTTGTGCTACCTTGTGTAACGGCCGGACCGGGACGGCCGAGTGCCGCCTCGAGCAGATTATTACCGGTGCCGACGTGGCCGTGGGTCGGCGGTTCGTAGGGTTGCGGTGCGTAACCGTGCGACGGATGGTAACCGTGATGGTACTCGTTCATCGCACTGTTGCTACCGTTACGTCCACCACCGTACTGTACCAGCATCCAGGTGCCCAAGCTCCGGAGGAAACGGTACGGTTTCGGTTGCACTGGCTTTACCGACCGTCGGAGCAGAACTTCGTTTTAACGCAACTCAAACAAAATATCCAAATCAACCCCGGAAAAATGAAATCCTCACTGTTGTCGCGATACCCCAGCTAGTCGAAAGCACACAACTCACTGGACTCACTCAGAACCAATCCACCAAAGGCCACTGAACGCAGGACACACCGAACACACTGTCACGAGCCGGAAACATTGCGACCGAATCCGAACACGTCCTAACGCCAACTGAACGATTGCTGTGGCTCGGTAACAGTTGGACCCAGCTTGACCGCAACCGACTGACCACCCTTGATCAATGTCCGGCGCGGCGAAGAAAAAGTGCCACGGAGAAGTCGGTCGGTAGTTTCCGTTGACTCCCCTCACGTATCCAGGACGAAGTGTGTGAGTGTTCGGGGTGACACGCAAACGGGCATGAATAAGCAGCTGGACGGTATTATTTACTTCGTCCGATGGGGGTAAACTAGTGGAAGGACCAGTGGGGAAGGTGGGATGGAAATGTGGGGCGAAGGAAAACGTAAAAACAGGACCCCTGAGAATATTGGAGTAGGGTCCGTTACCTGTACCTTTTCTTTTTTGCTTTGTTTCTTGAACCATTTCATAGGCGAAGTCGCGTGTTCTTGGTGTATAGAACACAACATGTCTAAGATTTCTGTATTAGAATTTTACCTAAAGTCTGAGGAAGGATTTTTTTTCACTAAGGAGGAACGTTAGTTTGCCCAGTAAAGTACCATTGGTGATACCTTTTTAGAACACAAACACCCAAAGGCCTAATGAATTCCATTGTGTAGGTCCACCTCCTCGTCCTCTATGTGTGTGAAGACGTGAAAATCGTCTTCTACTACCCTATTTACTGCCCCTTCAAACACCGCTAACCACATCAAAAGAAAAAGCTCGGTACGTTGGGTGCGTACCATTAAAAACATAATCCCAAGACCTCCTCTCTTGGTGGGATTTGTTGGAGGGACCAAACATTCTCCAGGGGACAATTCTTTGCATCGTAGGTGTTGTGAGATGTTGCGTTCGGTGGGAAATGGACTTAACTTTAGACCCTGGCAAAGGAGTACACTATCGATTGCTCTAAGCAGCCCGAGGGCCACTTTTAGCAGACCCTTGGCCGTCTGAGTGGCGAAAAAAATGGGAGCAGCTTCGCGTAGTGAATGTGGAGCGAGCGTGATGTTTCGCTTAGGGTGGCGCTGGATTTATGGTTTTTGATGAGTTAATACGGTTAACGCTTACAATGGGAACTGGTTCATTGTTCAGCACAGTATATGAATGTTTTCTGTCCCACAAACCAAGACGGATTGTTTTGTTTCATGAAGCGGGTCACCGCAGTGATAATTTTTTGGGATGGTAATGGTTTTGGGATTCTCATAACACTTATAATAAATATATCTATTACTCTTTCAGACATGATATATCACGAATTATCAGGATATATTTAGCTATTGTAATACACTAAACAATTATCATGAACAGTAACTTCGATGGAAAATGGACTCTAAACCATGCGATGCAAAGTAACTAATCTTCTTAGAAAAATAAAACGGTTGTAACTTATCCATTTTACAAGAATCAGACAACCACGTAAGACAGGTTTTATCCCTACTACTAACATGTAGAAGAAAACATCCCACAACACAAACATTTCCTTATTTATACAGGGGGAAGTTTCGAAATGTTAAATAAATAATGAAATCACAAGAAAGCTTTACGAAATTCCACATCTTGCCCTATTTTCACAATCTCTACGTGGTGCGCAATGTGAACGAAAGGAATCCAACAAATTCTTCTTACGTTATTCATTAAAGATAATGTGTTCCTGATGTGGTTAGGAGTTAAATATCTTTATGTTGAAATATGTTACAAAATATTAGTCGAGTATGATTTTTCTGGACAGATATGCTGCTACATTTGATATTTGCCGGCAGGAAGTGGAAATTATTCCATTAAGGGTGTTTATAATTATTTTGTGGATTTTTTTTCCCCATTTGCTTCACCTTCATCCATAACTAGCATTCTTGGTCAATAAATAATTCCCATCCTTTCCATCCCCAGAGAAATCGTTCTTCTCTTCAACTGCGCGGTCAATACTTACGATTCTACGATTGGCAGAAAGGAAACTGTTGAATCCAGCGTCCGGATGGTGGTGTTGCCTCTAACTACCACCTTTTCACGCGTGATGCGCCGGTACGTCTCGTCTCGTCTCATCTTAACAGTACCACAACACGACCGGGCGCCTTAGCACAACTTGCCAGCAAATGCTCCAAAAGGATAGCGCACAGGACGATGGAGCAGGATGTTTGGCACACCGTTGTTTAGCACCGGAGAGAGGAACTAACTGTCCAGCAAGTGTTGGATACAAAAATCGATTTTGTGCAAAATATTGCCTACAAAAGTGACCGAGATGGGAAAATTGCTTCTTGCTTTTCCACTTAAGACACACACATTTGTTTTACTGTATCAGCCTTGTTTTATCCAATACGTAAGTTACACTTATAGTTCTACATTATTGTACACAATACACATCGAAAGCCGAAAGCATCTCGGATTCTTGTTCTTTCTACAGAAGGCGAATGACATCAGCATCCAGCTCCACACCACACTTCGCTCAATTAACGTGCTAGACGACCATCCCAAAGACCACGGCACTGCACAAACTTAGAACAAGCAAACTGGTCAACACGAAACCTTGACAATGATAACACACCCACTGGCCATTTTTATGGCCACAGCTAATACAATCAACCGAGGGTGTTCACATAAAGCAAGCCGCTTAAGTTGATTTACCAACAAACGCAACAGGAACTATCACCAAATGCGAAGACAGATTTTAGTTTCCGGATGCTGGAGATAAATAATAGTTATATCAATATCCCACAGTACGATGCAGCAGATGTAAAAGGATCTTGTGGTGAAAAGGCCAATATGCACACAAGCTATATCTTAAAATAGACCACCGAATAGTTTATGATGCGTCGGAAGAGTTGCGGAAATCGGAAGATACGATACACTGCGTCCGAATCTCTCGTCGACTTTACCTCACATACCATGCAACATGACGGGGTGAGCACATTGACACTTTGCTCGATGCAAGGACATGCGCAGATTGCAAGTACCGGCAGCCGACTGACGGACAGGGTTCATTTGGAAGGTATGGTCTAGTCTGGCCGATGCACATTAGGAGCAATTGCATTTTTTGCATCCTCTATACACACAAACTGACTGTCGCGTCATCAATGGATAAGACTGTGTGTGGTCTTAATAGGAGGAGTCTTAAAAGAAGCCATTTTAAATATTTACAGTTCAAATTGTGAAAACAGGATTTTTTTTAGACTAGAACCTAGGCAATAAATAAATTGCCCATTTAACTTAAACGTTCGGATCATTACTAGTCGATAGAAGCACATGGCCAACATGGCGCTGTTGTGACGCAGAAAGCCTTGTGTTATTACATTCCCCCGTTCGGTCTTGTCCGGAATCGTTACCATAATCGAACCATTAACGAATGCTAATCAATCATCATCATCAACTACGTTCAAAAGTTTTCCCCTATCCAAATGCTCATCGGAACGATTGTTGTCTTTTGATATACTTGACCCACTTCCGGTAGTCCATTAACCTGTCCCAATTCCGATTCGACATTGACATCGAGGTAGGTTAGTTTAGAGTTATGGTAACGAAACTTCATCACGATCAAGCGTCTTTGCAATTCAAACTCTTTGGTGATTTTTTTACAATTCTACTTAAAACTGTAAAATGTACTTACATTCTCGTTCGTCGGAACAAGACCCGGTCCGAGGCCATATTGTCGAACAGCGCCGGTAGGGAAGGTATCGATGAGAACAACATTTCTTCTCGTTTATAACAGTTGGCTATACTCTGCGATCGTTTGATCAACTTTACAAAACACTTAACATACTTCAACTACCCTGTATAAAACAAAATTTAAATCACTAGCACATTGTTAGGGCAGTTCTTTTCGAAGAAGCGTTACGGTTGTGTCTTCTTGCTCCGCGCGATGGTAAGTAACAACTGTCGTTCTATTGCCGTTGTCCAGCTGCTCGAGGCGACAACGTGCGCACAGCGTGTTTATCGAGCATCAACAGATTACTATGGCGATAAAGCGTCGTTAGTGTAACGTCCGGGAAACTAATGACAACGGCGCACGTGGAAAGATTTCCGCTATGTAGGTGAGCATTTTCATCATAATTTTCGGAATGCCACCTAAAAATACATATTGTGTGTTGTATTTTTAATTCTGTTTAATTTTATTTTAGTTTTTCGAATACGTAAAAGTAACCAAACGTGGCGTGTTCCTTATTCATCACTATCTCCTTCAGAACGATTGCCCCCTTCGCCGCTCTTCTCGCTACCGGATCCTTCACCACCCGACCCCGATCCGGAGCCCGAATTAGAACGCGACCGGGTTCCGCGTGAACCTTCCTCCGATCCCGACCCGGCATCGCTATCATCCGAATCGGCCAACGATTTAAGCGCCTTTTTCTTGTCAATATTTTTCTTCCGTCGGCCCGTTTCCACATCCGAGCCTTCCTCGTCGGACGAGTAAATGCCAGCGTTCCCTTTCCCACTGGTCCCCTTTCCTTTGTCACCCTTGAATTTGTTTTTAATGGCCGCTATCGATATGCCACCCTCATCATCCGAACCTTCATCGTGGTGGTACGCGTTGCCAGCGTTCGCACCCGAATCTCGTCCGCGCTTCGGTTTCGAAGACGTCTGTTTGGCACGCATTGCCATCCGTAGCTTCTCTTCCTCCTTCTTGAGGTTCTGCTTGCGATCCGCGTCCGGGTCAAATCCGACCTGGGTAAGAATTTTGATGCCGGACGTTTTCTGCGAACGATCGGCCAACGAGATGAGCATCTTCTGATGGGTAAACGATTCGGTCGAGTGCGGTCGGAAGGTAAGCTTCGTGCGGAATACGGACTGACCCTGCAAACCCGTACCCTGTCGGATGAACAGATGGTTATGATCGCCCTGCAGCGGTTGTTTGTACACGTCGAAAATTTCCGACCCAAGGTGCAGACTCATACTGCCATCGGACCACTTGACAAATCGAGCATTTGTTTCGCGCTGTGCCGTCCCCTGACGGTCAATGTTGTTCCTCCAGCGGATTGTGTTTTCCACCTTCAGCTTCAACCGCTGACGACCTTCCTCGTCGAGCGTTTCCTCTTCGTCGATTTCATCCTCGTACGTGTCCACATCGAATGGGCGTGTCTCCACGGACAAGAAATTGGGTAGCTTCACGAAATGAATGTCCCGTCCGAGATCCGTCACAATACGAGGAATCTCCACATCAATGCGCGTTTCCGGAATTGGTTCCGGTTCCGGTTCCGGCTCTTTCGGTTCCTCCCACCGGGCCAATCGATCTCGGTTGCCTTCTTCATCTGACGAACGGCGATCACTGTCACGGCTTCTACTGCGGCTTCGGCTGCGGGACCGTTCCCTTGATCGATCCCTAGCTTGATTCTGCTTGCGTTGTTCATCCTCCAAATCGTCCAGCTCGTCCCGCTCCCGGCCAGACTCGTCACCGGCACCTTCATCCGAGCTAATATCATCCGCATCACCAAACAGTGCATCGGCCGTTACATCCTTTCCCTTCGCTGCACCATCCTTCCCCGAACCGGCCTCTTCCTCCGAGTCCGTGTCAATAAGTTTGTTCTTCTTTTTCGCCTCCTTCTTGGCACCATCGTCCGATTCGGAATCACTCAGTACGGCACGCTTTCGTTTTTCATTCACCGGTGATTGTACAGATCCGGAACGACTACGTGCTGAGCCGGAACGAACAGAGCGCGAACGGGAACGGGATTTCCTTCCCGAGCCAGGTGATCCCGATGCGGCCGATCCACTGCGCGATCTATTCACGGGCGTGCCCTTTTCCGAACGGTTTTGTGGTGTGCCGCTACGGGACCTTCCACTACCGGATCCCTGTGAGCGGGATCGTGACCGGGAACGGGAATGCCTCGAACCGGAACCAGATCGGTGGGAACCGGCCGGCGATCCGGATCCGCTGCGTGATCTACTCTGTCGTTTCTGAGCACTGCCTGGAGTGGGAGATCTACTGCCTGAACGGGACCTTGCACCGGAACCCGACCGTGAACGTTGAGAACCGGGCGAATTTGAACGACTTCTGTTCTGCGGCGGTGTACCGGACCGAGAGTGTTGATTGGGGGAGTTGGAGCTGCAACCAAAGCGCATAATGGATATCATTTGTAACATGTGCTGGATATATCACCATAATATGCAACGAACCGAGAATCATGATGTTCTAAGGAAAATCCTGGTGTTGGTGCTACCTGAGGAGTTCCGCTGCGACTTCTACTCCTGCTGTTACTGCGACTAGAACCCGATTCCGAACCTGAAAAAGTATTCGATAGATATTAACATAGGATCTTTTAAAACACTTAACAGCCCTTACCTGATCCATCTGATTCTGTTTCGCGTGCCATCGGGAGTTGTATTACACCAAATTAAAGCTAAATAACGTTTGTTTTGTTAATACTTTCCAACTTTTCCACAAGCCAAGTCGAACGCTTTATTTACGTTTGACAGTGGCGTGCCTTGCTTGTCAAATGCGGATGAATACTGTCACGAGGTCAATAAAGTACGCAGCCAATTTTTTTTTCTATCAAGCGTTAAAATAAAATCAGAAGCTGGTTCTAAACTTTTTAAATAAATTTTTGTTAGGTAATACAAAACATCCGATTTATAATAAAATTCTAGAAGTCTGCAATTAAAAATGTGTCCAATAGTTTTGAACGCGAGTGTTGTCAACGCAGCCAACATGTCAAATCCACGACCGAATGCGGAAAGAAAAAAACACAACAGACATATTCCGCGTTTGTTTTTCTCCGCTAGCTGTTGAACGAGTTCTTTTTCTACGCAGATTTCTACTCATTTTTCGTGTCTGTTCCTACTTCGAAGCTTGCAGTTCCGGAGCGGTGTAGCTATCACTTACCGTCGATGCAGCAGTGAGCGCATCAAACGATGTGGAAATATGTTTCCCGTCGTATACGCGATGTGTACGACAAGACAGCCCATGTACTAGAAGTACCGCGCACCTGGAACTGTGGAGAACGGTTCTGTGGGGAAACTCCACCGGATGATGGGACCCGCGGCCGTGTCCAGCATGAAGCCAATGGTAAACGATACTGTCTGCTTCATGTTGCCCGTCCGAATCAGCTTGGTGAGCGGGCCAACCGGGAGTACGGTACCGGTTCGAACCAGTCGGAACGTGAGGGCACCAAGCGGAAGGAATACCACCAGACACCCATCGAACACTCTTGGTTGGGCGCTATAACATGGGTAAGTTCGAATGGGGTTACTACTGCTGACTCATCTTGATAGGCGAAGCCTACTGAGGAAAGAGGAAGCTTCCATAAGGCGCCTAAACAAAATATAAACAAATTCATCCAGCTGATAAGATCCTTATCCTTATCTGGTTTACTCTTCAACAGTCACTATATTTGTTTATTTGCTTCTTTTTCAGACCAGTGCCATTATCTGCGGATGGTACACCACCCAGCTGCTCTGTCTTCATCGTCGCACGCGGCGGTTCGAGCATCCATCCTTTGGCCGAGGTTTTACTTCCCAGTTGCTGTTGAACGCCTCGGAACATCGTCGGCTGTCGGCGCGTCACTGTGAGGCGTTGGCGCAGTATTTTGGTTTGCGAACCGGATCTACTTTCGTTTCTCCGTACGCAAAACCATCCATCCCGGAGACAGCTTGGTCGTTTGGGAAGGAGCCAAGAAGGAACAACCTAGCCCAATCGGTCGCCGCTTTCATACCTTACGATGGGCAAGATTTTGTGGACTACATCGACAAGAACCGTAGCGAGCTACAGCGCTTCGTTTTTCATGTTAATAACGAAACGAAACCGACTGTAAATGCTCCTTCGACGGATGAATTTGCTGCACCAAACGGTGTCATTCCCTTGGCGGAAGTACCATCGAAGGACGAAGGAGCGACTGAAACGATCGATGATGCGTTCAAAAACTTACTCTCCGTCCTGGGTGAGATCGAGTATCAGCTCGGGTGCCGCAATTTGGAGCTGGGCGAATACGAATCTGCCGTTTCCCATTTGAAGCTGGGAGCCAGCCATCATCATGCCGGTGCTGCGTTTAATCTCGGCATTTGCTTCGAGCAAGGTTACGGCATGCCGAAGGACATGGGCATGGTATGTATGGTTTAGCGCTGGATCTGTTCGGACGTACAAAAAAAACCTTTTTATTTGGAATGCTTTCAGGCCTTGGAATGCTACCAACAAGCTGCTAATCAGGGACATCCGCAAGCGATTTACAACGTTGGAGTTTTTCATGCCCGTGGGTACGCCGGTCTGCGTGCGAGTCGTTCGATGGCGAAGAAGTATTTCCTTGCGGCTGCCGAACTTGGACTGCAAGAAGCGATTACTGCCCTCGGACCAAAGTACCAACGTAGCCGGAAGGAATCGCTTGTTGTGGAGAATGAGCAGGATAACGGCGACCATGTGCATGCACCGTTTCAGTTTACGCTGGAGAACGTTGATCAGTTCTTCGCCGATAAACACCATACCGAGAGAGCACCTGTGCAGCTACAACTTGTAGCAGCGGCTAGTGGATAAATCCCGTAGTCGGCCTTAGAGGTCACGTCCAAAGTTTCATAGATCATCAACTGCTGTAGCCGAGTTTTTCCGTTTCCATTATGGTTTGTTTAGCTGTTTTATGATAATGACCAACCTATTGAATCACTATTTTGTTTCGCTACTAGGACAGATTTGGTGATTAGGACAAAAAAGCCATTTAATCATTTTTGCTTTTTTTACCATTAAACGAGTGAAAATAGATCACAATTCTGCCTCGTACGAATCCAAATGTATTAAAAATTTTGGTTGGTGCATGGTGCTTTGTTAGTGGTGTTTGGGATACTTTCTTTCTTTTTCTCTGGGTGTAATGTTGGATCAGAGATCATTAATAAAAACAAAACAAAAAAAGAAGTAAAATATGTTAAAGCGATAAAAAGTGCATGACTTTCAAGTTTGCCATCGACTTTTGCGTTTGTGTGATTTTTGTAAAGTTGCAACAAAAGTTAGAACCAATAAAAATGTGTTACTATCGTCGAAAAAAGCAGACTTGAATGTTATATTTAGTAATTATGGGGTTATGTAGAAGAATATGATTTCATTACAAGTACTATAAAAGGCACGGATGTAGAGACGACAGCGGCGTCCTTAGTTCAAATCTCATCCGGATCGTTCCCCCGTAATTGCTCACTACAGAACTATTCAAATGCAAGAATAAGAGTATGGAAAATGACATAATCAGATTTTTTTTCGTAACAACGGCCTGGCCGTATTACTTAGATAATCAAATAAAAACGTTGTAAAATTGAATCGTTTTTCACATACTCAATCATCAATTATTGAAGGTATTTTAACATTACCCGCCTTTCCAATGGCCTTTAGTAAGTGTGTGTAAGTACAAAAGATTGTTTAGGCTTAGTACCAGGATAAACGTAGAATCATCGTACAACTATCTATAATCTTCTTGACGATTAGGCAATTTACAAACTTTTCCAGATCATAAACAAAAAGGCATACATTTAAAACAGTACACGGCTCGGTAAGCTTAACGTTTGTTATCAACAAGCGCAATGGTTTTAAACATGGTAACAATTGTACCAGAAAATACTATATACCTGTCGAGCAGCTAATTATGAAAATTTAGTTTCGGAATATGAATCTTCTATCCGAGACACGTGGATGAAGTAGCAAAGTTGTTGAGTCTTTAATCTTTTTGGAGCAAGAGTGATACTGAGTCTGGTGCCATGTTTCAACCCGTAATGTTGGGAGGTATGGTTGCTGGAAAGAATTTCTACGTCCATTTCTTTGTCAGAAAAAACGTATCTGAACATTAGCTGAGCCTTATTATCTTAATTTTCCTAATAAGTCTGCTGAATAAATCCATGAAACCGCTCAGGGTCTAGCGTCTTACCAATTCAATATACCGGCCCTAATGGCGGACGCACGAATGAAATCACTCTATGCCTTCCTGTATATGGAATTTTCTAGTTATCCCAATCATTCGAACCAGGCACCAGGAACCCTTTCGCATGGCCGTGACTAAAAGGAAGACAATTGTGTCATAAATTCAAGGTTCTTATCAAGAGCTCGGTTGGTCATTAATTTGTCCATATGATGGAAAATTATTGTCTGGTATGTTATGTTTCTATTTTGCTAGGGTGCAAACACATTACACGCCAGGACCGCACATAAAACCCATCAGGACCTGGATTCCATTGTCCGTAAATTCAGTCTTCCCGAGATTGTAATTTTACAAGAAGTATTTGAGTTTCATGAAAAATAAATGGAACAATTGGATTTGATTTTTTTTATCACCGTTATTATTCAAAACTTCCCTGAAATATAAAAAATATCCTTCTGAACATTCGCGATTCGCTTGAAGCTAATTAAGTACGATCTACAAATGAACACAACATACACTTCTCCTATCAATCATCTACAACCAATCATCGCGAAACTTAGTTTCCGGTCGTTTCGCTTCCGGCACCAAATCAATCCCTCGCACATCAAATAACCGACAGCATGTCCGGCAATTTCGCGCATTTTGGAATGGGCCGAAAGTTATGACACCACTTACCGACTAAACTAACCGGAAATCAATAAAGCACCGTACCGGACTGTACCATTCTCTTATCTTTCCATCGTACGACTTGGTTGGCAGCTTTGCTACGCTTCCCGATTTGATGGACAGCGGTGGACTCGCAACTTCCCCCAAAACAAAACATCCCAAAAAATCCAGACAAAACAAAAAACTTTAACGAAAAGTTTTGGTCGCCTAAAACCACCCATCAAGCAAAGCAGGAGGTAGATAAAGTTCCCGAATGCCTACTTACCGTGGAGTTTCTCGTACGTGTGCAAGCACGTGCGCACATAAGCCTACAAAGCGTCGTCCGGCGTTGTTCGGTTCGGACAAATTCAGCGAACTGAGCCCGCTTTGCAGGACACACGGGCGTGTACAATAATCTTAAACTTTTATTTATCTTCTGTATACAACAAACATATCCTTCCAAGATCTGTGTACCCGTGTGTGAGAGAGAGTGTGTGTGTGTGTTTGTTGGTGATAGTTGATTTGGGAGGGGTTTTGGAGGCTTATTGTGTAAGTATGTAAGTTCTGGTCATTTTTTGCATCTTTAATTCAGATCCTTAAGGGCGCTCTAACGATTTCGCACAGAGGCATCCTATCTGTGCATGCGAGATTCCTTTTTGTTGTTGCTGTGGTAGTGCTGTTTGGATGGTTTCCGGTTTCCTTTTTGCCCAGTTGAGAACTTGCCCAGTATGCCACATCCGAACCTAACAATCTCCATAAAACCGTTGACTGTAATCCTCGTTCAAACAGTTCTCTAATCGCCGTTGGTCACTTGCTCTGTGTTTTTAGAAGTGGGTAGATTAGGTTAAGTGAGCAATAACATATCGCAATAACGGGTACACTGTGAGCAGGTACCATTACAAGTGAATTTGCCTCAAACCATTAAACATGCAGTTTAAACGAACTTTCGGGGAATCTCTTTAAGTACACCGAACGTCGGAGTAAAAAATCCTCAAATGGAAAATTCTCCGGAAGCCTGAGGGGAATACGATAGGACCAACGATATCGTTTACTGTCAAATGTAAACCAGATCAGATATTCAGCAGACCGCAAAGACACAAATCTCAATACGATATTCGGGACTGGCATAGGTTTTGTTGCGGAGATTAACTGTTTGTACCATTATCGCGCACACACACTCTCTCCCGTGTTCTTTAAATATATTCACTATTGTATTATCCTACTGTAACATACGCCACATCGATTTGCATGGCTAGTTTCGTCTTTACCACGCATCTATACGTGTGGTAGAGTCAGTTTCTTCAAATGTCTCGCCATAGCGGGGATCAACATGTGCGGAAGATTATTAGTTCTCACCCTCAAACTAAACGCAGTTCGGGAAAAATACGGGTTGTATTATTAGTAAGCTCATCATCACATTGTTGTACATCTTTGTGCCATTCGCTTTCGCAACCACCAGTCGAACGGGAGGTTTTTACTACATTAATACTACGTTTAGTACTTGAACTACTGCCACTATTATCGATGGTATCCGGTAGATCATAACAATTTAAACTAAACTGTGGAATTTGCACAAGCGTTCTTTGGATTTGTCAAGTGTCGGTACGTCCGTCGGTAACCTCTGTGACACGTGCCGCTTGCAGTACTATACGACGGCTGGTAAAAAGTACCACCCGCTTCCCTTCCTTCTTTCCCTTCCTACCAGTCTGAGTATCTCTCTTTAACGTGTCTTGCAGTGTTCCCTCGGGTGGCTTCCCTCACTGCAGTACTGTTAAATGCACGTCTCACGCTTTGTATCGGTCAGCAGTACGACCTCATCCATTTCGCCACACCGCTGCTGGAGCAGATTAGGATGATAATGAAACGTCGGTACGGTCGGTACATCCTGACAGGTGCTTTCATCGTGCTGGACGACGTGATGCAACGATTCACTCGTGGCAAGCCGTTCTTCCACCATCATTGGTGGCTGCTTCAGGTCCGCTTCCAGCACAACCGTAACGGCCGGTAAGGCGAGTAATGGCGATGTCGCCGGTGAGGACGACGCAACCGATCCAGTCGGCTGGTGGTGGTTTGCCGAGTCCACCGATATGGACACATCCGCGTCATAGTTTCTATTGTTGCACACACTGTTATTGTTATTATTGTTACTATTACTACTATTCTTACAGCTATTGTTGAGGTTTCCACCGCCATTGTGGTGAGAATTGGCACCATCGGGTTCGACGGGTGTACTGCACCCGCTAGGATTGCCCACTAGCGGTAGTACGATTCGGTCCGGTCCCGGCTTGTCAATGCTGATCAGCGGTATCTTGAAGCTATTTTCTGTCACCGTTGAGTTGCTGGAGACGACGTTCGTGACCAGTGTGGTGGCGGAAGTGGTATAGCATCGGGGCCGTCCGTTGAGATTGTTCTCCAGCATCACCACCACGTCGGTGGTAAGGTTGGGCGACAGAGAGTTCCGGCTGCTGGGCATGTTGCCAATCTGCAGACAAAAAGACAGAGGAAAGCAGAGGGGGACGTACAGAATGAGAAAACAATATTAATTATCACATCACATCGTCAGTCTCTTTACAGGTTGAAGATCGTGGGCATGAGAAGGTGAAGGGTTTGCTACAAAGCTTGTCACTACACTGCGTCCAGTTTCTATAATGACACCTGGTTTTGGAAGAAATCTTGGATTAAAAATGACTTACGTTTGAAGTCCCTTTTTTGAATGTAAAGATTAGAATGAAACAACAAAGTAGTCATACATGATGAGGTCAGCTGTATTAGAGTCAGTAGATCTTAAGGCTTTTTCTTCTTCTTTGGCACTACAATCTCAGGAAGTCTTCGGTTGCCAATCCTGGTTTCCGTGACTTAATTTACTCGCATTGAACAGCCAGTCAGTCGTTCTTGTTGTGAGAAGACCGGTGCCGTTTCCGTCACTACATCTAAAACACTTTGTCTTCTTGAAATGCATGGGATTCAAATACATTAAATAAAACTTATAGACTTTTGAAAATTGGGGTATCAGCATTACAAGGTATTACAAACGCTTTGAAGTGAAATATCATTCACAGGTAGATCCAGACTGTTGACACGATCTTGATTGATTTGAATTTTCTTGATATGACTTGAAGTGTGGTAAAAATTTCACATGACAACACCGATTTGTATGAATTTTTAAGATCTTGAAGATGAACTAGCATAGTTCAGGCTATTTTAGAACACTGTTCTCGATGAAATAGAATTTTAAACCTCTCTTGGCTATTTACAAAACAAGTTGAATTATTTCAACGCTGAAGAATGGAATTGGAAATAGTTATACGATATACGGAACGGTACAATACGGTAATAAGGTGTAAATTTGGTTCCTCAGGATAGATAAAACTTGAATAAGAATCTGAAAAGACTGAATGTTATCTCTATAGGACCTAAGACATTCTGTTAAACAATTCTGTTCTCGAGAAAATCTAATCTCTACATGTTCAAACATTGAACATAATCAGTAAGCACTACTTTTCAGGCGTGTCTGAAAACCCCATTTTTAACTTAATTTAAAATAAACAAGATTCTTAAACAGGAAAATGTAACAATTTATTACAATACATGACAAAGCTATCTTCTCAAAGAATATAAATCAACCTTTATGTTTAAGTTTAACCTTAAAAAATCTTCCAAAAATGGCAGCACTATGAAAACTGGACCTAGTGTATTTACAGGATACAAATGAATCAACGAGACACAGCAGGTAAACAGTGCAGAAAATGCTCTTTTGGAATCGGATCCCTTTAAGGGAGAGAAAAGTTCATCCGACAAGGACACATGTACAAGCATAAGAAAGGGGGGGAGGTAAAACTAATGATATACAATCAATTCTTGGCGTCGATGCTGGTCAGGGTGTCCATTAGTAAACATATTTATTATTAGAGAGTAAACTGCTGGACCTGAGCTTTCGGTAGTAGACGATGCTTGCCAAACCCTAGCAGCTCTCTCTATGTGCGCTCTCAGTATTTGGTCAGTTGCACGATGATGTAATGTACATCCTCCGGACGTTCACCATCTTATCGTTTGCTATCCCATCTTGCTCGATTTTGTTGCCATATCCTAAAAGAATCCCTATCGTATCCGTTCAATACGTGATGCGTGCTGTAACCGGGCGTGTTATGTGTTGATAATGTCATCGGTGGAAGAGAAATCGAACGGAAAAATAGTTGGAAGCAAGAAGGAGTACAGATTGGCGGAAGATGGGAGTCTTACTGTGGCGAACTGTCTCCAATCCAGAACAAAAGCTTCATTGGGCACATCGGTCAAGATTAGGCATTGGAAGCATTCCAGCTGGCAATGTATCGGGTGACACACAGATACACATATACAAAGGGTATCGTATCGGACTAGGAAGGTACCGATTGGAGGGGATTAAAGTGAAGACAGACAGACACTCGGGCTTTCTTAGGTTTGCTTACTTTGTATGTCCGCTATACGGTTTGTTGTATGTTTCCAGGATATGACGCTTATGTGAGTGGTGCGCTTGAGTTTGAAAAGTTGAAGAATGAAAATCAAAGAAAGGTGTGTTTGTATTACATCTTTACGACGGTGCTGGTTTTCCAATACTCTTAAGGGAGAAAAGTAGTTATAGTTCTCGTAGTTTTTTGTTTTGTTTATTCTGTATGGTCCTTATCTGGCAAATAAAATAGTCATCGGAATCGATACAATAATACACTATCTGTTGGTGAACGTGATGCATTACCGTCGATCGATCGATTGAAACGGAGCCGTTTTCGTTTCTGTTCATTTTCTCGGATCCTCTTATCTTTGGAAAAGGTTTTCGCTGAGTAAAACCTCTCGTAAAGATGAAATATGTTAGATCAAAGATTGCTTCCACGCTGCTGAATCTGAAGAGTGAACGGGAATGAATTGAATGATCCGAAAGGGAGCCAATTTCCAATCAACCTCCCATTAAAGGCACCCCGAAACCAGAACATTCTCGCTCTCTTTCCCGAAAAGGAAAAACTGCGTTCGATTTCCAACAGGGTTGAAATCGAAGAGAGGGGAGCAAAACTATTTGGCTGAAATAAAAGACAGCACCGCCAGATGTAGGTCAGCAGTGAACCATTCATGCAGAACTAAAAACCTCCCGGCTGATGTTACTTTGCTGCCAAAACCTGGCAACCCAGGTTGTCCTGGAACAAAGCACGCCGACATGTAACGCGATCCTTATCATGTGAACGCTAATGAAATGGAATAATGTAACGGAACCGTTGTTGTGCGTAGTGATTTTGCGAAACGGACGGACAGCACTTCACGTTGAGAAGTGAACTCAGTTACATGTGCTACAGCTAGAGCGGATCGAGTCAACGAAAATCGACGCAACGGGAATTGTTGTTGCCTCTAGAGAAAGGAAATGAGTTGGCGTTTAAGCTGAAAGTCAAAAGTCATACCTGCAGGGAATTCCGGCGAATGCAGTTGTCACTGTACCGTATACTGTTGTTCGCGTGCAGAGTGCCTCGAAATCGGGATCGTTTTGATTGCATCATTGATCGGGCCCGTAGCTGTAATGGAGGAAACTTGTTATTCTCGTTGGTCCAAAGTTCAAGTCATGGTTAGTATTTTATTATCATAAACCATAGAAATTTTGCAGCAATCTTTGACTGGTGCCGTAACCAGGACGCTGTAGAAAAGCGCCAAATTTGATCTTTTCGGAGAATAAAATGAAGAAACAAAATTAAAAATCCACCTAACCACACACTCCACCTAACACAGCTCCAAGAAAACGGTGTGTTTTTCTTAACCTTAAAGTTTTGTCGGTATATGTGGTAGCGAGTTCTCATTGTTTTTCTTCGTTAACTTGGTCTGCATAAAATCTTTACCGTTCGCAGAATTAAATATCATGACTGTTGAGTTTTAAGTCTGTGGCTCTTGTAAACCGGGTCGGTCAATGTGGTTGTAAAAGGCTGCTTTTTTTTTACCAAACATAACACGTTTCGTTCGTTTTGCCCGATTGAAACCTGATGCAACGTCCGGAATGTTGATGGGATATTTTTTCGTCTAAGTTGAACTTTTTTAATATTCATGCAGCAGAGTACGCCGTAAAACCGTTGCTTTCTCGTATGAATATGAAATGGGGTTTTCATTTTCGCTTAATGTGATGGATAGTATATGTTTTTTTTAGCAAATTTGATCATGTACGATCCTTTCGAAGGTATATATTACACCACCGACGATTTTTGATTAGAATTGTATTTAATTTTTATGCCGCAACGATTTATTCCATATGCTAAATAATATTCCACGTACATCGCTAATGCACCGTGGATTGGAGAACTCCACTCGGCTATTCGATGCGATACAGGCTTTCGAAACAAATTATATTTACCTACTACCATGAGGATCATGCCAAACTATACCCACTAAACGGAAGTACTTGGATAGGCTCGTATGAAGCTTTCTACTTCTACTATTCTACTTCTTGGCTCTCGAATTCTACTTCTTGACTTAACGACCTTCTGGGTCACGTTGGCCATTGAATGGCTTACTAGACTTGCCCGGATACCACGTAGTTGGATAGTTAGTTAGAGCACCGGTCCTGCAATGTGAAGACTGGCACCGATATCGCTTTCACCACCGGGCCGCCCCCCAATACGAGGATTATTCCAGGATTTTTTTCGAGAGGGAAATTAGAAACTATCTCCTTTTTTTTGTATCCAGTGAATTTTAATATAGATACGATTATAGATCTTAATGTGGCAATACGGCAATGAGCTGTCACCTTGGAGTTAAGCAAAAAAGACAAACTTAATGTGATTAATAAAAGATATTAGATATAGAAAAGAATAGTATTATAATGACTTGCAATGGAATCTATGAGCATTTATCAAGAACAGGTTTTTAGCTAACGATATATTTACGTTCGTACAGCAGAATTCCTCGCAAACCTCGCAAAGTTTGAGCTCGAATGGCTACGTGAAGTTAATAAAAACTGTATTCATACCTTGGATAAAAAAGGTTTTTATAACCGGAGTGGAAAGTAAAACAAAATATTGTCTAAAAATGTTTACCAGTCCAAATATTAGGCCTTTAAATTTTGCCGTTAAGACATCTATCGTATTTGCAGTATTACACAAATCCAGCTGATGGATAAAATAAACATAGTTTTTAAGCCTTTCCAAGACAAAATATAGTATCGGGTTATTCGCGGACCCACTCATCTTGCTCCCGTCTAGATCCCAATGCCGAACTTCCTGTTTATGACTGAACCATGATATCAACCGACTTTGAGTCTTTGTACGGCAACTCTCAAAAATTAAATGTAAAGTTATAACCAGTTTAAGGGATTTTTTATTTATAGGTTGTTAAAACAAAGAAAAGCACGGTGAAAATTAGGAAAATAACGGATATACATCACTTTACATTACTTTGTAGCTAAACTAAGATGCCTGCTGTAAAACTTCGACACACAGACAAATTTCAGCACAAACCTGACACGAGAGAATCTCAATGGAACAAGATTATGTGTTGTTCTTTCTTTACGATAATGCCAGCGAAACAACTTGACGTCGACCGAAAGCTATTCGAATGGCTGCTAAATATTTTGTTACTTAATTTCCTATTCGGCAAACAGGACGTTTTTCATGGTTAAGTTATACGGCCTGACGGTTCTTCAATGTATAAAAAAAAATTGTTCGTCTTTCTAAAACGAATAATCCTTTAAGAAACTCAAATGTAACAAAATAACTGGCTGAAGCAAGCGACTCAAGTGGGAGCAGCATAAATAAAAAATGTGTCTCTTTTTTTTTTTAAACATATTCTTCCATTGGATCTTTACAGACTTTACGAACTTCCACAAATCAACGAAACAGAATATGAATTTTGTGTGTTTTGTTGCCAAACAACAAATGCAAACGAACATTTCAAGCATCAAAAACACACAAAACACATTCATTCATGATACCGTGACCGAGTGGCCGTCGGATTGGTAAATTCAATTTTCCAACCCATCACTCGCCAATGACAAACGGTTTGAAGCCGATTTGCCGTGTAGGAAGATGCGGTATGCGCTTATGCTTTCTTTTCTTTTTTCTTTCTCGGAAACGTTCGGAACGCGAATGCCTGGCATCTGTCCTGCCTAACTGTGTGTGGGGGGTGGAACGGTTTTCCACGAAGTGCCGGGTCGACGCACAGTCAGTCAAATATTTGTGATTTCATGAACTTGGGCGCAAAGTTTATGATGTACTACTGTTGCCAACGAATGCCAACGAGTGTCAAATCGGTGATTGAGAAAGGGACATTGGTGTGCTTTCAGTTTCCAGAAAGATGCATTAGTGAAGTTACACAAAAAAAAAATGACAAATTGATGGCAGGTATCGGTAGGATTATCGGTAGAATTTTGAAATTCAATTTCAATTCAAGTATTTTAAAGGTAATTGATAAGCCCATTCTGAAGCTCATTGTCGTCTTAAATTACGTTGTTAAAGCATTAATCTTTCTGACATTATTTTAAGTTGCATGAATGGGGTTGAAAGCATGTTTATCAGCTTCGCTATATCAATTCTTCTCCACCCTCTTCCTAACACAGAGAAACGGATGTAGTTTTAAAAATTGAAGATTTGATATTTATGTAAATGATTTAAAAAAAACTTCCAAAACAATTTTTAAAAAATCACGCAAACGTGTAAAAAATACATCCGCATATTGATCGATTTTTCGTACAAACAAAAAAAAAAAAACAACAAACATTAAAATATAACGGACTTTTCATATTTTTTTGGATTTGTGCCGATGGTTCAGAAATCCGTGTGCTTTCTGAACCATCGGCTGAAAACCGCTTCAGTTGAAGGATCCGACAAACCCCGGTGGAGGCGCCTGGTCGTTGTTAAAACATCTCAATTAGCAGCTCGGTGCTAATGTGTTAATCTGCTTTCGAGGAAATTTCCATCCATTTGCAGAAATGGTAGTCCAGCAGTATAGGTGCGCTCGATGTATCCGAGCTTGTTGAGTACCAGTGCCCACGCGTACGGTACACGTATGTGTTTCGAAACAAGAGGTTATTAGTTAAATTCAAGCTGCAATGTCAGGTAGTGGTAATGGAGTGCGGAAAGCACATTAAAGGTGAAGTTATTTAATTGCTTAATAGTCTCTTTGGGTTAAAAGTTTCATTTGGCACTAAAAGGCCACTCAGACTATGTTCAGCAATGAGAAAATCATACAGAAACCATAAAATTTAATGTTATCGTCGCGATTTTAACGTGTCGTTTTAAATAAAGGATATAAAATATAGCAGAATGTCGGAAAATAGCTACAACTCTACTATTAATTGCTAGTTATCATCTCAAGATAAGAAATTGTTCTAGCATTTTGACGATAAATTGTTTTGTGCAAACTAATTTACACCGTTCTGCTGAATTTAGGTTTACCACATTCCTTCGTTCCAAGAATGCGTTCATCGCAATAGCAAGACGGTTGTAGTTTTTAATTAAATAGCTGTGTCCTTTTAAATCGTTAGCACATTCTTCTTTGAAACATTCCCAGCCAGAATGCGCTAAGCAGCTAAATTAGCCTCGAAGAAACTTAATCGAAGTTTGAATCCTTTCAAAGAGCAGTCTTGCAGACGCGTAGAAATATACCTACCAGCCTAGAATTTTCGTAGCCACCGTACCCACTGCCACCATTACCGCCCGCCATGTTCACGTCGATTGTCGTCTCCCGGAAGCTGGACTGATCGCGCGCAAATCCAGTGCCGAAACCGCGCCGCCTACCGCACAGCGTTTCTCGAAATGCGACTCGATACCGATGGGACATCACATTGTACAGAATCGGATTGATGGTGCTGTAAAGATAAACAGGCAGGCGGAAAACATGACAATCGGATTACGTGTAGAAAACGTGTATTTTCAAACACAGAAAAAAGTTAGCGAGTTTGATTTAGTGGAGATATAAAATTATGAAAAATGTGAGATGTGTCATGAGATTTGATAGTTATAGGTCCCTCCGTTTTGGACTGTACATAAGATAGGTATCAGGAAAACAACAACACAGACCGTAATCAAAAAAAGCAAAACATTTTACGATCGGATGCTGATAAATTTTTATTCCATATCTTCGATTTGTGTATCCGTGGGTACATGTGGGCATCCTTCCATCGTTCATTCAAGAGTTGTGTTATGAAAAGAGATTGTAATAACGGTTACCACGAACGATATGCGCGGGGAGACGAGCATGCATTACCCTTTTCTCTTACCCCAGCTCATGCCTCGTTTTGAACGAGTAAAATGTTATAAGAAGGCGTGTAACGTATGTTGAAAATACTTCCTTTGTAGTTTTTTTTCTCTCAAGATCGCCCTAGAACCGATTTATGGCGAAACGTATGAGTGTGAGCATTATTACCATAGCTGTTGTTGTACAAGGCTTGCAATATGTAAACAACAGAAATAAATGACAATGCTTTGACAATACGTCGTCTAGCCGTTATCAGTATGAGATTTGTTATTCTCTGTGTTAAAAAACGAGCGGCTTCTTTTGCCTTCTCAGTGTACTGAGCTTTTTCTTTATTACCAAGCTCTTGAGATACAATAGAGAGAGAGAGAGAGAGAGAGAGAGAGAGAGAGAGAGAGAGAGAGACAAAAAATTAGTCCGCTGTTCGCGCGCGCTTATATTAGTTTAGTTTTCCGATCTTTATCCGCTCGTGATTAGTTTTCGAATGAATCGATCGTTCCCTAACTGATCCCGGGGCAGGCTCGTCCTGCTATCTTCTGATTATTCTTATCTCTTCTATTCTTCTTCGTGCCTCCTAGCTGACAGGGCATTGATAACCTTATAAAGTTTCCAACACTCTGTATATGTCTGATGTCACACCAATGCTATAGTTTTACTGTAATAATTGGCAGTCCGGTGACCGACACATTAGAGGCGTTAGTCTTCATAAGTGAATCGAATCGCATCCGAAAAGTTCCCTTTTCCCAATAAGGTGGTTTAGTATGACATAAGATAGCCAGCGTGACCAAGCTAGCCGTTCAGCTAACAAGAAGAATATCTTCATTATTATCAGTTACTTAAGGATCTGTTGTATGTTATATTCTACGACATATTTGTGATCCTCTGCTACAAAGTAACCTGTAATCACCACTTCCAGTTTACCATATCTAAAACATTCAAGGTGCTCGATCTCATTTAAACACTTCTTTTTAGCTTAACGATCTCATCTAAAAAACGAGCGGCTTCTTTTGCCTTCTCAGTGTACTGAGCTTTTTCTTTATTACCAAGCTCTTGAGATACAATAGAGAGAGAGAGAGAGAGAGAGAGAGAGAGAGAGAGAGAGAGAGAGACAAAAAATTAGTCCGCTGTTCGCGCGCGCTTATATTAGTTTAGTTTTCCGATCTTTATCCGCTCGTGATTAGTTTTCGAATGAATCGATCGTTCCCTAACTGATCCCGGGGCAGGCTCGTCCTGCTATCTTCTGATTATTCTTATCTCTTCTATTCTTCTTCGTGCCTCCTAGCTGACAGGGCATTGATAACCTTATAAAGTTTCCAACACTCTGTATATGTCTGATGTCACACCAATGCTATAGTTTTACTGTAATAATTGGCAGTCCGGTGACCGACACATTAGAGGCGTTAGTCTTCATAAGTGAATCGAATCGCATCCGAAAAGTTCCCTTTTCCCAATAAGGTGGTTTAGTATGACATAAGATAGCCAGCGTGACCAAGCTAGCCGTTCAGCTAACAAGAAGAATATCTTCATTATTATCAGTTACTTAAGGATCTGTTGTATGTTATATTCTACGACATATTTGTGATCCTCTGCTACAAAGTAACCTGTAATCACCACTTCCAGTTTACCATATCTAAAACATTCAAGGTGCTCGATCTCATTTAAACACTTCTTTTTAGCTTAACGATCTCATCTAAAAAACGAGCGGCTTCTTTTGCCTTCTCAGTGTACTGAGCTTTTTCTTTATTACCAAGCTCTTGAGATACAATAGAGAGAGAGAGAGAGAGAGAGAGAGAGAGAGAGAGAGAGAGAGAGAGAGAGAGACAAAAAATTAGTCCGCTGTTCGCGCGCGCTTGTATTAGTTTAGTTTTCCGATCTTTATCCGCTCGTGATTAGTTTTCGAATGAATCGATCGTTCCCTAACTGATCCCGGGGCAGGCTCGTCCTGCTATCTTCTGATTATTCTTATCTCTTCTATTCTTCTTCGTGCCTCCTAGCTGACAGGGCATTGATAACCTTATAAAGTTTCCAACACTCTGTATATGTCTGATGTCACACCAATGCTATAGTTTTACTGTAATAATTGGCAGTCCGGTGACCGACACATTAGAGGCGTTAGTCTTCATAAGTGAATCGAATCGCATCCGAAAAGTTCCCTTTTCCCAATAAGGTGGTTTAGTATGACATAAGATAGCCAGCGTGACCAAGCTAGCCGTTCAGCTAACAAGAAGAATATCTTCATTATTATCAGTTACTTAAGGATCTGTTGTATGTTATATTCTACGACATATTTGTGATCCTCTGCTACAAAGTAACCTGTAATCACCACTTCCAGTTTACCATATCTAAAACATTCAAGGTGCTCGATCTCATTTAAACACTTCTTTTTAGCTTAACGATCTCATCTAAAAAACGAGCGGCTTCTTTTGCCTTCTCAGTGTACTGAGCTTTTTCTTTATTACCAAGCTCTTGAGATACAATAGAGAGAGAGAGAGAGAGAGAGAGAGAGAGAGAGAGAGAGAGAGAGAGAGAGAGACAAAAAATTAGTCCGCTGTTCGCGCGCGCTTATATTATTTTAGTTTTCCGATCTTTATCCGCTCGTGATTAGTTTTCGAATGAATCGATCGTTCCCTAACTGATCCCGGGGCAGGCTCGTCCTGCTATCTTCTGATTATTCTTATCTCTTCTATTCTTCTTCGTGCCTCCTAGCTGACAGGGCATTGATAACCTTATAAAGTTTCCAACACTCTGTATATGTCTGATGTCACACCAATGCTATAGTTTTACTGTAATAATTGGCAGTCCGGTGACCGACACATTAGAGGCGTTAGTCTTCATAAGTGAATCGAATCGCATCCGAAAAGTTCCCTTTTCCCAATAAGGTGGTTTAGTATGACATAAGATAGCCAGCGTGACCAAGCTAGCCGTTCAGCTAACAAGAAGAATATCTTCATTATTATCAGTTACTTAAGGATCTGTTGTATGTTATATTCTACGACATATTTGTGATCCTCTGCTACAAAGTAACCTGTAATCACCACTTCCAGTTTACCATATCTAAAACATTCAAGGTGCTCGATCTCATTTAAACACTTCTTTTTAGCTTAACGATCTCATCTAAAAAACGAGCGGCTTCTTTTGCCTTCTCAGTGTACTGAGCTTTTTCTTTATTACCAAGCTCTTGAGATACAATAGAGAGAGAGAGAGAGAGAGAGAGAGAGAGAGAGAGAGAGAGAGAGAGAGAGAGAGACAAAAAATTAGTCCGCTGTTCGCGCGCGCTTATATTAGTTTAGTTTTCCGATCTTTATCCGCTCGTGATTAGTTTTCGAATGAATCGATCGTTCCCTAACTGATCCCGGGGCAGGCTCGTCCTGCTATCTTCTGATTATTCTTATCTCTTCTATTCTTCTTCGTGCCTCCTAGCTGACAGGGCATTGATAACCTTATAAAGTTTCCAACACTCTGTATATGTCTGATGTCACACCAATGCTATAGTTTTACTGTAATAATTGGCAGTCCGGTGACCGACACATTAGAGGCGTTAGTCTTCATAAGTGAATCGAATCGCATCCGAAAAGTTCCCTTTTCCCAATAAGGTGGTTTAGTATGACATAAGATAGCCAGCGTGACCAAGCTAGCCGTTCAGCTAACAAGAAGAATATCTTCATTATTATCAGTTACTTAAGGATCTGTTGTATGTTATATTCTACGACATATTTGTGATCCTCTGCTACAAAGTAACCTGTAATCACCACTTCCAGTTTACCATATCTAAAACATTCAAGGTGCTCGATCTCATTTAAACACTTCTTTTTAGCTTAACGATCTCATCTAAAAAACGAGCGGCTTCTTTTGCCTTCTCAGTGTACTGAGCTTTTTCTTTATTACCAAGCTCTTGAGATACAATAGAGAGAGAGAGAGAGAGAGAGAGAGAGAGAGAGAGAGAGAGAGAGAGAGAGAGACAAAAAATTAGTCCGCTGTTCGCGCGCGCTTATATTAGTTTAGTTTTCCGATCTTTATCCGCTCGTGATTAGTTTTCGAATGAATCGATCGTTCCCTAACTGATCCCGGGGCAGGCTCGTCCTGCTATCTTCTGATTATTCTTATCTCTTCTATTCTTCTTCGTGCCTCCTAGCTGACAGGGCATTGATAACCTTATAAAGTTTCCAACACTCTGTATATGTCTGATGTCACACCAATGCTATAGTTTTACTGTAATAATTGGCAGTCCGGTGACCGACACATTAGAGGCGTTAGTCTTCATAAGTGAATCGAATCGCATCCGAAAAGTTCCCTTTTCCCAATAAGGTGGTTTAGTATGACATAAGATAGCCAGCGTGACCAAGCTAGCCGTTCAGCTAACAAGAAGAATATCTTCATTATTATCAGTTACTTAAGGATCTGTTGTATGTTATATTCTACGACATATTTGTGATCCTCTGCTACAAAGTAACCTGTAATCACCACTTCCAGTTTACCATATCTAAAACATTCAAGGTGCTCGATCTCATTTAAACACTTCTTTTTAGCTTAACGATCTCATAGGTCTTGCCGGCCTTCGAATGGCTTATTGGTTGTTTCCTCAACAACAATTCATTTTGTATAACAGCCTTGTATTGCACATACTATCATAAAATATACAAGCTGTTCAAACCACGATACTCGAACAAACACAACGGTTCATTTGTCAAATTGTTTTGAGATACTTTTGGAGTTTGGCTCTACCCCAAATGCCGCTTCACGATATCACGAAACATCTGAAGCATATACTGGGTAGAGCTTATTAACTCACGCTAACAATCCGTTCCTCGTCTGATTTCGTTCTTTCAACAGCCTTTTCAATCTTTTTGATATCTATTCTTTTACAAACTTTTCCGTGCTTTACCCTCAACCTAAAACTAATCTATATTATCTGCTTCTCTGTAAGACATGATCAAATGTTTACATGAGTGATTAATCTAGTATTAAAAAATTGTTAAACCTTTATTGTTAATGAATTTATTTAATAATGATAATGATACTGATATTGGTTTGGCTGTTAGTCGCTAAGCAAATGATTTTAGTCACATGATTCACGATCTACAACATTAGTATAAGTTTTTTTCCTCACAAAATCCAACACTACATCATCATCATCATCACAACCATCCACATTCGAGTATGCCCGGGATAAGGCAAAGAATAAGGAGGAAATGCCTTATCAATATGTGAAAATCTACTTCACACAACGGTGTTGACAATACGGCACTGAACCGTAATAATCAAATGTAAATAAATAAATAAATATAAGTTTTTTTCGTAAATTAAGTCCGTTGAAACATGACTATTAGACAGGGGGGCGTTTGGGATAATTTTGACAGTTACATTTTTGTTTATAACTCGTGATGGAGTTGGCATAGGAAAACAAGCAATACGTCATTCGACAGCTAAAAGTGTACGGAACAAGCAGCGAAAACATCCCGTGATAAAAAATGCCAAAAAAGAGTACATTGTGGAAGCGGATCACATGCATCATGATTATCCGTTAATTATCGTTGGCTTACTGCCCGGCGGACGTGCCACGGGTGCCGCAAACCAAGTTCCCCCAGACGGTGATGGTGTTTTCCATTGAGTCATCGGAAGGGGACGTGAGGGGCGGCACCCCAATTTTTCGAGCAGGGGCTGAGGCTGAACGCGGCCGGGTACATTTCCATGCTGGACACCGTCGTAAAGCCTTGGATCACGAGAGTGGCCAACGGCAGACCGTACGTGTTCCAGCAGCCTCCAAAACGATAAAGTGGTTGGCGACCAATTTCAACGACTTCACCGCGCCGAATGTGTGGCCTGCCAGCTCCCCGGATCTTAATCAAATGGATTATTTCGTGTGGGGCGCGGTGGAATGGGACACCAACAGAACCTTCAGCAACACCAAGGCGGAGCTCAGGTCCGTTTTCGCGGCCCTACCCCACGAAACTGTCGCCAGGGCTTGTTCCCAGTTCCGGAGACGGGTGGAGGCCGTAATAGAAGCCGAGGGCTGATATTTTTAATAAAATGAATAAAATACATGGTAAGCTACTATTTCTAAAACAAAACAAAAAGTTTCCCCGATGATTAATTTTGCCATAAATTTTTTTTCTTTCTCCGTAGGTGACTGTCAAAATTATCCCGAACGCCCCGACCAAAAATTGGATGGATATTACACCGTTCGCGATCTCGGTGCCCTACTTGATCATAAGTTAACATTACTTTAACATTTTAAACAAAGCAAACAAAAATGCTCGGATATTTGACAAGGCAAGCAAATGATTTTACTGACCCTAAGGGTTCAAAGGTCATATTTTTAGCACAAGCTAGGCCCACCCTAGAATTTAGCTTGGCTTTTCTGAATCTTCCTTGGCGCGGTGAGATGCCCGACTATCACGTTAAATGCTTACTATTGGGACTATCTTCTTCAGAATTTAGACGTAAAATAGAATAGAGTCGTTCAGGTTAATTCATTCGGTTACAACGAACTAGCTCTTATTACAGGGCTCATTAACCACTCTCAGATATGAGAAATATTTTCTATTTTTGAATTTCATCCCAAGTGTCGACAGCTTTGAAAGAAGAATTCGATGCGATACGGACAGGACAGGATAGGGTCAACCGTAGCTATAAGTGGTCACGGGAAATGTCCTCTGGGATTATTTCAAATCCATGGGGCTTGAAAAAATTTAACAAATAAAAAAAAAATAAACAAACATTAAACTGCAGGAAAACACCAGTAATTCATCACAGAACATTGAAAAAGAATGAAAGTCTGATTGAATGAATGAAAGAAAGAGTATCAAACGAATTCGTTACAGCAAGGGTAAAACACACACTGCGATATCAAATCATAATGCATATTTAATTCATATTTGATATCCATGAAACTAATAAAATAAAATAAAAAAAACTAGAAACACGACCATCGTCTTGTGGCGTTGTTGTATAAGGACGTTAAAAAAGCACCTTTTTATGTGTGAATCGATAGCAAAAGTTTTGCTCACCAGATTCAACCGTCCCACTAGTCCATTTGGCTCTCATAGTTTCTTTCCGAGTTCAAAAGCGTTACCAACCCGGTACAACCAGGTTCGCTCCATTCCATAATGCGAAACATCTTCCGTGGGAACAAGAAACTGTATGAACGTACGGTTCACCTCATTGTTATTCCATTCCGCAAAGCGGGCACACGCTCTCGCCCCCAAAAAGCTGTGAGGTTTAAACGTTTCTCGGCCAAACTTCTGTGTAGGGGGTACATTTGAAGCAATTTGTCCATTATTTAAATTTTCCACCACCAACCGACAATCGTTGGTGAGCTCCGTTTGTACGAGAAAAAGGTGAAGAATTTTACAACTATGCACATCCTGCGCCTTTCCGGCTCCATCCAGCACCCTCCGTTTCCGCAAGCAACGAATGGAATGTAAATAAAAGGATGCGATTTTATCACGTCCTCTACCAGGTGGGCCGGGTGATGTGTAACCTGTGCAGAATGGAGTTGTGCACTTTCCCTCCTGTTTTTGGCTGCTTAACGAGTCTCTAAAGGATTTCAGACGAGACACGGTTGGTGTGAATCGTGTGCTGCTACGAATTCCTGCAGATCGCATATCTTTTTCTGGAAAAACTTTCTCAACATGACTCGCTGGTTACTTGAATGAAATTTGCATCAACTCTTCAGAGCACGCTCTCGGAGAAGATTGACTCGAACAGAAACAGGTACAGACGACGGAACGAGTGTTCCATATGGTGGAAGATAACCGCCATACGAATCATGCTGAGTGGGAAGGCTTCAAAAATTGGTTTTCGTTTAGTGAGAAAAGTTTATTCGTTGATGCTGCCACATTCCTTACCATTCTTTCTTTCGCACGGCACTGTTCGCTATGGAAAATAAATAAAAAATCAAACGTACCGGAGAACACATGTCGATCTGTAAATCGCAATGGTGGTGCCGAACAGTGGGTGAACTTTGTTAGATTGCAACATCGCCTTACGCATGAGATTCGAGCGGGTAAGTGAATTCTGTTTGTGGCCAGGGGTGGGCAACGTACGTGACTTTTTGCGTCTTTTGTGACTTATATTTTCTAATCTATTGTGAACTTTATACCAGAACATATGCAACGAAACCGTGGAACAAAACGGAACAAAATTATAATAAAAATTTAAACAAAAACATGTACTTGTTCTTTTTGCCATGAAGCGAGTATCTGCTATTTTTATAGGAAATCAATGATACCATCCTTTCCCTACAGCCAGGACAACTGATTCATTCGTCATTGAGGTTGCTCACAGAAATATAGGCACAAAAAGATTGAAAGTAACCAGACAACCAGAGATTCTTTTTTTTAGGAACGGCCGGGCCGTATTGCTTCTTGACTTAATAATACCACGTAGTGTGGATAGTCAGTCCTCACTACGGAGAGATAGGTCCGAATGGGATTTGCACTCCGGTCCTGCTGTTTGAAGACCGATACCAATGTCGCCTACACCACCGGGGTCCCAAGATATTTTTTTACAACGAAGACAAAATAAAATGCCCGGGCCTTGTAATGCACAAGCCACATCGGAAGAAAGGCTTATTAAACAAAAAAAAAATCGACAAAGTATAATGACCCGATGGTAGTCGTGTTGATATAATAAATCCTGGCCGAGAGGCATGATGGACAATCGAATCTCCGGCTAGTCATAGAAGCGACAAACTGAAGGTCAAGTTCTACCAAGATTGTAGTGTCCGATGTAACATAAAGCTTTCAGTAAACTCCACCCATCTAAACTCTACCCTTTTTCGACGCTTGTTTGCCAACCACTGACTTCATCGGTGAAACTGGAACGGTGATGCTGGTGTGCGCTGGAATCTCAAGCAGTCCGTACCCTTGCAAACGATCTCGCTACGGCAAGACAGCTGTATTTGCGTTTAAAGTTCTATTCCTTCCATGTGGAGACATTCCTTTTTTGCGGTATTTTTGTGGGAATCATCATATAGCAATTCGTCCTAACCCGTGTAAACTTTAATTTTTCTTCGATTTTTTTGGTCGCACTTTGCTGACTTCTCTACGCAATCCTCCGTATGCCAGTCGAGACGCAACCCGTTTGCATAATGCCACCTTGACAATGGTTCTATTCCTGCCGAGTAACATGACGCGTTTCGGTTCCAGCAGCGTCTTTACCAGCCGGCAAACAGCGGATATGGTTACGCAATTTTCATCCCTTACCCGGTTCCGTGCAAGTAAATTGAATGTTTTCGGATAAGACCTTCTCGGCTGGAGAGAAATGAACACAAAAAAAAACGGGAGAAAAAACAGGGAAAACAACCCTAAAGAGCGTTAAAAAAAGGATATTCTAATCTTTCCTGCACGAAGCCACCAAGCCATTTTCATCTCTTTTCGTTGATCCGCTTTTGCTGGATCGTGTCGATAAGGGAACGATGAGCCAAGCTAAATTGTGCCTCGTCAAAGATCGCTTCCGGTTGCCACTTCCTGGTTGGATGGGAAATTTCCCCGGCAGCAGACTAAACAAACACTGAATTTGTAGCTATGCACTTTCCAACTTTGCTCTCGGAATATGTGCCAACGGTAATCTCCGATTCTTGCTACCTCGGAGCTGGTAATAATAATAAAGAATAATAATCTAAAACCCTCCGTTTTCAATTCTCGTTAAATTATCTAGAAAGCAAAGGATAACAGCAAACGATGAAAAAACGCGACCCCTTGCAGGGATGTAGATTGAAAATTCTATCTTCAGAGCGTGTGACACGCCGAACCGGTATCAGTGCAGTCACAACCTACGCCGGTATTTGTTGGAAAACGAGCGAGTAAAGGATAAAATATGCTTTCCAACAAAGGCTTCACTGATCGGAAAATCTAAAGAGAGTTAAAACCGAAGCGGTACTGCATGGGCCCGATCTTCATGTACATGCGATGTACAATCTTACACCATTGCAGGCAACGGTATGTTCAGACTTTTGTCTTTGTACATTGATTGGTTGTCGAAGAAAATTGTCTTCTAATGACGATACGGTTTCCCCAAATGAGAAAACAGAAACCGCCGCAAGCAATGTTCGATAGTAACTATTTTTAAAAACCTTCTTGAGGTACGTTTACAATCGATACCAAGTCCTATCTCCGGGCGTTTGAAGAAGTAAGCGATCCAAAGGAATGGGAAATGAGTTTTTGCCTGACAGAATGTTTCGATGTACCGATCTATAAATTGTTGTTTTGCTTTGGTGAAATTATGATAAGTAGTATGAGCAGGAGAGGTACATATGGTTCGAGGACGGCATAAATATATTGTTTTCATACAGTTGACTTGATTGACAAGGCTTTGTATGGAGGAACATAGTCTAGAAAATCATTAGCAACTGATGAATATTTATATTAGATTGAGCCTCTGTTATCTACAACACAAATGTTATTGTATCCCAGCGATGTAATTCTATTTGAAGCTTTGATGCTTCATTTAACTACAGTGACTGCTCACAGACTATCCATGGAGAGCTGTAGTCTCAGTATATATCGGTTGTTAGATGCTTTGGTGCGAGAAAGTGCCAGATCCAGTGCCAGATACTTCCACACCATTCGTTGTTTATCGTTTGGAAATACATGTTTTGTATTTTTGATTGTTTATCGATGATCACACTCACTCTTCGAAGATTAAAACTAAATTATACAGCTAGGGGCACATGGAGCGCAAACGTCAAGTGTTGTGTCAAAATTATTTTTGGATTTGGTAGGTACAAACGTTGAGCGCAAACATTTGTAAACAAATCTTTCCTACGAGGAAAGAAGAAAATAACTACGGATATTACGGCCTGTTTTACGATATATTTGTGAATATTAACATTTTGCTGTGATTTAAGATCAATTTTATCCGGTATTTGTCGCTACCTGGTTTGGTCCACCAGAAGCGCAAAGCTGAGATGAAATATATTGTGACTACACGAAGCGCTACAAAAATATTGTACGTTTTGATACTGCGCTTGTGTTTGCGTTTATTATTTGCATTCCATGTGACTCAAACTTATGACTTTCTTCTACTATTAGTGTTCTGAAAATCTGTTATATATCTTACTTTTGCTATGTCTTAACATCTTTGCTTATTATTTCTTGGCGCTTGGAGTCTGTCGTTTATCGTTGGCCTTCCGTTACTAGCTTCCATTGATTTAACAATTGATTTAAAAAAAAATCACTTGGAAACTATTAACGAAACGCTAGAGTACTCTAACGGAGTCTAAATAATGATATAGAGATGATATAGCGGAATCTGCATTTATGCCTTGTGGATGATTGTGAGAACATTTGATGCTTCTTTTTTGACTGTTTTATTAACATCGGCCGATCAGTTGATGATGGATTTTGGTGTCTAGTCTCGTGAGATAGGTTACTCAGTTTCGGGATAGTAAAGAGATAAAGGTAAAAGTAAAGGGTGCAAAATTGTAACAAAAAATAAAAAACAAATAAAATGAACTTAATTTGTTTTTAGCAACAGCTACTTCTTAGTTGATCACTATCACTTCAAATTCAGTGTGGTTATAAGGGGTGATGGTAGCTACTCAACAAAAACAAAAACTTGACGAAAGATTGGTTTCCCTAACTGGAGGCCATTATACCGTTCCTTTCGGATTGTACTAGGTCAGGTTTTGAATTCGATGGGGCCACTGTGTACTGTGGCGCAAAACGTTTACAAACGTCATAAATCAAGTTGGGGAACGACATAATCAAACTGTGTTAACCGATTAGGCAGCCAAAGCGCATCGAGAGCTTTCGAGTGTTTCCGGCTATGCTGCTCTAAGCGAAACAAGGTGTCGGGATTGGCTTCTACGCTTTCGAGGTGATAATTATGCCGTGGAAGATCCTCAACGTGAAGGAAACCCCAAAACGTTCGCCGACCAGGAATTAACGGCTTTACTGGAGGGAAATCACTGCCAAACGCAAGAAGAGCTTGCAGTCGGGCTTGGTGTAGCTTGTCAGGCCATATCATCACGGCTGAATGAGTTAGGCATGATACAGATGGCCAAGCACTGCGTGAAAAACGGGCAGAATACTCATCCCGCCACTACAAAATTATTCTGCTGTATGAAAATGCTCGGCCACATGTTGCGCAACCCGTGAAGAACTACCTTAATACCCTCAAATGAGATGTTTTACCGCACCCGCCGTATCCACCGGGTCTGGAACCATCGGATAACCATCTGTTCCGATCCATGGCATTAACATGCCTATAAACAGATTCAGAATAGGTTGGATACCTGGATTGCGTCGAAAAATGTATCATTTTTCCGAAAAGGAATCCGCTATTTACCCAAAAGGTGAAAGAAATTAATAAATAGTAATGGCCAATAATTCTGTTGACCCAATTTAAAAAAATAAAAATACCACAAGTAAAAATGAACTAATGCGCATATAAAAACGGCCGTTATTTATATGCGCACCTAATATCTCTATTTCCAACGTTTGTTTGACGGTTTGTCTTCTAAAGAATCGTTATCATCACTGTAACTGTTCCCAATTGTTTTATTTTTAAACATCTTGGAGAATTACAACTAATGCACTTAAACCATGCATTTGCATTTGTAGGAGTATTCGTAGCATAATTTAGCCAAATTTGCAGCTACTGATAACCGTCACTTACGAACTTTAATTAATGTGGGTGCGAGAAAGGCGGAACATGCAAACATTCCAAGAAACGCCCCGTAGACCGAAACACATTACAACCACTGCAAGCGTCACTGCCGACGAACGTTGAAATTAATCATTGCCGTAAGCATCAATAAACTTCTTGCGGTCAGTTTCCCCGTCATCATCATCGTTGCCCGTAGCGTCCCCCCAAATGATGTGCCGTCTAATGAAGTTTACTCATTCGACGTGACGATGCGTGACCGATTCATACGCCTATTTGCCATCAATATTCACAGCTGTTACCAAAACCGGGTGTTGTTGTTGTCAGCGTCCGATTATTGGGCGAGTTTCAATACCGCGAAATTCGCCATATGTTAATCAAAACTCGGTCGCGAAACCCGGATGGATTCTGAGCACGAGATTAGGCAGTGATAAATTTCTTGGAACAAAAGCGTTGCGAGCTGTTTGCAACACTAGGCTTATGGCTGCCGTGAAGGCGTTGAAGTTGCACATTCTATCAAGCGTATCGCTATTATTACGATTATTATTACTATTAAAACGGTAATACGATTTGGCTTTTTTCTTTGCCTTTCTTCTTCGTAGTTCTTGGAAGTCTTAAGCTTCAGCATAAGATCTGTGCCCAAAAAGTTGCCAGTTTGCTGGTGCTAAGAGATTTTATTTTTTCCTAGATTTGGATGTTTTTGCTCGTATAAGCGTTGACGAGTTAGCTGTTATATGCCACTGCTTACTTCTGATCCACTGTTTCACTCATTCCCAAGAGCCCGATGATGAAGTGAGTCATTTGCATAAAGCAATTTGCGTCCAGCACTATATAACAGCTTTCCATATTAACGGTCGTGTGAATTGTTTCATTCTTTTTTTCTCGCTGCTTTCCTTTCGACTCATCCGCTAAACTAAGCCACATCCTAGGCGCAGATGTTGCAGTATCGTCGTGCTTCTCACACGGAACAGCTCAACTGCATAAGTACTTCCGCGGATTTGTACTTGTCCAGAGCTTAGCAATGAGCTAGGCAAAGAAGGAGAGCCACAACGGAACGGATCTTTGTCACAAAACAACAAACAAAGTACACACATTCCCAGACAACAGACAGTTTACAAAGAGAAGTTTGTCTACTCCAGAAAGAAACGAGCAGTTTAATCATGTACCGTCATCTGAGACCGGCTCGAGCTTGTTTTTGGGGTTTTGCTGACGATCTTGGTTTCCTTTGGCTCATCCGTAAGAAGTTCGAATTTATTTTCTGTCGTTTCGGTTTAATCCACACGTTTTGCAGCAGATGTTGTGAAGTTTCAAACAGCTAAACTTGTTTGATTGTGCTTTGTTTTTCGTTGGCATTGTTCTCGATTGCCATCGCTTCATAGCGCACAAAATAAAAATCTTGCTTTTTAGTACGTTTGCCTATGAATTCCAATGAAAGTGGTCCGTTTTCATTTCAGAGGGGTTCGGACGCGTACCGGAAAAGAAAATAAAGGCAAATTGTCGTCTAGTAATGGAAAAATCAATTTCAAGACGCTTTTACCACGATTGTTGTGATTCCAAATTGGGTACAATTTTATTTCCATGTCGTTACAAAACCCTTGTAGCATACGGAATTGTGTGTGTGTGTGTGTGCATATAGCCAAATATATCAAGGAGTTACAATAAACAAACCTAACATCCTAACACCAGCATGTGAAGTAAGCCATCGAAAACCGATGATTTGCCATCAGAATGATCAACAATCATCGTACAATTTTCAGCCTCTCAGCCTGTGAACACGTTTCCGGGTGATTTAATTGTTCCAGGAATGCTTCCAGTGTTGTTTTCACAATTTTCACGCGCAAAGATTACGGAGAACCGCGTGTTAAATTGCTGTACACTGTCATATCCCTTTTGAGTCGGTTGGCTCGGTTGGGTGGGTAGCGAATCCGGATGGAGTGGTTCGTATCATCTTGCCTTGCCTTGCTGATGTGTTTATGCTGTCGACGTAAAACGTGAGAAAAAGTTTTCCCATTGAAATGGTAATGAGATTTATCTGAAATTTTACCGACCTTTTTGAAAGAACAGACGGCGATTGAAGGGGGCGATGAGAGTGCGCTGGTGATAAAGATGATCGTTAAAGAACCTTGATAGCATGATTATGGGGCTCGTCCAACCGGGAGTATGAAAGAATGGTTTGGCTAAATAAGGCCGCACAGTAAATTGGACAAATAGGATGCACGTTTCGGGAAGTACTTGTGGTAAGAAGAATGTATGCCTTTTTATATGGAAGTGATTATCACGATCGATTAAATTATTGATTCCCGAGAGGCAGCCCGATGGTGTATTGATTAAACTTTCGTTTTTTTTATTCGTCAAGATTTGTGCCAAATCTGTAACCGTTCTAAGAAAGAACAGTTGAAGGTTGACTGATGATCCGCAATCAATTTTGAAGAGTTTTGACTATCGATATTAGGATTTTAATACTTCTTACGATGAAAGATTTTACTAAGTATTTAGGGTGGAAATGCCAGATGGTTTAGTGTTAGAGGTACTACTGTTTATAACACCACAAAATAAAAGTCCACTTGTTTGCTGGTTATGAGTAAATTAAATTAAGGAATCCAGGAATGACTAGGCCTTAGCCCCATATTTCCAACAAACAGGAGATAGTTCTGGATTTATATAAAACATGAGAATGGGCATGAACATATGGAGGCGCCTAGTACTTTACCCATGTTAGGCAGGGTGGTGGATTAAACCCTTGGAGACCCTAAGCGGTATCAAAGCTAGGGCTCTCTACCTTATCTTTTTTGCTTATTGGAAAGAATTTCTTTTTAAGTTCAGAGTTCCTTGCAACTTCGAGCTTCTGCCAGCGTACATAATTTAAAAGAAAATCAAGAAATTGAAGTGCAAGTTAGTGGAATTATATCCTTTTATGTTCTCTTTTTCCATTCAAATTCCACTAATCAAAGAACTCTTTCTTATTCATATTTATGTATTTTCTGCTCATAAGATAATCTGAAATTCACTAGTATCAAATATCTGTTATTTCAACATAACACGCATAATCGGTCATAATTATGAATTATTAGACAAACATGTTTTTACAACTGGATAATAACTCGTATGCCAAACAAGAAGATAACAGAGCACACAAAACTAAATGGACTTGATAGCCTTAGTTTGGAGGAACCCTTGGCATGGAGCGGTTACAATTTTTCCTGTGTTACAATAATTATCATCACGTCATATTTTCTGTATATGTCTTTTACAATGGCTTCAAATTGAACGTTATTGCTGACAACATGTAATTTTAAAAAAAATCAATATTCTAAATGTTATCTATCTTTACATGTTATAATATCATATATGTTTATCTTTGGATTTACCTTTACTGCAATTTTCCCAACGGTACACTTTATTGTTACTTAAATAAAGCTAATACTCTTCGCTGTAAGGACCGTAAGGCCAAATAAATCTCATTCCCTAATCCCGAATCGGCATTCGAAGGTTGGCAATCGTTTGAAGCGCTCCAAATGACTCATGATACTAAGGTCAACAAATCTATTAGCATGCCCTTTCCAAACCTGAATAAACACATTCCCTTCCCAGGCTTGGGATAAAAGCGCTTTCAATCACTGGAAGAAGGTCACCCGATATAAATTCCGCATACGCATTCATTGATTGTATCTTTGATTGTCCCTTTTTGATAGAGTCAAACGTGTGTATCTTTCCCACCCGAACCCGAACGGCGACGAATCCCTTGAAGTGAAAGTAAATGGGAAAAGTTACCGCTGGGCAAAGAAAATGAACTTTATTGCATAGAATCGTCAACCTTTGGGGACATCCTTACATGGAAATGAAAGCTGTCTTCTAAAAATATCTCAATACGTTCGTAATAGCAGAGTGCGATTTGGAGGAATTTTGTATGTACGTCCTGTGGTGTCGCAGTTCATTGAAGTCGGGCAGGATAAATATGCAATAGATCAACCGTTTTACCATCACAAAAGTGACACCCGGCCTGAAACGGGTGGTATTTAACGGAAACACCAGCCAGCAACGACAGCACCAAAGGTTCGCCGACTTCTCCGGAACCTATGTCTTTGCCCTGGATGCCCTGCCAGCAGTGATAAAGTGGACACACTTAATATGTAATGTTCGCTTTGAGCTGGGTCGAGGCTTGCATTTGCAGTGAACAGACTTTGGTTTGGCACGGCCAACGTAATGGCAAACAAACATTGGCATGGTTTGGTTGGAAACAATTAACAATGGCCCCCACCACTGTGGAGTTCTGGGTCCTAGGTCGGTTGACTTCTGGTCGTTTATATACATTTTGTTACTGTTGCTGCATTGTGTGTTCAACGGCTGAGAGGTAAAATGTGACAAATGGAATGTTTAGAGGGTACTCACCAAGAAACATAATACAGCCAGCCAGCCACGGAAAAGAGCCACGTGTTGACCGTGTTGAAGTGTTGCCAGTCGCGGGCATACAGAAAGAGAAGCCGTTGCGCGTGGAAGGGCGCCCAGCAAACGAAGAACGTAATCACAACGGCAGCTATATTGTTGAAGACACGAAGGAGCATGAAAAATGGAAGTAAATGTGATGAAAGCCCAAAACAATAATAAAAATCTAGTTTTTTTTATTGTGAGTAATGTGGAATGTGGTAGACCGGAGAAGATGAGATGGAAAAGATAGTGACAGAGTCGTGTCGGACGATGTCAACGGCAGCGTCAAGTGAAGCCAAGCGAGTTGATTAAATGTGGTCATTGGTACGAGTAGCAAGTACAAATTTATGACAAAAGAATGGAGAATTAAAATTTGCTTGTAGCAGCTGTGAAATGAGTTGCATCATTTATGAAGGATTTTTTAAATTCTTGTTTGTCTTGTCGTCAGCAAGACTGTTGAGAAAATAGGTAGCTCAAACACAATTCTATAAGAACACATCATTTGCATTTATTACGTCCATGAAGATGACTTTCGAGAGAGTTCAATCTACTTCTCATACTTCCTCCGAGATTGAAAAGTTTCTCAGAAAAACTTTTATTTGAATACTTTAAAATCGTCCCTTAGCTGCCATCTGCCATTAACCACAACGGCAATTGAAAGTAATGAGAGGCCCTCTGTTTTGCCTATATTTGACAACATTTGTCAATCGTTGCCATCGTTTGATGATAATAATTTGAAGGATGCTGTAGTGCCAGAACACTGATGGCTTTGTTGAATGTTTGGTCGTTCCAACTTCGTACAACAGGCTTCCCGGCCGAAACGGAACATCCTAAATTACGTTCCAAAAATGGATGTTCGTTCTCGCGCGTAAGGAAGCACACAGTGACGCACCAGAAATGACTGTCATTTGTCATCGTCGGTGTGCTAACGGAGACGGAGACTGCTACTGGCTGGCAGAATCCATGGGTCATATCCGGCCCACGGGATCCGGTAGTTGGGTTGATTTATGTCATCTATTCAATTTTTGCACCTTGGAGTTCTTGGGCTTTCTTGTCTCGTCTTTCCTTTAATCAACCCCTAGCGTAACCTTGACGATATCACTACCCAAGTCGTGGTTCGTGTTTCGTTGTGCGTGCGGGACACTCGTGACAGCACGTGTCTGCTCGTTGGACGTCAGGTTTGGAGCCATAACAATGTGTTCAACGTGACGCATTCGATACATTGAATGCGAAGCATGTATTTGTGGTTCTCGGGTGTTTCACAAGTGCATCGGAACAGAAAGTGCAGCACAAGTTGAATGAAAATCATGTCATTCGAAAGAAACATAGTGCGTTCGGGGAGGATTGTGCATAAAATCTGCAGCTAACGAAGGCTTGAAAATTCACTTAGGTTTTATGTCTTAGGTCTGTGTTACGATGCATTTGTGGAACATAACATTTGGAAATTTATTTTTTGAATCTATTTAATGATACTTTTAAAATCATTCACTAATGTTGCCACCAAAGAATGAAACGAAAATGCACTTAGTACCGAAAACACTTAGTGACAGTTAATCCCATCTAACGGTTTATGAACCACAATTTCTTCTAACCGTCTTTAATTTTATCAAGATTAATCCTGCAAACAAGACACCTGGCAACTGGTGTCACTTTACTAACGAAAATGCTATTAAAAAGATGGGAAAAACATCACTCTAAGCAATTCCCGTTCATCGGCAATTGAAATTAATGAGCATATTAGTGACCTCATCACCGTTAACGGCCGAAGAAAACGGGCCCCGCTATGGCGACCAAATTTCTAATAAAGTTCTATTGTTCTGACCCTTCGGCATCATTCGCAGGTTTTACAAAAGGTTAATGGATTGGTCAGAGTAGATAGCATGCCAAGGTGCACGCTGTAGTGAGCTGCAAACGCTGATAACAGGTGTGGTTTAAAAAGTGGTTATTTAATAGCTGTACGTTATCATGCGTATGGCGATAGACTCTACTGTAATTGTTTGCAATTTCTATCTAAGGAAAATTGAATTTAGTTGGTAACAGCTATAGATCCATCTGATATTCAATTTAAAGTAAAACCTTAAAGGGATGTGAGTTTCACTGCTATATCATTTAACAACAGTATCAAAATTTCCTCCGAGCACACCCGGGATAAGGTGCATTTCACGATTTAGAGAAAGAAAGATCTTCAAACCAATGTGGATTGTATCTAGTTAGCAAATTAATTATAAGTAATACAGCCAGGTTGTCCTTGAAAACGTAAAAATTGTTAATGAATTGTAGAAAAATTGAAATTTTAAGTTTAAATTATTTTAATTGATTTTATAGCATTCGCTCCGAAATTTTCAACTTGCCTAATCAATTGCTTCAAATGCTGCGAAAAAAGCGTTTAGTTTGGTTTTTGTTTTGTGTAAAGCTCTTATTTTGTGTTGTGTAATCCTAAAAGTAACATAATTTCATCCTTATATTTTGAACGAAATTTGCTTTGGCTTTGAGCCCAATCTGCCTGTGAAAAATTGATGGCTACCATCAATAATGAGCTTATATGAGAGGGGATTTGAGTTGTTGACGTAAAATGGTGTAAGTGTTGTCCAAAGAATTGTTTTAGTGAAAACATACAAAGCTTCAATGATCCCGAAGGGATTATAACAATTTTGTTGATGCTGACATTATTTGAGAGTTTAAAGAAGTTACGAAGTCCAATACAGATGTCTCAATGTCTTCCAAGAAATTGAACTCTTATGAATCTAGGTTTGGATCCATTTCTGTGTTCTCACCTATGTAAAATAAACATATCCATCACTTTTTGTCGTAAAACTTTCTCCAAATGATCAAAAAATATACAATCGCTTGTAAAAATGTCAATTGATGTCAACTAAGCACACAATTCGTGCGAATGCTGCATGCAATCCAAAATATGGATTCGATTCGATTCGACCATTCGATAATGAAAAATAATAAATTGTGCAGTGTATTCTATCTGTTTAATCTTACTTTTTATTGTATTGTAATGACCATAAATGCTTTTAACGACATAGTATGTCGCGCATCGAATGGCTTACTACAGGGGAAAGGTCTGGAAGGGATTAGATTCTGCCTTAAACGCCTCTAAGGCAGCTCGGTGTCCTGGCAACACACTATTCGAAATATATTCCAAGAGTCTGTCAGTTCACATCATAGCATGATTGCGTGACCATTGGTGAAACTATTCAGAATAGTAGCAACCTTAAACATCAATATCCAATGTAAACTAGTGGATTCAGTACAGTGAACTCAGTAAGTTTTTCGAATTAATCTATTTTTATCTGTAAAGTTTGGAAATTTCAATATTGCCATTGTTGCGTCTGTTGCACTTTTTACAGTTTGATGAACTCGGGACGTTTAGCGTTCATCATTCTCTTAACATCACTTTATTCACAGGTTTCGTGAGGAGTGACTAACAAAAATTTCCACTATTTCGACCTTGTGTTAACCGCGTGTTAAAAAGAGAGCGAGGTTTGCGAGAGCTATCCCTTTCACCCCTTTCATCCCTCGCTCTCGCGAATTCCCGGTCACACGGCCTGATCGATCCCTATTCCAGCAGTCGAGTGGTTCCCTTGTCGAGGAGTACATATCGCTTGACATTTGTGATTAAATTCGATTAGATTATATGAAATCAATAACAACCATATAAGCAATATGACCAAGCCGAGACGGCTTGGTATGAAATAAAAAAAAAGCACAAATATTATTTATTTTGATCGATTGATCATGAGAATTACAGTAGTTCCATTTCCCTTTTATTATCAAGCAGCAATGATAATCATGTAAAATTCTTCAAAGAAAGTTTTGCTTTAAAAACCATGTTATATTACCATCGGCTATCGATTCATTAGTAGAATTGCCTTCATTTGATTTAATCGCAAATTGCAGTTTCGTTGATGAAGTTAAACTCAATTTAAAAATATCGCTGACTGCAGTACACACACTGTTCCAGCCAAACTAAGGAAACCCGGCGTCAGTAAGCGAACCTTACAGCTACTCAGCTCTCTCACCTTTATCCCTCGAGCAATGAAAATGAATGATTTTCGCTAGCAGACTGTAACAAAGAACTCTGCATCCCGATAATCTACCTTGAAATATCGACCATGAACCTTCGAACACTAACACCTGGTTTTCGTGGTGCGAAATACTTTTAACCACGCAGTTTCTGCTGTACATTGGTACCGGATTACCGTGATGAAGCATGTGTGATCGGATGAGATGAGAGCAGTAAATGTGGTTGATCGCAATGACTTGTTCGACTATGCTTACCGAGCATCCGGATGATGGCTTTCCGTGACTGTGATATCCTCGATGGTCCATTAACCGATCCGTTGCGAACGCCTGCAGAAAGAGAAAGAGTAATAAGGTTCCTTGTTTGCGAAGCCGAGTTTTGCGTTTGGAGTCCGGAACCCATGGGTTCGGTACCCCTCGGAACGTTGCTCACCAAGTTCGGCCGTCCGCTGAGTGCGGGATCGTATCTGCATTCCCATGCGCCCGTACAGCACGACCATGATGAGCATCGGAAAGGCAAAGAACAGACAGGTCGACAGTTCCCATAGCGGAAAGCCTTCCGGATTGCTTAACATCGCACAGAACGCTGAGTCAAGGATTTTCTCGTTTGCTGTGAAGTAGAGGTAGTAAGAAGCAAACACAAATGCTGTGTAAATGGCGATGAAAGTGTCTGTTTGTGTGTGTGTGTGAGTTTATGCCTAGTTTCCATCACATTTAGTAAAAGCTTGGCTTGGCTGATATTCAAGGATTTGATGCAAGGTACATTAACCCACTTGGCGGATAAACGATGTAATCGATGTCGGTAAAGATGGCGAACGGGACGGCACTCAGCAAGCTCACGATCCACAGCCCGGCAATGATGCGGACCGGACGCTGCAGGCCAGACATGGTGTAAAGATGAAGCGGATGGCAGATGGCAAGGAACCGTTCCATCGAGAAGGCGACGATGGTCAGTACCGAGACGTAGGTCGAGGCTTCCGAGATGAGTGCGCGAATTTTGCAAAACGGTAGTCCGAGATTGTATGGATACTGGTGCCAGTAAAGGCTAATCTCGTACGGGAGCCCTGTGTTAAGTAAAAAGGAAAAAAACGAAATATTTTCTAAAATTTTATTTAATATTTTATGGAGTGAGACTACACTTCAAACATGTTTTTAAATAGATGACATATTTCTTTTTCCAGTTTGGTTTCAAAACCTTTACAAGATATTGACATTTACAAAAAAAAGTAAATAAACAATATTGGCAACGTTCCTAGAAAAAAGCGATTTCACAAATCACATCCTTCCACACGGAATAACTATATTGAGCCAATAAGAATGATTCCGCAGTCTAAATTTACATTCAAATGTCTTGCCTGCAGGAAATCAAATCGTTTTGTTTTACCTCGTTTCACAATACTGATTCAATTTGTTGTTAAATCTAGATCCTTTCGTACCGCACGGAGAAATTGTTCCGATTTAAAAATTATTTTCGAACAGAATAGATGCAATTTGTGGTACCTAATACTTTCCTTCCAAATGTCTTAAAATGACAAGGAAATCCAACGAGCGAAAATAAATTCAAAATGATGTACCGGGAATTTGTATTCGTCGAATTTTAAACTGAACCGTTACACTGGCATTGCTACCAAATTGCTGCTGCTGTTTATCCAATATCCGTTTCGGTGGCGTTCAATGACATAAAGCTGTTATTTGATTACAATCCATCGAAAAAGGGGCATGATTATTTATGTATGCGTGTTACAAGGCGCACATTGCTTCATTTTTTTTTGGTGAACCTGAATTGTAAATGTGACATGTTGGCATAACATATGCATGATGGTGTAGAAGAGAAGAGAACGAATGGTTCGACAACGTTCGATAGTTAGCATAATGTGCTTTTGTAACACTTCCCGTTCCAAATGCCTTGCAATAACACGGGGACGATTTTTGGGCACTTTGTCGAAACGTACTCCGGGGGATTGGGCTGGCGGTGAAGGAAGGGTGGCTTTAAATGTGTCAAAAATGGTAACAGATGTGCGAAACAACTGTAAACGTATGCGAGATACAGGTTGATAGGCATTTGATGCTGTAGTTTGTGGTTAGGCAAGAGATTTTGACAAGATATTTCTGTTTCTAGCTCTAGTTCCAGCAGGTGGGTCAAATTATTACCATAGCTGGTAGCAATCTACAGCACAAATTGACAGTTTTGGATAACCATTAGATCTCATATCAGTTAGCTGGTATATCACATACTGGGGTAAGAAAAAATTTATAAAACTCATCCCTAATTTATTTTTTGAAGGTCACTAGACTTTTCATAAACTAACAAATTGAGGTAATATCAAACGAATATTTGAATGTAAAATATATCTTTGCATACATAGAATGTACCTTCAAACGCTTTTTGCTTTTTTTGTGTGTGTAGTTTTTACGGCTAGCGCATAAACATCATGAACTGACGCATAAAATCATTAGTTTTTTGTTTGTTTTACTGTATACTGTGTATCTGCTTGAATCTGACTGAGCCTAACTTAAGTTTTGACACCCCAAACTCAAACATTTGTCGAACAAACACAAACTACGGTAGGGCTCAATAGAATCAAAGAATAAACTCAAACATCTATAAATGGCTTAGCCCCACGGTTGCAAAAGCTTCCCTAGTGGAAGCGACCTAATACTTAAAATGATGGAGGTTTCTGATTTATTTTTGATTATTATTTTGTGGCTAGCTAGCTGCAGCTAGCAGTATTTTAAAACCCAAACATTACCAAATATTACAGTATTAGATAAAAGAATACTGCAGAGTATTCTTCTATACTTTCTATACTAGTCTTGGCGGTCGATCGATAATGATCGTCCAAAACTATTTCGCTTTATTTATACCTTAACTTTGTTGGGGTTTCTGGGGTCACAACCACTTGAACACGTCATAGAGTTTTGAATATTACACTAAGCTGGAAGACTTTTTACTTAACAATCTGACAGGATAAAATGGTAGTAAAATATCCAAACTCACAAAAAGAACACAAATTTTATGATGATTGAATAATGGGCATACACTTGTAGCACACGCACAACGGTTGAAAAAACAACAACAAAAACCAATCCTTACAGATGTATCAGTATTGTGGTTTTAATGTCACAGCACAGCATTTAGTAATGGAAATTCATCGATATTCTGATGAAAGGGGAAAAAATATAGGCTAAGTGAGCTTTTGGAGGTTGTGCTCTTTAACAACACCAAGGAGACTAAAAACTAAAACAAAACACTTTCCAAATTTAATTTCATCAATCACTTTAAACGCCATAAGTTTAGATAGAAAATTGTTATTAATTTGGACTAGAAAAAGACGAATGCTAGAAAGCCTCGTCAAAAATAAAAACAAAAACAACTACTTTTTGATTGAATTATTTATTCAAATGCATGATAAAAAGGCTTCCTAAGGGTACCTCACATGCAACATATTAAGAACAAGTGCATCACGCATAGATCACACAAAATAATAACGTTACTCCGACATAAAGCATAAGCACAAAAGTACAAGCCTTTTCCGTTTCCCGGATGGAGACGCCTGGTGCCTCGTTAATTGGGTTCATGTCGCTTGTGCCTGCGGTCGGAAAGGCGGCTAATAAAGATGACATTATTTTGTTTCATGTTTTGAAAGCTATTTTTGTCCTGCTTAAAGTAAGCAGTTTTTTTCTCATGAGGTTGACTGTGTTGTTAGGACACATGCAGAAGGAAAACTTCGCCAAGTCGCTGATGTATTAGAGGAGAGCGCAAGGTTGATTTTAAGCGACTCGTTCGCTTAAAATCGAAAAAACCAAAGTGAAAGACTCACAACACTTCACTTACTTCCTCTTGTATGATGTTTTAGAACGTTTTTCCTCTTCTCGGTAATTTTGTGGAAGGAAACTTTTCATTGCTTCTGTCATTTTGTGTGCCCATGAGTACTTTGAACTATGGACATGCTGAAGTATTTTACTTGTAAGAATTGTTTGGTAGCTGACTTTTTGTGAGTTTCCAACAACATGATGTCTGTCTAAGTGTATGGAGAATAAGTCACAAAACTGGACAATCAAATCCAGTATCAGAAATAGACGGTAAAAAATTCTGTCCATAATCACATTGAATTTCAAGAATAAATAAACTTATTAATCTGCATTATGACGTAAGAAGATAATTAAAGTATTGCTATTGTATTTTTAAAAAATTTGAAAAAACACTATGTTCTTCTCTTGAACGTAAGTAATTTGGGTCTGACATTTCAATCAGATTTCCGCTGCAACCTAAAACAACCCATGAACAAACCATACGATAGGTTCAGCGTGAATGTTTTTGTCACTGTCGGAAACCCTCTTCAAGAAATATTGCGTCTAGCCTAAAAATACTAAAGCAGGCGCACCCAAACAATCTCAACAGCATAAGTGTTATCTTCTGTGCACTTCGCTCTTTAAAGTCATCACCTCCAAAGTGGCAAAGGATTTGGATCGCGACGGCCACCTAGTGTTCATCCAGTTTGATCTTCAGCCGACCGGAATTGTTAGCCAGAAAGCTTGGTACGAGCGCACTCAAGTGCACTCGAACGGCGTATGGAGAATGATTGGAGTAAACGCGAACCATCCGTAGCTTGAATGGCTATTCCAATTAAAATTGAAAATGGATCCGGCGTATCTAGCAACCGCGTACGCGCAATGGCATGGCACTTCCCGTACTTCCAGGATACGCCACACGAGAAGTGTGTTCCGGTGCGTGGTTTTTTGAGCTGTCATTCCATTAAAATGAAAGTGGAAAGAATGGATTGGAATGTGAATCGAGAGCCCGGATCTTCGAGCTCTGGGCAAACGGAAGGACACGATGTCCGTTTAAGGACATAGTACGGAACTGATGTTCGTGTCTTGTTCCTTTGTGTGGATACGAAACGATACGTGAAGGTCGGATCGAAGCTATTCTCTTTCGCCGTCAGTTCGCTCACAGTGGGTGCCCCGTGGGAATAATAATCGGAACGTGTGCTCGGTATTCGGTGGCGATACAATGAACCTGTTGAGCTTCCGCGTTTGACACAGAGGATTGGCTTTGGATTATTTTGCTAGCCAAGAACCGCCGGGATGACTACATCGGATCAAGAATGTATATTTGAATAGCAAAAGAAACGAGTGTGAAATACCGATGCTGAAGCTATTTGACGAAATTGCTCCACATCATTAGGCAGATGAACCAGATCGATACTACATGGTGTTGGAAGAAAGAAAATCTTCAATCAGAACATTAAATTTGAGACTCGCCTTGAGTTCATTATCAAACCTCTGCCAAATCTTGAGAAATTTTCATACAATATTGGATATTATATATGGTTAAACCACCATCTTGGATGCTATTTTTGTCGTTAAACAACTGCACGGAAGGACTTTAACAATATTAATCTGAACAATTATCAAATTGTGCGATCTTCTTGTCACACATAACGCTGTGCGGCTTTGCCAATAGTGATCATAATTTGATCACATAGAAACTTCCAATATGTATTTCCCAAATCAATTTGAATCTTTGCCTCAATGAAACCCTCGTTAGGTTTAACTTTGTCCAGCTAGGGTTGATAATTTCATTTACCGTATACAATGCTCATCACCACGTCGCATGCACAATGAGCAACGTTGAACCAAACTCTCTCGGAAATGGATCTTCGGTCTTCCAAAAACGCAAAAAAGCCTCCGGATCAACGTCAATGGTTCTTGTCGTGAAAACGAGACGTGATCAATTATGTGTGTCCTACGGGTTGAAGTTTTTGTCCGTCCCAGTCTGACGGCGCATTTTTCTACACCATCACCATGACTGGCGCTGCTGTGTCTCGGCTATCGTTCCCGGAAGGTCGACAATTTCATTATCGGCTTCATCAGCGTCTTGTCAGGGATGAATCACCAGCTTTGGGGCTCACTTCAACATTAAAGCAAGCGTGACTGTGGTTGGTCCAAAAAATAAAAATCCAATATCCGCACTCGCCAAGATTCTCAGGTGGCGAACGTTTCGGGATTGCCGCGTTCGGTGTTCGACGTTCAAGGATCAAAGCACCATCGAAGCATACCAGTGGTCGATGGGGTGCAAAATTAATCGTTGCTTAAGTCGCACCAAGTAGCTGTTCGGGGCAATTAGTGTAGTTATGGCAGCACGATTAGGGATCAGCTGTTGAACGAGAGAACCAGCTGTGGTAGCTGATTTAAGTGTTTGCCCAAGAGACGACGTCACACCATGAAACGTACCATTAATGGAAATATGTCTCTAGAGTTCGTTTGGAGTTTGTTGCGGTTGTTTCGTAACAGTACAGTTGTGAGGAAGTTTCTAAAAATAATTAGTTTTGCTTTTGAATATTTGATACTTCTGACGATGGCAACCAGATGGTATAGCAGTGTGACAAGTACTAATAAAAATTAATACCTTTCAAAAATGTTGTTGGTAAGTCGAATAACAAAAAAAGCACAAAATTACAGTTCGGTGACAATAATCATCCTGAGCTAAAGAGTATAGCAAGCAGATTGATAATCCTGCTTCTTGGCGAATATTGAAATTGTTAATATCTAACAATCACGAAACATAAAATAACATATTTCCCACGAACGGGTGTATAAACAAATAAAATACATACAAAATGTGTCAAAGAACATTTTACGTTGCTTCTTTAAGTCTTTAAGTGGTTCATCTTCCACAAGAACATAGAAAGGCTTATGCAGAAAAAGGCAACCACTAGTCGTACCGCCCGTAATTGACGAATCAGGCTACTGGCATAATCCTACCTTCATCGGTCAATTTACACCTGCAAATAAACTAGTTCGTTAAACTCGCTCAACCTAGACAGAAAAGCTTCAGCCGTACTAAAGCCTGAGCCTGTAAGCTATTTTTTCGGACGAAGCCCTACGTATGCATAAAATGTTGAGCTTCAATTTATTATAAGACCACCTTAGTCCCTTTGTTCTTTTACATCAACCAGACACCCGGAAAAGGATGAAGGGAGAAGCATGCCGGGGCTTATGTGTGTGTGTGTGTGTGTGCGTATGAGACAGAGTGTGTCTGGGTAGACACTGAACAGCCGATAAGTCGATTGGTCTCGAGTTTTGGATGTAAAAACCGCACAGGAAACCGACCACACTGCTGCTTCAAACTTCTTACCAGGTTTGCAACATCTGGTTCGGGTTTCTGTGGTTAGCAGTATTTAAAGGCAAACACATCTGACATCGCTTTGCTCTGCTAGCGTTTGTTTGATTTTTTTTTAAATTACGACAGGGAGAACTTTGCTTATTACATTAGGTTTTGAGGTTTGGTTAGTTTCTAGACCATTTAAAGTAGATTTAGCCTCTACTTTGCTATCCTGGATGCTCGTCAAATAGAAATGCAACCATCCATTGGAAAAGGTTTCAATTGTACTGATGATACGACGATTCTACGAAATTGTTCAAATGATACAAGCCGACGTGAACAATACAATGGATGGGGAAAGAGTTGGTAAGATGTAAGTAGCGTTGGTTTCCTTTGCTTTCGTAAAAACCGCAAAACCTAAACACTTCAAGGGTAGTTGATGGTAAAGTGAAGAAGAAAAAGAGCTCGATTTTGTTTCTTCATTGTACCTTTGTTGGTGGTTTTAGTGTTGATAGTTTAAACTTTGTTCCCGTTTGTTTCAAAATTGTTGTAGTATCCCGAGGCTACAAACTACAGCAATTAAAGAAACTAGAGAAACTGTTTAACGTGTGATAGCACAGCAACGCTATCTGACCACACTGAATACACTATAATAAAGTTCAGTCTCTTTATTTTGCTCCTTAAATATAGAACCTTCAAAGCAGTAGATTCAATTAAAGGTTTCTCAGACGCTTCTATTCCTCCTATTTTATTTACAGAAGAATCAATGAATTAGATTAATGTTCTTTAAGTTTGACAACATATTGTGGGTTTCACAGAAAAAAATTTAAAGCACATAATAGCGTAAATCACATTAAATTTAAAGCACATAATAGCGTAGAAGAAAACGCTCAGATCCTTAAAATATTGTTGTCTTTTGAGAAGCAGTCCGTCTAGCACGTACTCGAAAACCGGTGGAGCTCGTGAACGGCCTTTATCGATGGAAAATTCTTACTTTCGAAATTATAGCTAATAGGTGAAACACTTAACCAAAATGTAACCAAAATATCGCTTATGAAAGCAAGCATAGCGATTTCTTCAAATTCTAAGGACCAGTACCCTTTTCCAAACATGCGTATTGTTGGTTTGTTAGATGTTACATTCATGGACACCATATTGTAAACCTAAAAGGAATTTCTGCAAACAACATGCTTCATAATAAGCTCTGTGAACGTTTCATTTACCCGGTTAAGTCTGAACGGCCTATGTAACAGTAGAGTGAATATTAATCGTAGGTTCAATTAGGCTAAAGTATAATTCTGTACAAGTTTAAAATGAAACGGACATAACAAATCATTCATTAAACTAAACTTGATACCACTATTTAATAAATTATGAAATACTGTAGATGCGTCCAAGGATCAAATGATAGCCATTAGGTACAAGAAGCTCGTACAAGTAATCATAAAACAAAAAGATAGTTACAACACACAAAACGAATGTAGGGTTGACGTACTCCTTAACTATAAATCACTGCTATTATCCAAGGAACAAAGGGAATACACAAATGGTTTTCCAAGAATCAAAACCTGTAAACAAATCCATTATGAAAATGTTGCGCCATGTTCTACAAACTAAGGCTACATTTGTTTCAAAACTGTCTTTTTGGCTGCTTACTAACTCTCCTTCACTTGAGTCATGACTGATCACCAAGGAAAACGGTTAAGTTCTCCCTTTTCGCTCCTCAAATTTCCTAGTTACCCTTAAGAAAGACATCATCAAATTGTTTTCCTCTACCTAGCTTTCCAGTCCTCTACACTGATGGTGTCTCAATTACATTCCCAACGGAGACACTAATTTGAAACTTTATTCTCTACTCGTGTAGCTTCGGCGGCTTCCGACCGTTGTTGAAATATGATACGGCTGGGACAACCATATTAAAATGATCCTCCTAGGACAAGTGCATTGTCCTGGGCCTGTTGAACGTTCTATCTTTTTCCAGCTGAAGTTTCGCAGCCGAGTTATTTATATCGTTTGTTGGTTCACTGTGCTGGTCACAATTTTTCTAGCGCGATTTCCGAAAGGAAACCACAAATAAAGTCTACCCACATCTCGTAGATCGCTTTGATATTGGATCCGTTTTCGGTGAATTAATTTTTCGGTTCATTCAAATGTGAAAAGTTGCACGCAGAAATTGTTTTCTTTAGAAGCCGAGTATGAGAAAGCGTGCATAGTGTGATGGAAAGATGCTAGCGGTTTTCCGAAGCACATCATTGCAACCAAAATGATGTAAATATTGCTTACTTCATGGAAAAGGAAATAGATCTCATTTTAGTTCATTCTCTGCCATAAAAATATAGGCCAAGATTTGGCGAGCTCCGTGTAGCTAGGTGGTTTGTTTAAAAGGCTTCTGGGTGAGGTTTTGGTGGAGGCTTACAAAGTAACATGTTTATCAACAGCACCGATCTGATTTGTGACGTTGGTTGTGTTTCCCAAGCCCAAACTTCACTGCACTTACGACCAAGATGCTGTTTGGCATGAGGCGAAAAGGATCTAACCTGTTTCAACTAGCACACGATACACTACATTTCCCTTCTCCTTCACCTTCTCCTCACTACGTCCCCTTTCGCCTCCTTACCAGGATATCATGACCAGCAGCAAGAAAACAAAGTTAAAAAGAAAGAAAAGCTTATAAATCCTAAATATTTGTTCACTGTCGTCTATCAGCTTGCTCGTTTGTTTCCACATCGGTATCATGCACTCTTCCTTACTTTCTCCCACCCGCAGAAGGATTTGGTAAGGCATTCCAAGGTCCACGCTAACGTCCACACCATGAGTCGTGATTTGCCCGGCGTATGATTCCTGGCCCAAAACGGTCATGTTTCTTTCGGAGGCTTTTCTTTACATTCGTAACACCAAAAGCCGCTTTAAAGGCGACCACCAAGGGATGCTGGGATTTTTCGTGAGCAGTGAGTGAGAAGGGCTGCTTGCTTTTATTTTTACCCGCTTAAATCCTGCTGCGTCTCGAGAAAACAACACAGCAGCCGAGCGAATGTTTATGTTCGGACAGCTTTTCGCAGGAGGTCACGACCAGTGAAGCATAACTCAATTTGATGAGGGTACGGTTCGTTTTTGTGGGTATGGCTAGGTGTTGGTCGAAAGTCGAAATGCTAAGGAAAAGTTGTCACATCCGGTAAGACCATTTTACGGCGATCATGAACCCCTAGACCTCAGCAACCAGCCCAAGAAAGCGAGCTGCAACTAAAAATTCGACAAACGTAGGTGACTATTTGCGCAGCAAAGGTTTATTATATTACATTTATATCGCTTCTGTTGATAAATGAAATGCTAGAGGGGAAAATTGTGAAAGAAATCAGATGAAATGTATCATCTTCTAACATAAAAGTTAGAAGAAAATGATGAAATTTTACATAATGATCCATGATGTCGGCAACCGTAAGAAGAATGCTTGAAACTGTAATTGAATGATTTATTTTTGAAATCCTGTTTCACCCTTCACGGGTCACATAACTTTTCTTAACATCGATGAATAATTATCTCCCTCCCTTTTGTAATCAATTTCAATCAATCGATAGACGGGGAATAAATCATACATTTCAGTGCACACGATAAACGCGCGCTTGCTTGAGCAGACCAAATATGCTTCGCTTAGGTGTTTTTATCGTTTAAAAAATTGCTCGATTGTGATAGAGCTGGTTGAAAGCGAGGAACGATGAGTCTGTGGTTTTATTAATTAAGAAGCTACACATAAAGTTGGTAGTTGACTTGGTTTGAATCAATTGTCTGATAACCATGTATAAGGTTGATATGTGTATAGGTTTCGGTTCCTTTTTTGTATGTAAATGTATTCAGCATTCAATAAAGAACATAAATTAAATATAATACACAACATATCTGCTAGATAGGAACCGAGTATTTCATGGATAATGTAAATAGTAAGGAAGAAAAGGCTTATCATTATATAATTTAGCTATCGCAAGCGTTGTTTACAATACGGCATTGTATCGTCATAATTAATTATAAATAAATAAATTAAAAAATCAATAAACAACATCCGAAAGACGAAAGATTAGCTTACCTAGCAGAAGAAATATGAGATCCGACACGGCTAGACTGAACAGATAGTAGTTGGTGGCGGTCCGCATCGACGGATGCCGAACGATCACGAGGCACACAATCAAGTTTCCTATCACACCAGTCACCAGTATACCGACGAACAGGATCGTGACCTGTAAAGATGTTGAAAGGAAAGTCTGAATCAATTCTAGATTACCAAGAACTAAATGCAATCCCCTTAGAATTACTTGAAAGAAAATCTGAAACCAGCCTTCAAAGTTTTTCGTTTTTCGTTTAATATTTATCTGTAAAAAAGCACTTTCACATTAACACTTTCACCTCATTAAATTTCGCGCTCGTTATCTCATCTTGAAATGTCTTTTAAATCCCTTTAACTCATCAGTTAAATTCACGTTTCCCTTCTCCATCCCAAGAGCTTATCGGTAAAAGCGCTGAGCGTAAGATGCAAAAAACTTGAAAAGTTTAGCACTTTAGCGATGCCATTTTCTCCGCCTTCAATGCACTTGAATTCAATGGCAACTCTTTCCCACGATTGCGCTCAAATTGAACGCAATAAAGGCAATCTGTGGAAATGGGAAGCAAAAGTTTATGTTTATTACCTTCCGCGAGAAAACTGTGCAAGACCGTTCATCGATTCCCCTTTCGGAAGTGAAGAAATTACAGCTAGAAAAACGTGTGCTTTCAATCATGCTTTATGAGTGCTTTACCCAGACCACTGAAGGTGGAGGGAGAGAGGAGAGCGAGTCGTGGAATGGTACCATACCACGAGGGGAAAAAGCGTCTGGATGAAAATTGATTTTTCTGCACCGTCAATGCAAAGTAGAAATGGAAAATTAAATAGAAACTTAATCACACCCAGCGCAATTGAAGCAAAAAAGGAATACTTGGAAGCTTTTCTGGTTTTTTAAAGCTTTTGTGGGTGACGGTTGGTTGGCGTTTATTATAGTATAAAGGAGAAGAATTTTAATTTTGCGTACTACCCACCACGTCAAACTCACTTATACATGTTTTAATTAGCGACGAAAAATGCTCCTACGCAGTAATGAGATGAGGACGTTTATTAAACGTTGCCCAATTGCTCATTGATTTATAGGCATGATTCAGTTGGGCTTGTAATTATAATAATTCTTCATTGAAAATTAGACAATACTGTCTGGTTGAGTGATCATGAAAGTGATGCCTTTTCTTAATTTTGAAGCGACATCAAAAAAGATGTAAGTGTTCAGCTTAAAACATCTTTACTGAAGCTCTCTGCTATTAATTATTTACAATAAGTCAATATATCTAGTCACAGAATTAACGACAAGGGTTGCTATTTTCATCGGACAAGAATAGACTAAAAAAAGACTGGTGAAGTTCAATGTTAATGCCGTCGGGCATTACAGCAATCAGCACGTACAAGGGACATGACTGCCGTAAAAATGACTGTTAAAAAATGTTCAGCTTTTCATAAGATTTGACTATCAATAGTTCGTCCACCTTGGATGGACAAAGATTAGGTAAGGTTATCAAAAAGATCCTTGTATCAATATTGGAAAGTAGAATCCAGTTCGGATTCAAATCCATTCCCTAGCTAAATTGATCCGAACTCCGGATCCCAAATCAGAGGTCGAGACTTCTTGAATTTTGATCGGGTACTAGGATCAAGATTGATATCCGTATTTGGATTGGCATCAGGTTACCGATGGGAATTGAATCGAGTTTGGGATTCTGATAGAGGATGCATCCGGTTTTGGATTTAGGTTGTGTAGGCATGTAAGTATGAAAAGGGCACTCGGTACGTAACTAAGAATTCAAGAGTTCAAAACCAAATAGGGATTCGCTGCATCCGGATCATTTAGATGCATTAAACAGGAACTAGATAGTAAATAAAAATTGTACAAAATCGTTATGTTTAATTCAATCCCAGAAACATCAATATACCTGCCTCAATATACTACACCACCGGGGTGGCCCGGTGGTATAGGCGACAGCGGCGCCGGTCTTCAAACGGCAGGACCGGGGTTCAAATCCCATTCGGACACAGTCAACCCGTAGTGAGGACTGACTATCCAATTACGTGGTATCGCGGCAGTCTAGAAAGCCATTTCGATGGCCGGCATGACCTGAGAGGTCGTTAAGCCAAGAAGAAGAAGGAAGAACCATTATTATTATTCGTCGTCATCTTCTTGGATTAACGAACAGCCATTGAATGGCTAAATAGACTCATTGATACCACGTAGTTTGATAGTCAGTCTTCACAACGAAGGAACGGTCCGGATGGGATTTGAACCCCGGTCCTGCCGTACGAAGACCACCGCCGTTGTCGCCTCACCACCGGACCGGTGTGTGCCATCATTGCCATCATGCCAAATAAAAATGATAACAAAAAAACTTGAAAATACAATAGCTAACTAAGTCAATGATTTATTTATATTTTTTAACCTGATTTTTAATCCCAACACCTTTAATGAACCCTATAACCTCCCTAAGGCTCTAAGCTCCGGAATTTCCAACGAGCCCATTATCAGTTCCACATTAGCATAGATGCACAACAACGTTTAAATTGTTTACAAATTGCTTCAAAGCTAAGTGCGTGGAGCATGTGCGTTCATAATAAGCTTCAAAAGTGAACTCTTACTTCACTAGCACTAATCAATCCCATCGAACGGAGGATGATGGTAAAGAAGAGCCGCAATTAGACGAGATATCCTTTGTGAACGATGCAAACCACAACCGGTACCGAGTGCATTCCTAACTGAGCTTGCCTGCCGGAAGGGAGGGTCTCAGAAGACATAACTTTACTAATTAAAATTTCAGTTATAATATCTGGTAAACTCCCGTGCTACATGCACAACCGATATGCAGCCACATCAGCACCAATGCTTTGCCGTACGGAAGGGAGTTTTGTACTACATAGGAGATGGAGAATATTGAAGGTGATGTTTATTGGAGGAAGATGGAGACGGTACGAGGAAGCTTCCCGTTGGTGACAGTGAGTTTTATCCTAGTTTTCAGAACAAGCACCATCTGCAATGTTGTGGAATGGGTCAATATGTAACTACATACATTTACATCCATTGAAACAAATAGGAACAGAGCAAAACAGATAGAAAAACTGTTGCACGAACTGTTCTTAAAAACGTTCATAGTAAAACTTGTGTAATTAAGTAGTAATTTAAAAATAACTCATGTTACAAACATCAATTTTAAAAAAATTCAAAGTGCAATGGAAATTCTTAAACAACATTTTTGTATTAAAGTTAACACTAAATTATCGATAGTCTGAATTTCTCGTTGTACGCTTTGTGGTCGTACTGCCCTTGTGCTCATAATGAACTGTCTGCCGGATGATAATCACTCTCATAAATGACTCGCTCGCTTCTCCTGGCTATCCCCAAAAGTGTGCCTGTAGTCAATTCCGTCAGCGAACGTCCACTTAACCATGGTAGATCGGTCGTCAAAAGTTGTCCACCGGCATTATGATGTCGGAATGAACGAGGTCGCCTGATAACACTATCTACAGTCAACAGCTACCCGTACTACTCCTACGGCGGATTGTCCTTGCTGCAACTGAACAAACACGACGTCCTTCGCTTACACATCGCTCGGTCAGTTGGGCAACAACCGGAATAATGGCCGTAGAGATTGCAGCGCATCACATCCACAAACAGACATACACACACCGCTCTTCCATACTGTGCTGCCATAGTTCGGTCACCATAGCAGCAGTGAGCTTCCAACCCTAAAGCCGATCATCATTAATTTTCCCATTTTCACCTAAATAACCTCACAAACTGGGGCAAACATCCTGGGAGAGGCAAAGTGAACCTGGGCGTTCTCTAGCGTGAAACGATATGGTTTCACTTTAATTGTTTCTGCACCATAATGCATTTATTGAACCATTCTGTGTGGTAGTTTCATTGACTGTTTGGTGCTCTGCAACCTTCCTGGTAGCTAATATGTAGAGTAGGTTCCCCACCATCTGGTAAACCCATCTTTTGAATGGCGAGTAGTTGCTGCTGTGCAGATGCCTTAACTTCTAGCGAATAGGGAGTTAAAATCCTTCGAGACGCATCAAATGCGAAACCCGTCCGATAGCACAATGGTCTCACCAGGAAGTCAGATCTGTCCCAGAGTTTATTTTACACCCAAATGGTACACGGGTCACAACGGAGTTCCCAGTTAATTATGTTGGTTTGCGGTTGTTTCAAGCGTTTGTTGATTAGCAATTACCATGAGAAGAGGTGGAGGTTTATAGTGGCTGGCGAGACATGTTTTCACGCCTTACCACACGGTAAATATCGCACCACCGACAAAACGGGAAGGAAGCGTTCATTATCAAAGTTGATCTTATTTCTCCCTCTCTCAACATAAGAGGATTTGTTGAAAAAAATACGTTAACACTCGTTAACACATTTTTAAGCTAGTGAAACAAAGTGGATTATTTTGTGGAGAATGTTGGTATTATTATATGCATTAGTTTAAAATTTCTGACAAACCATGAAGTTTGAAAATAATTTACTTTACTATTAACATATGAATTATAATTATGAAAGAACTACCAGAGACTACCATTGTAAACTACCAGTGACATCATTATACTAACTAATAAATCATGCTCATTGCCTACCTAATAGGTGCGTATGTACTACTGTGTCCGACAAGTAAGGTGACATCGGATGTCAAATTTCTTGCGCCAAAGGAAGCCTCTTGTTTTAATGTTGCTTTTGTCAATATGTATGTTTTTGACAGTTCTGCCACGTTTCAAGTCATAACATCAACCCGGCTATGAGTGACAATTTGTTTTCTAAATCAAGGATTTGGTGGTCAACAATCGTCGGTTGACGATACCACACCTTTCGAAACCTCCATCCGGCGAAAGCGGCCGGATTTGTGGAAAAACAACAGTTGGGTTTTGCACCACGATAATGCGCCCTCCTATACGGCCAACATTTTGAGGGAGTTTTTCGCAACAACTGGCACTCACATTGTTCCGCAACCGCCGTATTCGCCGACTTCTGGCTCTTCAAAAAGATAAAACGGCCACTTTGGGGTCACCGTTTTGACACTATCGAGCAGATAGCAGTCCGCAGCGACGGCGGTACTAAAGGACATCCAAGCATCCGCGTTTTCCACCTGCTTCGAGGAGTGGGAGAAGAGGTAGAAGAGGTGCATTGCATTGGAAGGGGATTACTTTGAAGGTGATGACCTACATTAAGCCTAATAAAAAAAACCATTTAAGAAAAAAAAAACGCAAAGTCACTTTATTTTTCGAGTACAGTAGTAGCATCTCCATCTCTATAAACTCATCTATCCTGAAAGCCCTCAAAAAAAGTACACAAATGAAATATTATGAATTATATTTGCGTTTTTTTAATTTATTTATGAGTATGACGGCTCTACGCCGTATTGACAACACCGCTGTGTTGACTACGTTATAAACAAGAAGTAACGTTTGGGGCGGCCTGGTGCTTTCGGCTACATCAGAGCCGGTTTTCAAATGGCAGGACCCGGGTTCAAATCTAATCCGGACCGTCCTCTCGTAGTGAGGACTGACTATCCAACTACGTGGTTTCGGCAAGTCTAGTAAGCCATTCGATGGTCGGCGTGACCTTAGAAGTCGTTAAGCCAAGAAAAAGAAGAACGTTATGTTTATAACGTTAACGTATATTGGTCATAATGGAGATAAAAATGTTGAAGATATTTAATGTATAACTTTAATGTATAATTAATATATTAATTGATTAATTAAGCCAAGAAAAAGATGAAATCCTACCAGAATTATCTACCAACTATTGTCAAAAGGAAAAATTCCCTGTTGTGATGTTTGACTAACTCTCTCAACGGTATAACAGGCTATTTGCAATCATCTCTTACAAGGTCTCCATTTCATATCACAATGTTTTTTGGTTGTATAATCTGTTATCCTTGTCACTGACAAAGCAGACATTTAACTATTGTTCGTTCGTCTTTTATGAAACATCCCCTTAATTAGCATAACTGCTCAGGATACACAGACCACTCATGTCGTACATGGTTCACGCCGCCATAACATCTACTACAACAAACTTTAACCGTAATTTATTCAATGGACAGCTACGGCTACAAGCAAACCCAGAAGACTCCTTAAGAAAAGGTCAGTGCAATGCGGTTTTTCCGTTCCGGCACAATGTACCGTCAGCCTGCGGGGGCCAACCAACTTCATGTCAAAATCCCAACCAAAAAGTTTACTCTCCACCGTAACGAACTAAATCCGCTTACGAACATACCAGGCCACCATTAGACGACACCATTGTTGCCCATAGCCTTTTCGACAGTGTCGATAATTTTCTTCTGCATGCTATACACAGTATTTCCACTTCATAGTTGTGGATGGTGTGTGGGTGTGTGTGTGTGGGAGTTTAAGTTTCCCTCGCCACGCGGTTGACATTTTATTGCTTGCCAAACTCTACCTCGTACCAAACATTTTACCCCGAAAAAGACCTCGTGCCAAGGTGCATCATTCGCTACACCGCCAAGGAACGCACTACAACATGCGTACATGACTATCGTTTGTCCGCACCCGCATTTGGCATAATGGTCGCACGGTGTGAAGTTATCATTTGCCTTAACATTTTTTATACCATGCAGCATCCTGACGGTGTAGCATGAAAAGGGCAGCTGTTGGGTGTAGTTTAGGGCACAAGTTTTGGAGCACTTCCAGTTCCCCGTGGAGCAGTTTCAAGCGTGGAAGTGTACCTGAGATGCCTTTTTAAGGAGCTACTTCGGGACCGTACATAGCACGCCACATATGCGGCTTTCTGTTGCTGAAGGACCCGGATTTTGAGCGAGAAAGAGCTTAGCAAACACACACGAAGCACATTCGACACTCGAAGCGCGCTATTCGTAAGTAATATTTGAGTTTTTGTTCCTTATTTTTTGTTCCTTTAGAGTGTCAACTTTGGGTGAGTGTAGGAATGCCGGTTTGAATACGTTAAGATTATGCCATCTAGTTCGGGCAATATACTGGCTCTAGGAAGCAAAGCTAAAGCAAGCAAAGTTGACTTTCCCTTAATCTTGCGACAGCTTTACAGGAATCACCTTTTTTCGCGTCCCGGTTTTTGTGTAAGATTTTTTCCGGCGAATACACGGTTACCAAGTCTAACGTTGTCCGTTTCCGAGCGTGGCTCATCCAACCTTGCCCAAAACTAATTTGAACTCATTCCGAAAGCTATTAAAAACTTTTCCATCGTTTTCCAGGCAACGCTTCAGCTCAGGTTATCATGTTTTTTTTCCTATTTTGTTTACTATCCCTCCCCTTGATGCTATGTTCCTACCAAAAAGATAAAGTTCACATCGTTGCACAGCGAGCGTTGCGGGGAGCTGTAGAAGCAAAACGCAGCCAAAGTCAACGATTGAAGATTTCTCCTTTGCGTAATCAAATTAATTCAATAGCGTTTTGTCACGGACGCTACACCAACGCTGTGGCCCCGTGGTAAGCCGTGCTTTGCAAGGGTGATGGAAGCTCGTGGGAGTCTCCTCCTTCAGGTGGAGGTTTTCCCCGTAGTTACAATTACCTAAACCTATCAATCTCCCGTCTACGATACGCCGCGACAGCGAGAATGTGTTTGCGTTAATTAAGACGATATTAATCGAAACGGAAATTAATTAGGGGAAATTTAAATACACCAATTTACGGTACACCTGGCCGACCGTCTGTGTCGGTGTGGCGTGGGTGATTCACAAGGCCACCCACCATGCTACTTACCAGCATCGCGGTGAAGAGCGGCATACGCTGAGGACCTCGCGCGTACACCAGAAAATCGCCGACAGAACAATCGAACTCATCGCTCGATGGATCGCACGGATGGGGCAGCTCGGTAGTAGGGTCGCTGGTTGCGTTCTCGCCACCGATGGTTCCATTCACATCGAACAACCCGAAGCCTAGCAGAACATCCAGCGACATGGTGACGCCACCGGTCGCATAACTCCCGTAAGAACTGGTCTCCGGCAGCAGCATCGGTGGCATGGCTGACGATGGCGACCACGCTAGTGCCGTCGCATTCACCACAGCCGCCGACTCCATCGTGGCGGTTTGGCGATAGATTTGCTACGCGATTAGACTTCGCAAAAGTCCACTACTGGACTACCGCAGGGTGGGGGAGTGCCACAGTTTCGTTCGTTCGCTCATGACCGTACGTGTTCATCACTACGCGTTTTTCCTTTTCTGGGCCTTTCGGGTGCGTTAACTGCAGTTAGCAACCAATCGTGCCGTCGGTCATCATCTTCACTGGAGGCAATTAGCGCCCAAAATGCCACGAGTGCCGACGGTACGACGATAAGAAGACGACGGAAATTTGGTCGTTGCAGACACAGAAAAGCACACACACCCGGAATTATCATAAAATTTGTAGATATGGGACACAAAAACCTGCACAGCACTATGCACACACACTCGGCACAACCGTCACGTACCGCTCATAACAATTGCCCGGAATGCCAATGACACCGGATGTCAATTGCATTCGCACACACAGCCATAGCGGGTTTTATCGCACAACATTGTCGTTTAATTTTTATATTGCACTTTGATGCACTCTTCACAATCGGTGCGGTTGCAGATCCTGTTTTGCACCCGTTCTTTTTTACTGGTCTTTATGCCCGTGATCCACTTTTCGTTACCACCTCCGAGATATGCGCCTGGTAGGTATGCAATGCCGCCGTGCACACGCTCGTTCGCATCACTTTGCACGGATGCTGCAAACGACACTCGACGACACACAGCAAATGATCCGGAATGCTAGAACGAATACCACACAAAAGAACACCACGGAGTTAAGAACTTGTCCACTTCTGCAGCTACACCGAATGTCATCACGTCGTTACAAATTGAAAGAGGATCCCACTCCACCAGTATTCATCACGATGCACAGCACTTAATGCTAAAGATGTTGTTCCGTCATGCGACCGTCCGCAACCCGTTCCACACATTTTGCACCTTCAATTATGTTCTCAGTTTTTTTTTATCGCCTCGATATCTTGTCGTGCGATGCGCTAGCAAGATAAGAGATCAACCCACCCATCAGCGCGCTACAACGCGATGTTGATGCCCGCTATCACATCAGCAGTAAAGCGTCTCATTAGCTCGCTTTTGTCGCCCAGTTCAATTTCGCCGCAATCACATCTCATCTTCCCACAACCCAGGCGCGTCAAGTGCAGGTCTCAAGAAACTAAACAAAAGTTTGAAGGGAAAACCTTCACCGACGCCAGGAGAATGGCGTAAAGTTTGCGTTTAAAAACCCCTGGCCACCGGCTCCGGACCGTTTATCTCCGGAAGACGCAGCGGAGGTGTTTGCTCGCTGGTTGCGAAGGTTGTGGGTTAGGTAAAGTCAGGTTAGTTTCTAGCCCCAGTTGCTTTACTGGACGCGCTTTGCTAACCACCAACGCACAAACGATGGCGCGTGACTGTGAAGGACGCGACGCGCGATCGTTCTCTCCCTGTCTGATGATTTAATCCAACCGCAGTGTGATAAATAGAGAGATACGACGGGAACCTTCCTGCCTGCGACAGCGTAAACACAAACCGAAAAGGATTACAAAACCCGTTGCTATGAAGTTTACGAACGGCGCCCAACAAAACGGTGCATGAATGAATTGACACTTTATTCGCATCGGTTGTATCGGTTGCTTTTGCTTCCTTAATTGAGTAGTTGTGCTTTTTTTTTGTGTTCCTTGCGACATCCCATTTTGCATCTTCTACTACCAAGTGTTTGCTTTCCTGGGGGAAAACATTCCATCCAAGTGCTTCCAAGCTTCCGACTGCCGGTGGTGCTAATTTACCGTAACAAAAAGAACTTCCGCGGCCGTGGAATGGAATGGAAGCGAATAAAAACGGAAGAACAAATAGAGCGACGGACCTTCACCGTGACTGTCGGGTGTACTAATGGAATTACCCACGTAGAATTGGTTTGAGGTAATTAGTTTTACAAATTTTGTCGATTATTATGTCCACGTGCTTTACCATTGCTAGGGAAGCGCACCGAACGATTAGACTTTTTTTATATTATTACATTTGGTCCTCAACTCTCCAGCTGCTGCTGTTGCTGGTGCAGCCGTACGGTTCGGTATCGTACGGCCGGAAGCTAATTTGTGTCGGAAAAAGAAATGTTTCATCATCCTAATGCATATCTCCGTTAGATTTTAATTAGAACCGCTGGTAAACGATATTGCGTCCCTGCATGAAGCGGTAGTGTCCATGGTTGTAATCATGAAAATGACACTGATTGTAAATTTTTGCGTGTCCAATAAACGGACGAAGCTAATTTTAAAAGCTTTAGGACCGTTTTTGGTGATGGCGACGACAGCGCTCCCAACACGGCAATATCAGGATTCAAATCCCATCCGGACCATTTCCCTCGTAGCGAGGAATGACTAGACAACTATGTGAGATCAACAAGTTTAATGACCTTTTAGTAAAAATAAGCCAACCAGAAGGGGTGGCCCGGTGGTATAGGCGACAGCGGCGCCGGTCTTCAAACGGCAGGTCCGGGGTTCAAATCCCATCCGGACCGTCCCCCCGTAGTGAGGACTGGCTATCCAACTACGTGGTATTGGCAAGTCTAGTAAGCCATTTCGATGGCCGGGCATGACCTTACAGGTCGTTAAGCCAAGAAGAAGAAGAAGAAAAAGAAACCATCCAGAAAAACGCAAACAGTCACAGATTATCTTATAAATGCTTCTTTGAATTATAATTAAATAACTAACTAAAAAAAATATAACCGAGTATGCCCGGGATAAGGCAAAGAATAAGGGGAAAATACCTTATCAATATGATTATTAAATTTACTCAACACAAGCGGTGTTGACAATACGGCACTGGACCGTCCGACCGAATTATAAATAAATAAATAAATAAATAAATAACTAAAAAATTTACAAACATCTATTGCTCTACAGTTATCCATGATTTACTTATGGTTTTATAGTTAATGCTAAATTATGAGTTTGTTGATAATATGTATGAGATACAGTTTAATCTTTTGGTAATTTTAATAGTTGGCTTGATCTGGTGGATGAAGTGGTTGCAGCGCCAGTTTGCTTGCTCAAGACACGGACTTTGAAACCTTTCCGTGGACAGTATCCCTTAACGAAGGGCTGAATGTCGTGCTACTGGTAAAACGAAGTCAAGAAAAGTCAGTAGCTGTGAAACAAACTCTCTGAAAGATGTTGGGCCAAGGAAGAAGAAGATAAAATTAGAAAAAAATTAATTATCATCAAAAATAATTTGAAAGGTCTCATAATTTAACTACAGTAATTCCCTTGAACCTAACTAATGAGTTCATAAGATACTTTGGGTGCTAATTAACTCATTTACATAAGGCATACTAGCATGATGGAACATTCTTCATCCTGCATATTGATCTTAATGTTGAGTTACGAATGATCGTAGACGCCAAAACCATTCATACCGGGTTGTACAAAGGTGAGAAACTACTTTTCAATTATCTTTCGAAGCTTAGCTGTGTAAGGTTTTGATTAAAAACAATTTAAATTAACCTCAATGCAGTCAAAAACGCGTTTAATGAACTTTAAATATCTTTGGACGTTGTTTAGAGTGTAACAAATGCTACATATTTTGTCTTCAGATGATTTGTTAAAGAATTCCTGGAAATGAATTTGCAATCATCCTTAATCGTGCCACTATCTAAAACATCTATTGGGTTACCCGAATAGAAAAACGAAACTCTAGACGCATAAATCATTAACCCCTAATCGATCGGCTGTCAACATTTGCCATCGGTTGGTCCACTGACGACAATATGTGAAAAAAAAACCCCGGAAGAGCAACAACAAAAACGAAAACAATTTCATCAATATACCACTCCAATCGATCGTGCTGTGCTGACACAAATAAAAAGATGGCAAAAAACCTATCGCGCTCATACATACATACAGCCAGCTAGTGCAGCTGATGTAATATCTACGCTGGTGGAACCATATCACGCTTTATCATCCTAAAACATACCATCAACAGAAGCTATGCGATGAAGTTTCATTTACTGTATCACCCCCAGCGAACCGACATCGCTCGTCCGAAAGTTAATGAGCCTCGAAAAAGGGATTGTGTTGCGTACAGAGGCGCACGGGACGTGGAAATAAAATAAAGAGATCTTCGACTGCTCCATCGATCCGGACCACCTCCCCGCGAACGGCTATTTCTGGCTGATTTCGTTTTCCTCATGAATGCAAGGGTGTAAAATCGCGCCTTTGCGACAGCCTGCCCATTACCGTCACGCAGCACCAGTAGCGGCGTAATGCGTGTGGAATCAAATGAAGAATTTACGGGCTCGTTTTGAGAAATTGTAAACTCACCCAAAGTAGATCATAAATAAATCTGCTTGATGAATTTGGCGCCCTGTACCGTAATGGAAGAGTTTTGTTAAAACGGTGCCGGGCTGTAAACGGGCCAGATTTTATGCGACAGCAATTACTGCCGCCACACCGTGGAAGTTGCCTCCGGTGACGCAACATGGTGAACTGTTTGGCATCGCACATTTCGAGTATTTTGCAATAATTAATTATTTTCATAAAAACCATATTAAAACGGTGCTTAACTTTAATACGGGTTGAGGGAAGAAAAATCAAATCAAATGTAAATAGACTGGAAATGTAATAGACAAACTTTTTTCTGATACATATTTACCCCAGATATGTAACGCGAGCATGAAAACGATTCAGAAGATAGCAAAAAAGTACAATAGAACATTTGTGTTTGTTTATTAATATTTAGGTTTGTATATAGCATTGCAAAAAATGTTATTGTTTATCTGAATTCTACCAATTATACAAACTAAGTGAGGTACAATTGTTTTGACCTGATATCATGTTAAAAAATAGAGCAAATATTTTTTTAATAAACTAACAAGCAAGTATGCATTTCGTTTTACTACCTTTTTTTTACATTTTATTGCAAAATCAACACATTCCTTTAGGATGTTCTTTAAATTCGTGTTTTAGTTCATCAGTTTCTGACCGTGTCCTTATTTTATAATACTCCTGTATGAATTGCGTATTCCTTGTCATCGCATAACATCGCATTTGTGCTAGACATTGGTCTATTATATTTTTACAAAACATATTGCTTATAATCATAAGACTGTAAGCTAACTTATGTAAAATTTATAGCTCAAAAAGAGATGGATGCATATATACAAATAGACACATGCGTTTACACAAACAGTTAAGTTTTGGCTGGAGGTGACTCAATCATTTTTCTTGTGAAGAAATGTGGCAGTGTAACACGCTTTTCATTCGAAACCAATGCATCGTCGAATAATTGCAATAACTATTTTTTATCATATTTTTGGTGACATAAATAAATAATAGATAAATAATAAAAAGCCAAAACTGTTTCATTTCATACACAATAATGTTAAACAGAAACCCCACTTTTATTCGCATTTGACTTGAAAAAGAAAGTAGAATTTTGCTGAGCGACACATATCTTCATCACACAGACACATCTCGTTTGTTGTGTCACACTGTGACAAAGACTTCAACCGTAGTGCTAGTATTCAGTTATTAGCTTGCCAGGCTCTATACAATCATCATAGAAGCTCTCGGATATACAACACATTATCGCCTGATATGTTTTATTTTTCCCATTTTGGCGAAAGAACATTAAAATTTATTTCATCTTCTTACACTACGTATACAACGATTTCAAGATTACGTTTTATGTATCGTCACTTCATTTTTTACTTTTCCAGATTTCATTTAGCCATATCAGGATACTACCCACTATTGACCTCACTGGCCACTATCAACTATACGGGCCACATCTTAAAGTCAATGTAAACACTCTATCTTGAATTCACTTGTTCAAGTTTTAAACTTGAACAAACAGTTTTAAGCTACTTTCCAGTTCTTCTGGTGATGATTACACCTCTTAGATTATTCTAAGGTCGGAGGATGGCGTAGAATCATCTGCCATCAAGGCCGAGATAACGGATTGGCGGACGACGGCGCGGGATCGTGAGCGGTTCTAGACTCTGCTTCGACAGGCCAAGACCGCAAAGCAATTGTAGCGCCTGATAAGTAAGTAAATAAGTATTGAATTACGAACTTTTTTCCTACGGGTAACGGATTGATTCGAAAGCATAGAGAATCATTCGTATTTGTACCGTCATGACCTCTAAATCCCAAACTGACCGAGCATTTGTCTAAGCAATTTTTTTTAAATTATTCTTTGTCTTCTTTTTGGCTTAGCGAATTGCCATCGCTAGGACATACACTAGTACTTGCCAACTAATGGCTTACTAGACTTATTCATATCACAAAGATGGATTGGTAGATGTCGCATCCACCACCGGACCGAACTATTTAGAATCTCTATATTCTTATTACTCACATACACCTCTTAGAGATAGACCCTGTCCAAAATTGACGAAGCGCTGTTAGCCTTATTCGTGTGCTAAATGCTCGGAAGTATTCTCAATCCCGTATATGTGGAGGGATAAGGGACGAGCCGCTAAAATAACGAGCTAAACGAGTTGTGCAGGGACCTTACCGTGAAGTGATTTATACTCGCAAGGCGCTGGTGGACTGGACATGTCATGAAAATAGCATCGAATAATCCAAACCCGCTCTAGATCATCCCCATAGATAGGGAAGTGGGGGTAGATAGGGAAGGGAAACAATTATGAGGACGCTGGAAAACGGAGGTGTGAACGAAAAGATGTTAAGGAAAGGCATAATTATTGTTAAAACAACGAATGGCACGCAAAAACGGATCGCGGGCATCTATTGCCGTACGGCGAGTTTCTACAACGATGAGAGGGCGTATGCGCATTTGGTGCACGAGTACATAAAGGGAAGCCATGACCTAGTAGTTGACAACGCGTCAAATAAGGCGGAAGAGCATCATATGGTATTCGTAGGCATTTGCAGATCGCAAAACGGGTAAATGCCTTTTTGGATGCGTTCGATTCGAGCAATATCCGAGTCGTTGGGGTCCGAATGATAGACACATATTCTAGGATCGACCTAACCGTTGAAAAGTAAAATGCTTTCAAGCAACCCGGATCAGAATATTCAGATGCTGGGCGCCGAATCAAACCTAGACATTTGTTCGCTTTTGTTATGATTATATTCAAGTGATCAGTGATGAAAGTTTGCAGTCCAACAAGACACCCAGATCCTTTACAAATTGGACGCGGGTCAATGCCAAATCGGCTACTGTGTAATCGTGTAAAATCAGATCGCGGGAACTACTGAAACTAATCACTGGGTGATTAGTTTGTGAGCATAACAAAGAAACAAATCTTGAGGTAGGACCTCGCGTGAAACGTTAATAAATAAAATAAATAGATACGGACTAAACACGATTCCCTGGGATAAGTGAGACATTAAGCATGATAAAAAAGTATTGTCAAATTTGACTTGATATACATACTCCGAGAGTTCAAGTTTTTTCAATCTTTTAAAATAATATCGTGAGGTAAATGATCGAATGTCGCTTTGAAGTCAGCTTAAATTGTATCAAGTTGGCAACCTGAGTCAAGTGATTTGGATACAAAGAACAGGAAACAAATAAGGTTTGTTGTTGTGGATCGGTTGGGAAAGAAACCATTTTGTTGTGGCATGAGTATGTTTGACATTAAAGCTAAAAGAATTTCTTTAACGACTGCTTCGTAGACCATGGTACAATACTACAAAGCTTGGCAATGCCACGGTAGTTAGAAACAACGGTTTTGGTGCCCTTTTTGTGGATTGGTGTTAGCCAACACGATTTCCAAATGGAGGGAAATGAGGATGAACAGAAAGTTAGGCAAAAGGGTTTAAAAGAGTATAGAATCAGAGCAGTGTATAGTTTAGAGCATTGAGTATAGAAAGGGCGGCCCGGTGATGTAGGCGACATCGGCGCCGGTCTTCAAACGGCAGGACCGGAGAGGACAGGACACTAGCAAAATGATTAGCGAAGAGATTGCATATCCCATCAGTTGTACAGGCAGACACCGATCCGAACGACATAGAGGAGGGTAATTAATGCATTTTTTGGCGTTTTTTTACAAACTGCCAGAAGGATGAAGGAGTACGACGAAAACGAAACTGGATATTGTTTAGGTATGAGTCATTACTGCATCATGCAAAGCAGACCAAGACTATTTTGTAATTGAAGCTCTTCTCCATAAGTAAGGAATCTTTTTTTTATCCTTTTGTCAGCGAATTATGGAAGAAACTATTTTTGAAAAGCAAAATAATTTATGTTAAGAAACGAAGATCAACATAACAGAGCATAACAAACATAAGAAAATAAAATTGAATATAAAATACCTTTGCCTCGCTTCAGATGCGATGTCCATATATTCGTAATAGTACAACCTCGCCATCAGCCTGGAATTACGTTACATTTGGGCTGCAGAAATATGTAAAAGATGCATTTTTTACATTCCACTGCAAAGAAAGAGAACTGGAATGATGCATCATGAGCTTTGCAATATTACATTGCAGTAAACATTGTACCGTTGGCGCACCAACCACTCTGGCGATCCCATTAAAGAGCATTGCACTAATATAGTGGAGCTAAAGCATGGTTTTCCATGCAGCCAAACCCACCCCCTTTCCCTCTCCTGTCTTCTACCAATAGACCGATTGCACCGTTTTGATTGCAATTCAAATTCTGCCACGCGTTTCTTATTCACTTGCAACGTACGCTCCACTACCACTAGCGATTGATGCTTTTGCAATGGAAGCAGTACAACATTGCCAGTGTGCTTATTTCCTTTTCTTCATCCTTGTTCTCACCTGTATCGACGAGTGAGGAGAGTAAAAAATGCATTGGTATACTGTTTGGTGGCGTTTTTTTTTCTTCTCTTCTCTGCTGTACATGTGCACCTGCTTTAGGAGGAACTGGACCAGCACTACCGTACGTTTTTACAATCTTTTACAGTCACACTCATGGGCCACCGATGGGAAACGATAGCTGAGGCTAGGATAGTTCAATCACCAACGCGTACAGGTTTGTTGTCGCTTTGGTTTTGCCAGTCAACGCGCACAGGTTACACTGTCTGCATGTAGATGCATCTGTTGCATTTGTTCGTCATTTTTTTTGCCACTGTTGAAGCGTTTTTCCTCTTTTTTGTGCAATGGTGCCTGCCAGAGGGCTCGTGCTCTACAATACCATCCGTTGGGTTCAACGGATGCAGTGAATTCTTCTACCATGCACGAGCATTCACTCTCAACATTGTTTTCAAATACGATATGAAATAGTAAAGAAATGATGCAGTGCACTGTATTATTCTCTTGTTTTACTACTTTGGATGCAATAGTTTGTATAGTTTGAAACCCCAAATACATTCATTGGAGTTATCTCTAGTTAATGCATCTTTAATATTAATAACTTTTCGATCATTTATTTTTTATTTATTTATAATTAATAATGACGGTCCAGTGCTGTATTGTCAACACCGCTTGTGTTGAGTAAATTTTATAATCATCTTGATAAGGCATTTCCTCCTTATTCTTTGCCTTATCCCGGGCATACTCGGTTAACTTTTCGATCATGTTAAACAGATATTTTAAAGTTGACTTTAGAACCAAATTAATCGATATTATCTATCTTACTTGACGTAACTACCAACTAGGCTGTTGTATGCACAACATTCATAATTCACCTAATAGATATTGCCCGGTAACTGATACTCCTATTTCGCTACACTAATTGATCCACCAGTACTGCTATGCTAAACAAGTAATAAAAATAACACCTACAACGAAGGGAACAAGGAGCCCACGCCTCGTGAATATTAATTGCCAATAAAATCAAATCAATTCGCCGTATGCTGCTCGGTAGAGATGTACCCACCAGACCCCCTGCACAGCAGGACCAGAATCCAAAAATGGAACATCGTTCTGCTGTGCGATATGTTTAATTATCGCTCGATCAAGGCTAAGCACAAGGCAAGCAAACTGTGCGTGATTAGGTCTCCTTAAAAGCTGTCAACCAACTCCTGTCTCAGCGGGACTCTTTTACTTTATTGAAATTTGTTTTTCCACACTGTTTAGTCTACCATCGACTCGAATTCGATGCTAATTTTTCATCACTTTTGTCATGCTTTCGGAAAAGTTTTTCGCTTTCGCTGCAACAGAACTTCTTTGAACTTTAAAGATTTCCCTTCTTAGTAGTTTGACAATTACAAAGTATCCGCGACCTTCAATTATGAATGTTTTTCCTTCAATATAAAAGAATTCATTTTAAAATGTAGCAATGCGCCCGATGGACCTCTGCGCATAGAAAAGAGCAACAATAAAAGCATTCTACTGCCTTCTCGCAAAACGCTACAACGGAAAGTAAAATTTATTCCAGGTCATAAATTAAACACAAACGAAACGAAAACTTGCTCAAATGTCTTACTCGTTTGTTGCTTTGAAATTTGCTGCTCGGCGACCCATTGGAATCCTTTCGTACAGCAGAATGTCAAACAAAAGTGTTTAAAAGTGTGCTATTCTAGCTGTGCTCCATTTCGAAGTTCAACTTTCGCTTGCAAAATGTAACTAAAAATTTTTGCACTCACGTAGACGAGCTTACGAGACCAAAGTTGGGGAACGTGATTGCAACCAGAAAAAAAAAGTGACAGAAACATTGTAGAGAATTTTTTAACAACGACTCTTTTGAACGAGCGTGGGTTTTAATTACAATCTTCACTAAACTATTGAAAGTAATGGTTAAATATCTTTGTGGCATGGTAGCAAAGTTTTGCAAAATGTTTTGAAATTTTTAGAAAATCTAGCGATCTGTCATACATTCGCTAGTTTAGCAGCTCAGGAAAATATAACCTCCTGCATATTTTCGTAATGAGAATGGAATGATGCATTTAAAAAGTGAAAAATCCTCCCTGCCGGAAAGTAAGATTATGTATGTTTTGAGATAAGGCGGTTTTGTTTCGTAAAGTACTTCTTTCAACGAGCAAAATGATATGTTTTTGAAATTAATTTGCACATTACAATAAGTTGGGTGTCACAATAAATGTCACACACATATTTTTTTATTTATTTTATGAATAATTAATTATGACGGTACAGTGCCGTATTGTCCACACCGCTTGTGTTGAATAAATTTTATAATCATATTGATAAGGCATTTCCTCCATGTAAGGAGAGACATTGAATTTCAAAATATTTATGTAAATACATGAGAATCTGTTGAAAAATTATCTTAAATATTTGAATTTGTTATCAAATTAGGAATTTGCTTAATCAATGCGGTAGAAAAACAGTCCGAAAAAACATTTGACATAACAAAACATAATTTATAGTAAAAAAAACTCTTGGAATGCACTGGAGAGCACTGTACGCAGACAAATAAATGTTCGTGCTGTCTTAACGATGTCTATTTGTTCGTTGCAGTCCAGACCATATCGTAAAGATCAACAATAGAACGGCCACAACACCACCGGAATTCGGATATAATGAACCTCCATCATCACATAGACACAACAATAGTCCTGGACCATCAAAACGCACAACATCCACCAATAGATCATCATCATCATCATCATCATCATCATCATCATCATCATCATCATCACCATCATCATCATCACCATCACCACAACCATAACCGAGTATGCCCGGGATAAGGCAAAGAATAAGGAGGAAATGCCTTATCAATATAATTGTACTTTTTTTTTCAACACAAGTGGTGTTGACAATACGGCATTGGACCGTCATAATCAATTGTAAATAAATAAATAAATAAATAAATAAGTAAAAAAAACTACTCAGTGTTCAAATTTAAAAACGTTATAAAATGCGAGTGAAATAAAATTGTTCGAATATTAAATTAATTATTTAATTTTTTTATGACGGTCCAGTGCCGTATTCTCATCACCGCTTGTGTTGCATAAATTTTGTTATCTTATTGGTAAGGCATTTCCTCCTCATTCTTTGCCTTATCCCGGGCATACTCGCTTAGCTAGGCCGTTCTATAGGAATAAAAAAAAGATCTTATTTTAAAGAAAAATGAAAAAAAAACCTTCTTAACCTCAACCTGCTCTCTTACTCTCCTCTAGACAGCCAACGATTTCTCAAAATCTTTAGCTAATTTTTAACTTTAATTAACTCAAGAAGGCAAAAAAACTAGAATCCTCCAAATGGTGATTTTTACATAACTACGACCCTTTATATCATAATTACATTTCAACTGCTTTAAAATATGTCGTTTGTTTGTTTAAGTTTACGTCTGTTTTTGAGTTTGTATATACATATAAAAATAATGTTCGAGATCAAGAAGGTCGTGAGGACAAGAAGAAGAAGTGTTTTAAATAATTGCCTTTTTTATTCGCTTTATCCAACAAGAACATTTTTTAATGTTTTTGTTTAATTTTTGAATTTTAATTCCAGCAAAAGTAAATATTCATTTTGTTCAGTGATCTGTTAAGTGACTGTATAAATCATATTTTGCATACGCTCGTGCTAAAGCATAGCTAATGAATTGCTTTTAAAAACCAGGCTTGTTCTTTAGCAAAACGCCGCCGCGTGCGCAAAAGAATATTTTTCGCGTGCGTTAGTTTCTCATCCAGATGGAAATCGAAAGCATTATCCACCCACTGGTGGTCGCGCAGATATGGGCGCAAACTTCAAGTCCATGAGTCCATAGACCTAGAACCGGTCTGGGTGGTATTGCAACCAAACGCAAACTACACACCTCACGCGCCGGTTTGCGACGTCAGTGTGCTGCCAGAGTTTGGAAATCGATCTTAGAGACCTACAAGGGTTGACCACATTCCAGCCAGCAGCCTGTTCTTTGCGGACGTCAGAGCAACGGTGCAGCACCGTTTCGTGACCACAACCGGAATATGACTGCAGCCTTTGCCGGAGTTACAAATCCATTCAATGACAGTGTCCATTGCCAAGTTCAACTTGCACTGGCTACGTTTGATGCTGAAGAACTTGTTTACAACATGGGGCGGCATGGGCTAACATCGGATAATTTACAGACACACGCTGAGTTAAAAATAAATATTTGGTCATTTGTATTTGTTTTAAAGAAGGTTTCGACCGCAGTGTTGCTTACAGACGGTGTTAATCAGGTTACTGGATCTCTTAAAGCATAAAAGATATAAATCAAATTAAAGTAGGATTACAACATTACAGGATTAAAAAACGTGTGAAAAACCAGCAAATTTAATATTTAAGCGAAAGCAAATGAAAGTATCAGACGATATTCAAAACACTACACATACCCATGCCAGCACCCAGCAGAGAAAAAATGATCCAGAAAGAAACATTAAAAATTCATCTAGTACACTCATGAATCCGTTCACCTTTCACCGAGTGCTAATGGTTCGGTGTAAGCTTTTTTTTCTGCCACAAAAAAAACGTTACATGTAAAATCTGGACCGTAAATGGTTCTGCTTCTAAAGTAGTAAACCCAGTGACGGTATTCGTCGGAATGATGGATATTAAATCAAATGTATGCAATCACATTTTAGAAATAATTCATTTTACCTGTCGTTTTCGGTTTTGCTTTACTTGCAACCAGTCTACCCATAATCTCAAATTATGCTCACAATGATCCATTTGGTTGTTTCGTTAAATTTACGATCACCCAGGGGTTAAGGAAATTGCTTACCATGAACACTTATTTCACAATGATTTAAAGGATGAATTTGCGGGCGGTCTAATGTAAAAAAATTTAATAAACTATTGTCAAATACGTGTTTGTTGATAGACAAAACATAAAATTTATTTTAAAATTTGAAAAGGTTTGAAAATTAACGTAATGAATTACATGATTGTATTCAATTCTATGTAAGGTTAGGAAAGGTTTTTCTATTAATGACACTACATCGCCGTAATAATTGTGATTTTAAAGAATTTTTTATCGGATTGTACTGCCAAAACATCAAGAAAATAATGCTAACATAAATTTGCATTGAGAAAATGAACAATTTTTGTTTTTAGATCAATCAGGATTTATCGGTTATCGGGCTTGCTTCAACAATGATAGATATGACCAGTAACAAAAACTTTGAAACTTATTAGAAACTTACATTTCAGAAGCATTTTACAAAATAAATGGATAACGTCCTTCATTAGAAGTTTGTCCAGAAAAATCTTCTACAGTCGAAAAGATTCAGCGACTTATTCTGAGTGATTGATGTGATCCAGGATATTTTAGACCATAATGGCGAATGCTCTGACCTCTGGATCCTTGTCGCAGAACGATTGAAATAAAACACAAAATCTGCTGTTGAAGATGGGTCCGACTATTCTAATGAATGGTCGGGATTTGTTCACTGTCAGATGCATTCTTCGTTGAAACTTGAAACAGTTGTAATAAGTCATTAGAAAGTGCCTCACTATCTTCAGCTTAAGCAGCTCAAGCATACTTTTAGTACGAACTACTATCAAATTGTAGTTTCATAGCTGCTTTCACCACAGCTTCTCGAAATTAACTGAGAACACTGTTTATTGTTGACCTCGAAGGATGGTTAGGTAGATTGTAATTACACAGGGTCATTACATGGGAAATTTGTAAAATTATTTCATTTTTAAAATTAAAAATAAATTCACTTTTCCTAATACATAAAAACCACTTCATCCAGATTATCCCGTTTGGTATAAAAATCCTTCATTGAAATCATTCAGACGACATGTTGTCTTCCTATTCAATATTTTCTGCTTCCCCGATTAAATTTATTTCATAACTTGTTTGAAAAAGTAACAATAAAACCAATATTAATTAGAATCCTTAAAAAGATTTTTTGATTTGCAAGAACTCCGTATAATCTTTACTACACCGCAAACACTCGCATCATCTATCATAGTTATTGGTGTCTACCAAATCTTATCTTTTTTATCTATAATTTACACATTTTTCGTGATACTGCATTAAAACGTTTCCGTAGTAACGAGGATCCCCACCATCTCATTTGACTGTGTAATGTGTACACAAAAACCATTGCTTCCTACGTCAGCCAGCAATAATAAAGCGTTAGCTGATTTCACTTAAAATTCAGATTTGCTCCCAACTCTAAATCTACCCACAGATCCGGGGCCGAGTCGATATCCCAAATGATTCTCCGGCCATGTCGTGGTGGTGGTGGTGAGAAATTGTTATCTTGTGTTCCCTTTCATCTTTTGTCCAAGATGGTTGGTATCTCTGTAAATATTTGCGCCAGAATACGCTAGCATACAGGCACGCATAAAGTACATTTTATTCGACTACAATTTGATCCATGGTAAGAAAAATCCATCCAGTCTGTCCTGTTCTTTCTACCAAGACAATCGGTTAAATTTATTCGAAAATGAATATCCTAAACGATACCCTTCGTTGTTAACCCAACCAGTTTCATCCTTTCGTTCACACTTTCCTGCTCTCTTAAATGTCATCCAACAAAAAACAAAGAAAAATCTTCATCAAAGTGACACTCCGAAGACGGCCAAAAGACGATAGCCGGAAAATGAACTGCTGAATGTTCCGTTTTTTTATTATTTGAAAATGGGTTTTTTGTTCTTTGTGCTCCCTTTTCTCTTCTACTTACAACCCATCACTATCAAAGAACCAAATAGAGAACAATAAAAATGGGTTATCATCAACAGTGTCAGCAGCGTGACACTGGGCAAGAGGAACGCATAAATATTAGACACCCCGAAAACATTTAATGGGGAACCTTTGGGGATGGTTAAAATGAAAAACGTACACTTTACCACCAAAAAATCGCCCACACAATTCAAATCAATAAAATTATGCTTCTTTTACTCGCGACTATGAGCCCAGGCAGAGGAGTCCTCTGCCGAAGGAAGCGCCAGAGCAAATATAGCAGAAAGTGAAAAATTCTTTCTCTATTTGTGTGGCTCAGTTTTTTTACTGCTTAGCAATTCCGTATGGGTGTGCCTGCAAAGTTCGAACGCATGCACATGAAATTTCAAACGGAGTTGGAATAAAAAAGAACCAAACGATCCTATCAATTCTCCATACTCATCAGCATGCATTTCGTTCGCTTCAGCCATTCGTAGGCTAATGGAGTTTTTTCTTCAAGTTGGGCTTATCTCAGCACAAAAAGCGTTTCAGCACACAGTAATGGGGTGGTTGTTATGCTTGCTTGTGCATGGAAAACAAGGGAAATTTGTACGCTACAGAGAAAACACAACACGCGAAAAGAAAACTCACACTGGTAAGTGTAGACAGCCCAAAACGCTTCACTCGGGAACAGTGAAGGGTCTCGATTGCCTACACCAAAATCATGCTGGGCAGAAAACTAACAGCTTCCCACATGCCAGTATCTCTAAACAACCAGAACAGCAGTGAATACGGTTGCTGTAGCTCGTCGCTGTTGTAATCGGATTCCAGGAACTTCATCATTAAGAATGGAAATGAGTGAGAACTTACAGAAAATATCGCTTTCGGTGTCGAATATGACGAGCTTTTGCCCTAGATTCTCCCAGCTGTGCCACGCTCGTCCGGGTGGATGATACTTCTGGCAGAGCAATATACAAGCAACAAACCGCCTGCAAACCCGCACGACATCAACATGGCATAAATCACAGGTTTGGAAATTAATTTTCACCTTCCGGGGAACAGGCCGGCCGAACTGATACTCCATGCCAGTGGAACGATAGCAAGCGTTATTTAAACGGAACACGAGCACTACGATAAGCATAATTAATTTTCCTAACCTATAATCGATGTCACTTTTGCCAAACTTGGGGCACGCTCGTGCCAAAGTTCAATCAGTTGTTAGAGTTGACTAGGTGGAGTTGAAGTTTGTGAGGCACCGGAAGGAAAGACTTGGGATTGTTTGATAAGTTTGTTCAAGAACTCTCGCATTTCACCGCAGGGCACAGTAGCAAATGATTTCCCACAGTTCGTAAATTTGTGAACTTACTCTCTCTTTTTACAGCTATTAGCCATTTTGTTACCACGGCAAATACGTGGCAGTCCTTTTTACGCTTTATAGCTTTCTCGCCGATGTTACTGCTGTGCTTCTCACTGGCTACTGTAAGCTTCTGCTGTAGGTAAAAGCAATCGTTTTTCGCCCCTTCCATCGGAAACTCAAACAGGCTTCGGCAATTTGGTAAATAGTTCAATGTTAAATGGGATGAGCTTACGCCGTGAAGCAATGCGGAGGCAACTGATCAGGCTTTAATTAACCTTGAGAATCTCGATCAAACAATGGTACATCGACAAACAAAGTTTTTGGGTGGACGAGAAAAGAACTATGAAAAGAGCATCGTCCATTCAACCGGGTGGCAATCAAACCACACTCAAGAAGATGATCGAGAAGATGAGTAATTCACATCAGCTATATTATTGTGCGTTTTCAGGTAGACGAGTACGTTTGCACATTCATCATTATGTATCTAGCAGGGGTTAGCAACCAATATTGAAATCGACTGAATAATGAGTTTTTCAATAAAATTATTAGCAAAAAGGAGGGATTTTAGAAACAAACGTCACTGACGATTAACATTTATTACGATTTACTGTTTTTCTCGTACAACGCAGTCATCGAGTAGTCGTCGAGCAGTGTCGAATAACGAAGAGACGAATGAAGTTTAATGACTGAAAAGCTTTATAAAACGCAAGAGCTATGAGCCATCAAAATACGACAATACGGCGTAAGCCATCATACTTAAAATAAATTTTAAAAATAACCATCAAAATATAATATTACCGAATGACATCTCTTTAAGCAATATTTTATGTTATTACTGACCGAGAGCAGTTGAAAATGGTGTAAAAAAGGCTTATCTCGTATAAAACTCTGGATTACGCAAGACATTGTAAATTACCGGGTTGCCTTTCAAACGTTTGATATGATCATTGGATTCTGAATAAAGCTGACGTAAATTTGCTCATATTTTGTGAAGTGAAGTGGCGAAAAATAGCGTAAGCTAGAACATAAATTTAGAAAAGCTTTTTTCCATAGTTCAAAGAGAGCATGCCACATCAAATGTGCCATCAGTATAATATTGTCAGAAACACGCGGCTTGTAGTTGAGAAACCCTCTTTTATGAATAAGGAAAGCTAAAATTATTTACAGGATTCAAATATAACTCTTTCATTTAGAAGAGTAAGAGAAGAAAAGCAAATACAAAAACTAGTTAGAAATGCATGAAAATTGTACAAAATCTATTATTTATTGCAATAATAGCAAAAAGTTCACTAATTAATGTAACAAAATTACAAATGCAGCCGTCATACTTTAAAGAAATAAAAAATTTAAAAATCAACAAAGAAATTTTTTTTTGCTTGCTTAATTTAAATTTTTTATTCTTATTTCCTCCCTGATAAACAAATCTTCTTACTTAGATCACCGAAATATGCCAAGACGCTTGTGTTCCGATGACCTATCTATCTACGATGGGATGGAGTGGAAGCTTTCAAGAATGAAAACAAATAAACAAACAAACAGACAAACAAAACAAAAAAAACACACATCCAGACTCAGAATTCTGTGGTAAAGTCTGCGGATAATTACGATCTGTTATCTATGGAGATTCTTGGAGCAACCCCCGGCCATAGTCTCAAGAGTTCTCCGCACGTTACGCCAGGTAACTTTTGATATATTCATTCATCGCTTTCAAGATGCTGGTTAACAAAACAGCACAAAAAACTTTATTTCACACAAGCCGCAGTGTGCCGCTCTTGGTTAGGTTTTGAGTGTATGTGAGTTTTTGTGGTTAAGACAAGCTGGTTACTGCTCGAGTGTTCCACGCCTTAAAAAATATGAGCATACCATTCTGAGGCTCACTCCGACGTGTGTAAAATTTACATCCGCAACCAGATAAGCTTGAATGCTGATGCTCATAAAACAAGCCAGATTTCTACAGACAGTTTACAGAAGAAATGCAGCAACTTTTAACTTTCCGGTTTTAATAACATTTCTGAACAAATGGACTAAGACATTACGAGGTTATCCTTTTCGCAGTTTTTTGCCACTAGTTTTGGGTCTCAGGTGTATGTGTGTCTTATCAATCGGCATCAATCTTTGATATGCAATGCCAAGAGCAACTTTCCATATCAAAACGTTAAAGTTAACATCATCCTCATAATTTCATTTAAAGCGTAAAATGATCCATTCGACATAACATTTTTGAATCAATCAAATTCCGTTCCAGTGATGTACCAGATAAATAACGAATTAAGCGCCTCATAATATCCCAACCACTCGCCAGGAACTCTTCACGTAAAAAATACGCCACACACCAGAATCTGACCCTCCTCCACGGTAAACAATGGTGGAAAACTTTAGACGAAGCTACAAGGAAACAAAAAGCAAGAAAAACAAAATTCAATGCTCAGATAAACAAGCTGCTTATGGGGACCATGTTCCAGGAAATGGTTTCTAACAACGCACGTTACCTATCTAGCCGGAGCAGTAACAGCAAATAAAGTTACCCTAAAGCAGTGGGGATGACTTAAGTTTGACGAGCTTGCATCACCACCTCTCGAAACCCCTGCCGGGATGAAACATGATTTAGAAGCTTATGCTATCGCGGTGGTTTATGGTATTTTGCTCCACCACGGGCAACCTTGTGTACCTCCAGCGGAAAGTGGAAAAGTTTTTGACATTCATTTGAAATTCCTCACGGATGAAACACAATTGTGCTGCCCAAATCTATGAATCTGGGCCTGAAAATCACATCGAAAATAATAAGAAAGATAATCTATTATTCTTGAAGTACAATAGGAAGTAAATAATTTTTGTATTTCAATTTCTACCTGTTCTGCGCAAGTTCTTTGGGGCAAGTTCAGCCATTTTTCTCACCCCGTATTATCGTATTCCCTCGACCAGGCTTCCAATTTTTGTACACAAAAACAAACGATGGAATATGTTTACTGAACCCAACACTTCGTAGACATGGATTCTAGTTTTTATTTCCTTTCCTTTTCTTGTTTGGCTTTCCTCCTTTGCTCCTTCACAGATCATCTTCTCTTATTCAATACGGACGTGTGGGTTTTTTTTTTCTTTCTCTCCTCTTTTCATTGCTTCACCATAACCTCCCGCAGGCCAGCGGTGAAAGGTGTGACTTTGTTTACGTTGTGGAAAAATAAATATAATAATGCTACCACACCGGTGGCCGAAACCGAGACGTCGAATCGATTGAACGCGCAGCGTGGCGAGCAACTCGAGTGATTTCGGGTATAACCTCAACGGATGGCCATTAGTGAAATTGAGCCGAAATTGAAAACATTCCAAATATGTTGTAGCTCAATGCCATTTGGATGGCTGGTGCAAAAAATAATGCATGGAGAGATTTTATTTCATTCGGTTTTGTGTGATTCTAATCGCGATTATGGTTGCGGTAAAATTGAAAAATTATTTTAAAAAAGTCGAGAGAACTTCACCAGCCATTTCTGGAATTTCTTGACTAAGTTTAACTCTAAGCTCGATAGTTTGTGCGACGAAAGGGAAGGAGGTTTGGGCGGGGTTCGATAACCGGTCCTCGCGTATGAGAAAGGCTACCACTTCCGTTTCGACCATTTTTTAAATGGCTTGAAATGGTATGGCAGATTTACTTTAATTGCTCAAAATGGCAGATTTACTATTATAACCTTGATTATTTATTTTTGTTGATCCTTGAATACTTTGTTTTGTTTGATTCCAGGTACAAACACTTAGCTAGATATCATCCGCACGTATTTCAATCGAACTTAATCAGCATACTTAAAATATGAACCAATTACACAATCTACATCTCGCGGTTGTATATGTGCAGCGAGATGAAGTGCAACATACAATTTTACCAATCATCCCGACCCATCGATTGTTCATCCTTAGCACTACACGAGTGTGTGCGTGTACTCGTGTCTCCCGAAGGTGCTGCTAAAACAACATTGCACACACCCTAATTAGTTGACCCTTTGTTTGCTGAACCTAATACCTTGCACAAACTCTTCACTAGACACAGTAAACTATCGTCTGCCATTTTCTATTCAAGCTTCACGCTCCACTCATGATATACTGATCATAGACAATAACAAAAGTGCACTCGGTTGATTGACCTGAACATGCTATTGACACAGTAATGAACTAATCTAGCAGTTTTTTTATTTGTTTCATACAGCGCTTCGCATTCTGCTGCACGAAATACCTGCAGAAAGCTACTATCCTTCCTCAAATAATAATTTACTCTTCAATCACAATCAACCAACAAATAAAGCTTTTTTGGGAAAAATTTAAATGAAAACAACACCCCAACAATTTTCACATACAGTCTTTATCAATAAACTTCGCTTCGATGTACACCCAAATGAATCTGCCAGGAGCTTTTCGATCCGTTAATCCGTATATCAGTTGCATTACAGAGACTCGATTCGACCTGACTAGTGGTAGTTCGTTTTTTTTTGTGATTTTGTCATACTGCTCACAAAATTTCATACCGCATGTGTTTCCTTTTTTTTCGGTGTCTCCATTCTGAGCCATAATCGATGAAATGCATCCTTCAATCACCGATCGATGGAATTAAATTAATCGACGCAATTCGGTTTCACGCTTGTATGATTTGCACTCACACAGTCAATCACCTCGCCTCGTGGGCGAGCACAGTCACGATTTTTTCCTATTTTCCTGCCCCTCATATTCACCACACATTTCACTTGATTTGCAAAACTGTGAGGCACTCGCTTCCCTCTTTGCTACATGGGAAACATTTTCATACAAATTTTTTGGTTATTTTTTTCCTATTTTTGGAAATTTCCAACAAATCTGGAATGAATTTTCCCGAGTCTGTGAGGCGACAGAGGAGAGTAATAGGAACGATTGGATTTATGTGTAAAATAGCAAAATTGAATTTAGGAAAGAGATTTCGCGTCACACAATCGCACATCCTCACAAGCGCCCGTACTGACCGTATTGATTTTTTAGAACATGCATTAAATTTGATTGTATCTTCTTTACGTTTAACCAATTTTTTTATATTTTGGGGTTTTGAGTACACATTCTACAACAAATACACAATAACGTTGCGCATTAACTTATCACACTTAGCCAATCAAACCATTTTTCGTTTGGCAGATAAACCACACTCAAACCAGAACGCTTTACCAATACGCTATGCCGCTATACCCACCCTGACAACTTAAAATTGGCTCACAACTAGCACTGTGCACGCGCAACCAATAGGCACCTTTTCTTCAATTGGTCTGATGAATTCAACAAGTGTGACTTCCCACGCGTACTTGCAAACGGCCAAACCAAGTTTGGTTAGATCTCATCCAAACAAGATCGAGCGGGCTTGCTGTACACGATCTACCCTTAACCCGCTCCGGTAAAGATCGTGGATAATTTGATTAATGCACTCCACTTCACTTACTTCACACCAATCATTTTTTCTCACAATGCACAACCCATAACAACCATCTTCAAAGGAAACAATATCACCACGATTTCTTCGCTTCACTTGGATCTTTTTCCCAATGTCACCACGTGTGTAACGCTTCGTAACGCACCGAGTGCAGCGGGTTTTGCAAGCCGTCCAAAGCGTACAAAATAAAACTGTTCAGCACGCAACTACAGGTATACCACAGAACCGGAACCGGGTGAACCTTTCGCTCGTGCGGTACGAATGATAACTATCTTTCCACCAACGCTGTCGTGGTTTATCGGCACCGGTGGAGACTGCGACTGGTCGGCACTCAGCGTGAGTGTCGAATCCCGCGCTGAGTGCATCGCTGAGTAACGGTGATGGAGACGCGTGGTCGTCACTCACACCGATGTGAGTGCCAGCGTGTGGATGCTGTCATTCACTGCGAGAAAGGGTATCAAACGTAATGCCTGTGGCTGTTTTGATGCATGTTGATAGACCTACCGTGGTAAAGTATTCAAAGTTTCGTGCCAGCTTCCTGACGCATCCGGCAACAAGAAACTATTAAAATTTCAGCAAATGATGTGGATAGCACATCATGATATAAACGTTATTTCAAAAGTAATCCTGTGAAAAGATGTTACGGGTCTGTCTAGAAGATCTACCTACAAGACTTTAAATTCATCATATTTTAGATAATCTACACGAGACACGAGTCGCATCCAGAGAAAGGAAGAGAGTAGTCATAGACCAATGACCCTGGAGGTTTTAGAGCTAGAAACAAGAAGAAAAAGAAAAACTTTTGTAGTCTGCGAAATAAGTTCTGTCCAGCACTGACGGAACCTTTTTAGGTCTCGTTCTAGAGGAAGATGCTCACAAGGTTCTTGTGATGTGTGGACAATAGAGAAGCCGGTACAATGACAACCTAAATATGCTGCTCAACGATCTCACTATGTTACGTGTCATGTGTAGAAACACATGTTTTGTCAATTGGGTTAAACGACCAAACCATTTTTACCGTTTAGACGGTTGTGCTAGGAGAGCGAGAAAGAACAGCGTAGGTAAACCTCAAACGGAAGGGACCAAGAACTATTGACAGATGATCCTGACAGTTGTATTGCAGATTTTTACGTCTCCTACAGATTGTTCACGTCATGAGAATGCCACCGTTCTGGATCGTTCAGCCGAAAATCGAATTTTAAGGATGTTTACATAGACTGGAGAGACGAGACTCAGATGGTGATGCGAATGATATTCCTAAAGTGCTAGAAATGCCAAGAGATTGGATTGGCAGACTTTAACGTTAAACAATGCAGACTTTTCTACCATGCCCTTTACAACGCGCGATGAGTAGCGATAAATAATTACTCAATCACCAAAATAATTGTATCTTTACTTAAACTGTGACGTTTCATGCGGTGTTTTTTTTCTGGAACTGTTTCTGTTCGATTATGCCGAACAAATGCAAAGGAATAAGCAATAAAAATGGTAAAGATAAAGATAAATTTTAAAAATATTTATAGTAAAGCTCACAAAAGATTATGATTATGTTATTTCCAACTTACCTTAAATAACTTTTTTTACGTTTAATAATCTTTGGAGCCTTTGCTTCGAAGCAGTGGTGTATTTTCACAAACATAACGAATCTGTAGTCCCTACGCCACTGCCAGTCCACGATTATGCCAAACAAATGCGGAGGAATCCGTTCGGTGAGCTTGTAATTTAGTGCTTGCCGCGTAAAATCACCTTCCTATTAACACCCGTGATTTATTTGCCCTGTTGCACCGGGCATAGTATGAAAGGTTCAGCTAAGCTTTTCCCCATTTTCTCTTGCTTCCATTCGCCGATCGTTACTGATTGCTGTCTTCTTTGCAGAACATAGCGGAAAAAATGTTTGCCAAACCGGTGGAAAGATTTACGATGCCATCGTTGATGATTGCAGAGCGTTGGTTTATGTTGCCGATCTTTCAGTCACTGATGGTCGGTCGACTGGTACTACAAAGTTCGACGCTAAACCTTAAACAGTAGCCTTCACCTTCGATGCTTGGTGTGCTTCCAATCATTGCTGTGCAATAGAATAGAACGCCTCGTTTGTTAACCCGTCAGATGAATCATATCGGTTACCAGAATGATTTTTCCTTTTCTTTTCACTCAAATAAAGCGTCCGCAAAAAAGTCTAGACGATATAAGATACTACAGCGACGTGAGTTAATACATAATAAAATTCCAAATTTAAACAGTCAAACCTTTTGTTGTTCTTTTTCTTTTACTGTTTGTTGTTCTGAAAAATGAAAAACGAAATTGATTGCATTACGATTCAGAGAACAATTAGATATGATAAGTAATGACTAATTCAAATACACAACTGTATTCCATATCACACAGCTTAAAACATTCATAGATAATTAAATACTTCATTACCGAAAATACCATCTAGACGAGTTTGACAAATAAATAAACGAAAACCGATATTTATTTATTCGTGATACAATAAAACTAATATCTCTATTCAACATACGATGCAAGAGAGCTGTTATAAAACGTTGTAGAAATTATTTGAATGTCCCTTAATTTACTTACTTATCAGGCGCATCAACCGCTTTGCGGTCTTGCTCTGCCGCAGCAGAATCCAGAACCGCTCATGGTCGTCCCGTACCGTCGTCCGCCAATCCGTTATCCTGGCCTTGTTAGCGGATGATTCCACGCCATCCTCCCACCTTAATCTGGGCCTTCCAAGCCTCCTCTGTCCGTGTGGACGGCCTAAAAGGACTTTCTGAGCTGGGTCGTCCGGTGCCATGCGTATAACATGGTCAGCCCATCGGAGCCTAGTCAGAACGGTACCGTGGAAGCCATTTAATGGCAACGGATACCAAGCATCTCTGGGGACGAACCATCTCGGTTCCAGAAAGCGCGATTAGTGGTTCAACGACGATGTCGACGAAGGCGTCTTCAATAAAAGAAACGATGCTGACGGGCACGCCGCCCGGTGAGGTCCGCCGAATGCTGGTTGAAGCAAAGGCGGACAATGAGAATCTGGTAGCGGTAGTCCGCAAGCTGGAGGAACAGATCTCGCTGCTACGGGTGCAGGTGGAGACGGTGGCCGAGAGGGCCCGAATGTACCTGCGAGAGGCCCGCCAAACGGCAAAAAACCGCGAAGAGAAAATGGACGCAGACAATCGGCAGCTCCGAGAAGAGTTGCGAAAGGAGCGGGAAATGCTGTCCACGCTTTTAGCACAAACCTTTGACCAGCAGCAGCAGCTGCATTCGAGCGCCCAGCAACAGAGGAACGTATAGCAGCAGCAGCAGCAGCCGGACGACCAGCAGCATCAGTAGCAGGGTGTGGCGGCGGCAACGATGGCGTCTCAAGTTCAAGCAGGCTGAGGTGGTACGCCGTAAACCCGCACGTCAACAGCAGACAGCGCCGCACGTAGGGCGACGTGATCGAGGTGGTGCATCAGGCCGGGAAGACGTGGCTTGAGGTCTACACGAAAGTCCGGCGCGCCCTGAACCAGGACGAGAGCGTGCGAGACATCGCTCAACATGTGAAGATGGGCAAGCGGACGCGTCTCAACAACCTCCGGCTTCCGCTCAGCCGGTCCGCTGACACGGAGGGGATCCGCTCCCGCATCCAACAGCTGTTGGGAGAGGATGGAGATTTCCAAGCAAACTTGGACATGAGCTATCTTATAGTTAGCCATGTTGACCCTTCAGTCACAGAAGAATAACTGCGTGATGCTCTCGATGTTGCGATTGAGGGCAAGGGTGACATAACAACGGTCAGTATGTGAAAGCGGACTGACAGCATCAAGCAAGCCCGCGTACGGCTTCCAGCCAAGAAAGCAAAGATGCTCTCTGGAAGCTCCGTCGAACTGTGCAGTTGCATCAGCTACCTGCAGAAGGCCATGGCGGCACCAGTCGAGCGACAGCGTTGCCATCGAAATTTGCATTCGCTGTGGCGTGGAAGGTCACTTCGCCCGTGGATGTGAGGCAGAGATCAAGTGTGCTGTATGAGGAGCAGACGTCGTCATCCTGTCGGAGGTTTACCGGCCGCCAGCGAACAACGGCAACTGGGCGTTTGATTCGTCAGGGACCCTATCCAACGGCTTTGGAGCAGTGTAGTCCCCGGTCTGGTCGCTGTCCATGTAGCAGGAATTGTGTTCATCTCCTGCTACGCCCCCCCCCCCCCCCCCACGTCTAACAGCTTCAGAGTACGTGGCCTTCATGGAAGCTGTCGAGTGGTCATGTTTCGGCTCCACGGCGGCCATGTGCCGCCGGAGACTGACCGCTCGACTCTGGAGCGGATAGCCGGCGAACTGTTCCCAAGCCATCCACCTGCAGCCTGGCCGGAAGACAATACGGACACCACCAACGAGCAGACAGGAACGATGAGACCAGTGACCATATGCGAGCTGCTATCCATAGCTACGAATATGAACAACAAGAAGGCGCCAGGACTGGACGGCATCCCCAACGCGGCCGTTAAGGCAGCGATCAGGAAGTATCCGGAAGTTTTCTGCCGTCTGTAGCAGGACTGTCTGGACCGCGGTGTATTTCCAATGACGTGGGAGAGGCAGCGCCTGGTGCTGCTACCAAAGCCAGGCAAACCTCCCGGGGAAAGCTCCCCTCGCCGTTACTATCCGACGCACAGTACGGCTTTCGTCGTGGGAGGTCCACCATCAGTGCCATCCAGCGAGTCGTCGATGCTGGGAAGACGGCCATGTCCTTCCGCCGCACCAAACATCGCGACAAACGCTGCCTGATGGTGGTAGCATTGGATGTTCGCAATGCCTTTAATACTGCGAACTGGCAGTTCATCGCAGAGCCATTACGCGTCAAGGGGGTCCAGTCTTCACCGCAACGAATCCTGCACAGCTACTTTCAGGACCGAAAGTTGCTAATCGCGACAAACGAGGGTCCCTTCGAGCGAGACATCAGCTCCGGAGTTCCGCAGGGGTCCATCCTGGGCCAAAAATTGTGGAATATTCTCTACGATGGGGTCACAAGTGCACCACTGCCGCAGGGGCCGAGGTTATCGGATATGCCGACGATCTGATTCTGCTTGTCCCGGGGACAACACCGCAGACAGCTGCGGCTGCAGCAGAGGAAGCCGCACGGGTAATTTTTAAGCAGAAGCTAGGGAAGTGCGGAATGGTGAACGGCCACCATCTCCACCCCCGTCACCGACAACGGCTGCTCGACGCGAAGCAGCTCGACTGCGTGTTGTTCGATGGAGGGAAAGACAGAGGGCAGACATGAATGTCCGAAATCTTTTCGAAAGGGAAGATGTCTCGTCGAGCGAAGAGGGGTCAAGTGACGGAAATGGCCTCTCCATACGAGGCTTATCTCCAGCCGAGCTGGCAGCGGCCAGTACGGCGGAGCGCTCAGGACGTTAACGAAGTAAATAACCAGAACACGCGGTTTGTTATATCATGCACTGGAAGGGTCGATAAGGCCTTGGTAGAAGGATAGCGAACAGATGGGCAACACTAAAAATAAAAATTATTAATGTGCTGAACATAATTTAATTGTCCTTCCACACATACGGGGCCAACGATCCTTCTGAGCATCTTCCTCTCGAACGTGACTAAGAGTGCTTAGTGTGTTATGGACAGGGTCCATGTCTCAGAGGCGTATGTGAGTACCTGGACTATAAAGGAACGATATAGTCTCAGCTTCGACCGTCGCAACAGATTTTTTTCAGGTGAGGTTCCTTGTGTCCCTTTATTGTTTGGAAAACTTAAAAAATAGTCTTCGTTCGGCTATTTTTTCTCACTCTTCTGTTTTCCATTGAACGAGCCCAGGTCAAGCGCATCCTGCCCTTTAACGTTCTTTGTTTCATTATTTCTTTTCTAACTTACTTCTCTGCTTTCTAATTGACAGAACATTTAGAACCCAACAAAGGTGTCCAGCAAGAGCCAAAAAAGATTTTTTTTCTTTTTTGAGGAACGGCCTGGCCGTATTGCTTGACTTATTAATACCACGTAGTGCGGATAGTCAGTCCTCACAACGGAGGGACGGTCCGGATGAGATTTGAACCCCGGTCCTGCCGTTAAGAGGCCGGCGCCGATGTCGCCTACACCACTGGGACATCCCTAAAAACGAAATTTAATTAACTATAAAAATACTTTAAGAAACCAATTATAATTTAGTATAAAATCTAGCCTCATCTTTAGACACTCCAACCAATAAAAGTAATGAAAGACAACATACTGAGAACAACAATCTTAAGCACCAAAGAAATTAACATACTGAAGGTTTTTCTATTCCTCTATAAATTTCTATCAATGATGAACAGCTCGAACAGCTGTGAAACCGGATTTAATCTAATTGCTTAGAATAACCATGTTTAAGCTAATCCCATTTTGAATCAATAACTCAACACTTTATTTTTTCTAACAGCTTGAATAGTCAAACAGTAAAAAATATAACAAAATGAAACAATACATTATTGCACAGTAAGAATAATGATCGCTTAAAACAAAAAAGTAAAAGACACATTTGTCTTTTACTATATTACAATCAGAATCAAATACAATCAGAATCAAAACGGCCAGGCCGTCTCTTTTTAAATAAAAATAACAATCAAGTAACAACGCGGTATTGAACCGTAATAATAAATTATACATAAAAGAAATAAAACAATCAAATCAAATGTTTAAACAACGAAAAATCCTTTGTTAAATAAGCTATTTGTGAATGCTAAGCTACAAAATAATAAAAAATATAAACAAATATATTTTTCCATATACAACTAAACTTCACAATATAGTATTGGGTATCGAATCGCGACCAAATCATCTTCTTGTCACAAAACCATAAAGACAAGAAAACCAGAAATGGCAATCCATTAACATCTAACCTCTCTAGACCACATATAAGAAGGAGAAAAATAACAGAAATGTGTAGCTCTTACTCAATCGCCACGGGAAAATATTTGCATATGTTTGTTTTTAAGTTGCATAAACATATACAGCCATATCGTTTCTCAAGGATACAAATAAATCTAATAATAGCTAAAGTTTTTCGATTTTTTTATTAAACACCTTTTTTACGCTCCTCATCTTTCGCAATATTTAAATTACGAACTTCGCGAAATTACAAAACTGACTGAAAATTGATAACCTTACCATCAGAAAAACCTGGTACAATCAGTATTGATATTAGCAATAGCTTCCACCACAACCTCAAACCTAAACAAACATTTTATGGATTTACCCCTGAATCACTTGTTCCGTCTCATAAACCTGCACCACTACTGCACATTACTTTCAATCCAATCCATGTACTTTGACACGTTGGTGTAAACACCTGGATAACCGGCAGTCCCACACTTACTCAATCCAAAGCTAACGACACCAATCACATACCAGGCACCGCCGAGTCTTGTCATCAGTGGTCCACCAGAATCACCGGTGCAGGAATCCTTGCCTCGTTCTCCACCGGCACACATTTGCTTACCTTGCAGAACTATTCCTAAGCCTCTATAAACCTGCGAACAGTCGCCAAGATCACGCACATTCAGTTCAACCTTGAGCTTCTTCTCACTAGCAGCACTAGTTTCCGTTCTGCCCCAGCCGGCAGCGAAGCTGGACAGCCCGACAAAGCTTCGGCTACGTAGCGGTTCCGCCACTGGTAGACAGATGGGTCGTATCGTTCGGGATGTCGATACATCTCGTGTGAGACGTATCAGTGCAATATCGTTCGCGTGGCTTGTGTCTTGCGCGTTGTAACCGGTGTGGACAATAGTCCGCTCTGCTTTCAGATCTATCGGCTGTGCCGAACAGATACCATTCGAACAATCGTTCGCCGAGCTAAGATCCCATTCGCCGAGCCGTATTTGGTTGCTGTCGCGAGGGTAGAAAATGGTTAATTGTTAGGATAACCCAATCGGACCATAACCTAACGCCCCTACTTACAGTTCCCAACCACGAGGAAGTGATTGAACGCAGTGAGCTGCCGTCAGAATGTATCGAGCGTTGATTAGCGCTCCTCCACAGTGATAGTTATACAAACCCCCCGGTTTCCGATACTGAATAAGCGCCATCCACGGGAACTCTTCCAACTCCGTAGACTGACCACCAACGACACGGTCCGACAACTGAATGCCGCACTGTGGCGATGTCGGAAGTGCATTGTTGATGGTCTGTGGGCCAGTGAGAGCTCCTTCCGCACAACAAACCTGGTATGAGCAGACATTCATTCACCTTGGGTTGCAGACTATCTCACTTGCTCGTACAACTCACCAATGTTCGGCGATCCAGCTCTCCGCAGCGACTGTTCGCAAGGAATCTCGTATCGTCCGGCGTTGTAAAATACTTGTTGTATAAGGCCAAAAGTGGCGGACATTCGCGAAACAAGATGCATTTGCCTTGCTGACCTGCAGGATTAACACAGCTTTGACCTAGCTCTGAAAAAGAAAAAAAAAGCTTTGATTAGTAAATATTCGGGTGTATAAAAATTTCCAACACGCTCACCCAATGCCACAGCAAGATATTGTGTATGTAATGCTCCCAGCAACAGCAAACACCGATATATCTTGATTTTCATCATAATTTCGTTTATATTCTATTATGATATAATCACAATTCGCAAGATGATGCGTCCAGGCACAACTGTCTCTTCTGGCTGGTTAACATCAACTGCTGGAATTCTGACGGGCGGATGCAAGAAGCAGCTAGTTTACGAACCCGTTTGGCAGCACCAACACCATTATTGCTCTCGCATGCGGATGGCGCGTGCAACGCGTGTATAGAAAGTCTTAAATTAAAGCGCTTCGAAACCGGGTATTCCCTGTCGAGTTCCACCTTGTGGGTGGTTTTGAAGATCATAATGCGTTGTGTTATTTCCATATTACATTTTTTGTTTTCTTTCATACGCAGCAGAGACATGTCAGCTTCGAGGCACGCGCCCCCAAAGGGGTCAACACAAGCACTCATACCGGTAGTCTGCTGTGAAGCCTAACTGGAAGAACAGAACATTGCAACAACGCGATAACGAGTACTACGACACCAAGCGTAGATGACATATGATATAGTTGCTCCGAACGTAAAACTGGAATCTTCTGTTGATGAACTTTTTTTTAAATGCCACAAGGGTACTGAAATCAAATACAGAGAACAGAACTTGCCAGCTGATTGGTCATAGTTTTATTCAAATATTAGATATTTATATCTATTTAATGTTGTCTTTTATCCAGTCCACATATTCAGTCACACTCGTGTATACACCGGGATTGTCTACCGAACCGCACTTTTCCGGTCCCATTCCAACAACCCCAATAAGGTAGAAGAAGCCGTAGAATCGCTGAACCAAACCTCCTCCAGCATCAGCACTACAGATATCCCTGTTTGTGCGTTCACCTATAGCACAGAGCCGAGCTGATTGTTCCAGTTTCGGAGCGCATTTCTGAACCCCCTTCAGGTCAAGGTCTACCTTTAGCTTTTTCGACACGCCGCTTATTGTTGGAGTTATACCCCATCCCGCTACGGTACTAAAACGTTTCGTCATGTTCTCACTTCTAATGGATGCTGCTAGTGGAAGACAAATCGGCCGGATTGTGGCGGTAAAATTCACTTTTGCTTCCAAGCGAATTAACGCGATATCATTACTGTGGCTAGCGTTCCGCGCGTTATACCCTTCATGTACGATGATCTTGGCGATCTTCATATCAACCACAGGTTCGTTACAGTATTCGTGCTCACAGTCCAGTTTTGTCGAAAGATCCCACTCGCCGAGCCGTACCCCATGGCTGAAATGAAAACAATGGGAAACAAGAACGAATCACAGTCAGGATCAACTAATCACCTAATGAAAGAGCTTGATGTTTGTATACTAACATTATCCACCCATCGGGAAGGGAGCTAACGCAATGGGCAGCAGTTACGATGTGACCTTGATTGATAAGAGTTCCTCCACAGTGATAGCCGTAACTGCCGTCTGGTTTAGCGTACTCAATCAATGCAGTCCAGGGAAAGTCGTCGAGCTGCGTTAGCTGTCCTCCATAAAGACGCATTGAGTTTTGCGCCCCACAGTCTGGAGGAGATGGTAAATCGAGACGCGCATCTGGTGGCGGACCTGCACAACATACCTGCATAGCAATCGATGTTACTACGATATCTACTTGATTCTCTTACTTTCCTTCGAATCTCAACCTACCAAAGGCCTTCTTTCGTATGTACCACAACGGCTTTTCGCCAAAAATAACCTATCCTGAGTAGATACTTCAGCTTGTCCGATGACGTGCAGTAGCACGTCACAGTGTCGAGTGGGAACGCACTTGCCCGGTTCGCCTGCAGGATTCACACAGAATTCACCTATGGTTTCTCTTTCTATCGATTATTTTGAAGAAATAGTTGACATTACTCCAGCGATGATCATTGTGACGTTATTACATGCTTACCCGAATTATCAAGAGACAGTGCTGCTATTTCCACAGATATCGCAATTGCCACAAAAACATGGTACGGCTTCAAACAAATCATCGCTGCTATTGGATTGCTTTACGATCTGTTCGACACGACAAGAGACGTTTCAAACTAGCTTGCACAAAACGTACTGCGTCAAATTCACATCATTAATGCTCTTATATGATTTACGATTATCACTGCACTGCTCTCGGCACTACTTCTACTAGTACACATAAACATGGGCTACGAGAATTTCCGAAATTATTTACACGATTTTCAATAAAACCTTATTTGTTTATTTTAGAGCATGAGCGACTCATGAGGGGTATGGACTTAATTGATCAAATTAAATATTTTTTGCTTATGAACAAAATTAAGTCAAAAGACAAAATTAAGACAAAATTAACAGTAAGACAGCGCTTTGCTTGAATATTATTATTCCGCTTAAATATCATTCATATTGAATTAAGTGATAAGCATACAAAAAAAAACAAAAATTTATTGATGCGTTTGAATTGTACGCATTTGCATAAAGACAAACAGACCAATAGAAACTGCTTTGTATGAGCCAAATTACGAGAAAAACTATTTAACTTTATTTACTCACAAGAATAACTTTACACTGAACAAGTTTCCCCTAGCTCTAGAAAATTTCAAATATTTGGTGAGTTGAAATCCAACACACACTCAGAAACGACGACGAAATGCACATCGAGGGTTACTCTACTATCTACTGGATAGGATAGAAGATAAATCAATGGAAGTCTCCATGAGATTAAATTCACATCACTTAGAATCATATCGTGATTTCGATACCCTCTTTCACGCTTTAGACAACCGTTGTTAATATAAATTATAACAGCTAGTTTTAATTGCAGTAAGCTTACTCATAAGATCCAATATTCCAAGAATTTACAGTACTAAGTTCCTGTACGAGTACCAAGCAATCTCATCTCAGGACATTCCTTAAAATGTACTCCATATGTTTTGATGTTTCGTGCACTGTTTTTCGTAAACTATAATTGATAATTAATTGATACATACGGCTCAAATATAGCCTTGGATCTATAACAATAGCCTAAGATCGATAGGAATCATACAAAGTATCATTCCCCTGAGCTGGCCAAATACAAACGTCGCCTGATCAAGTGTTGTTTGGTACTCAGAGTTACAGAAACGCGATAGTTTGGATTAATGACAGGATAGGACAGGCACTTACTCCGTCAGAACGTTATTTATATAAGTTAGGTTATTTTGTACTTGATTAAGCGAGTAGCATGGATCTGCCAGTTGATTTGATTTACCTTGGGTTTATAAGACAACCTTAGACAACATATCCCACGACTATATCTCTAGACTAGAACTACTGCAACACCCTCAAAAACTAATCACGCCCTACTAGACAAAGCCAAGGGCCTTTCTCCTATAGAGCTCGCTTGTACTCATGCAACACGAAGGTTTGCTCGTATCTCTTCAACGGGATATAGCGTCTGAAGTCTGAATTAGGTGAGTCAAACCGTAGCTCTGGAATCCCACAAGTTCAACAACTTTCTTGAGAACAGAGGTTTGAATTGTACTGTGTGGATGTATTGTGTAAAACGATCGTTGCACAAAAGTTTTCAGATTCTTGATCCCACTCACCAATGTTTTTCTCAGTTTTTTTTTACAGAGACCAAACAGTGAAACTAAGACTCAATAATAATATTTTCAGTTGCCATCTTGAACACATAAGAAGTTACACAATTAGCATTCGGAGGACATAACGCTTGTTTATAAAAAAATGCGTAAAAGCAATTGGTTCTTTTCAAATAGTCGATACGCAGCGTTTTTTGTCCGGCTATGTGATGCATGAACGCCGCAGGTCGAGGGTTTTGGCAGCGAAGCTCCAGTGTACGCACAGCCCACCTTTCGAATTGTAGAACATAGAATGAATGAAAAGGCGATCCAGTGATTTGGCGACTTCGTTGCCGGTCTTCAAAAGGCAGGAGGTTCAAATCCCATCCGCAAAGGTTAATTTTATAGTACATTCCTTTCCCGTGAAAATCAATTTAATCAAAATGTCACCCTCGACCGACGAATGTTAACGATTCTTAAATGCTAACGATTCATAGGAATCTCGAGTGTTTTATCATCAATTATAAAATATACTAACCTTGTTGAAATGCTTTCTGAATAACATTCTCAAGTTCCTGAGTTGTACCTTTTGGTTATGCTTGTGTTTGTATTCTTTTTTCAATAAAAACAAGTTATATGGTATACAGTAGATCTTCCGTTTAACTCAACGTCTTTCATCTCGATGTTAATATTCTATATGAGGTATGTCTGGGGGTATGAAGACGTTGCGACAAGTATTGGGTTTAAGATCTTCTTCCTCTTGGCTTAATGACCTGCTAGTTCTAGTAAATAATTTACTAGACTTGCGGACACGATGTACACTGAATTCGTCCAAAACTATTTATTTCCCTCTTTATAGTTATCGGCGACCCGGCCGAAATGCGACAACGGCGCCGGTTTTCACGCGGTAGGACCGGGATTTTAATCCCATCCCGGACCGTCCTCACGTAGTGAGGCCGGACTAACCAACTACGTGGTATCGGAGAGTCTCGTAAACCATTGGATGGCAGGCGTGACCTGAAGGTCGTTAAGCCAAGAAGAAGCATATGATTGTACAATTCGCTTTGTGAAGTAATAAAAAGGTGAGTAGATCAGACCCACGCACTCCAATTTTCTATGTCAAGCGTGGTGAGTAGGGCACAAATACTTGTAAAAGTTTATTAAAATTAAGTTATCCCCAAATTACAAACCGAAAGGCAAAGGTAACATCGAGGTCAAAATCAAAATAAAAACTGTCAAATAGAGTCAAGTTTCTCGGATGAAAATAACAAATGAAGCAAATTTACACGAAAAGATTATATTTATTGATTTTACAATGCTGCTGGAATATAGGAAAAAAAGTGTATTATTGTTTTATTAGTGCATTGAAGAATATTAAATCTAAATGATATGAAGCAAATGACATTACAAAAACTATGACGAAGTTTAAAATGTTACAAGGGATGTACCACGCATTTATTTATTGAGACCGACGAAGTAGCTAATGTTATTATCTAATGTTATTCCGGATCCAATCGATGTACTGTGTCACATTCGTGTAAACGTCCGGTACACCATTTTCTCCACAATTAAAAAAGCTGGCCACACCGTGCAAATACCAAAAGCCATTCTGCTGTTGCATCAATGGACCACCAGAATTTCCGCTACACGTATCATTCTGCCGTACTGCACGGGTGCAAACCTGTGTCGATTGCAGGGAGATACCATCACGTTGATGGATCTGTGTGCAGTTCTTTGCATCAACAATGCTCAGTTCCGTCTTTAACTTTTTCAAAACTCCATCTTCATGCCAACCGGTAGAATACATAGACGTATCTTCGTGTGGATTATCCGAAGAACTCAGCGGAAGACAAATCGGACGAATGGAACTGGAATATTTTACATCACGATCAAGGCGTATCAGCGCTATATCGTTCTGCCGATTTTTATCTTCAGCTGAATAATCTTTGTGTATAATAATCTTTTCTATCTCCACATCGATTGGTGTGTTATTGCAGAGGCCATCTTCACAATCAACCTTAGAGTTCATATCCCACTCACCAAGGCGCACACTACGGCTGTTGAAGAAAGGTATTTATGGGTGTGTAAGGTTTGTCCGCCATCTGTGAAACTTAAATTCGAAAATAATACTTACAGGCCCCAACCTGATTCAATTGAAGTTATACAGTGGGCAGTCGTTAGAACATAACGCTTGTTGATGAGCGCACCGCCGCAATGAAAATGTGCAGCTATGCTCAGAAAGCTAATCTTCAACAAAGCCGTCCACGGATGCTCAGCTATTGATGTTGTCTGATTACCGGATACATAGTGTGACCATTGTTTGCCACAGTTCGGTGGTTCTGGTAGCAAACCATTGGGGTCCGCACAGCATACCTGAGGATTTGTTGAACAAAAAAAAAAAAAAAACTGAATAAACCTACAATATTGCTGTTAAAGTTGACTAAATGACAACTCACCATCTGCTTTTGATATTTGTATCCATCACACCGGCTTTGGCTCACAAACAAATAATCCCAATATGTCAGACCTTGATAAATTAAGTCCATGATCGATGTGCAATCTGGAATGTAGACACATCTTCCCGGGTGTCCATCAGGATTAATACAACTTTCTCCCAGCTCTAGTAAATTTTAACCCAATATTAACTGACTGCCAACTGTACATAAATCTCAAATACAAGGAAGAAATTCTTACCATGTACTACTACACTTTGCACAGCCCACGATAAAAGGAAAACTAATGGAAGATACGGTATGGATAAGTTAGAACCACTAGAAATCATATTGTTATGATTTTACGAAGCTGTTGAGCAGTTCTGATGCGTTACACCGATGCGAGAAGACAGTTGAGCAATGAGTCAGTTTGCACGTTAAGATTGTTTATATAGTATTCTCAGTTCCGATAAGAAGCAATATACTGAGAATGTTCAACGCGACTGATTAGTTTCTATTGACAAAATGTGATTTCTTACTAAAGTGAACAGGCACTTCTAACTGTTGTGAGAAGAGCCATTTTGTCTATAGCAATGTTGGATTATTGATAACTTTCAATTCATAGAAATCTAGAGAGTGTGTTTAAAATATTCTTCTTGTGATGCGTCGTTATTAGATTGGATTTAATTTACCACAGCTGACACATACAAACCTAGCGCGAGCCTGTCGCTTTTTCTAGTTATAATAACGAATGCTGTTTCCGTATAATTATTCTAAGACTAACGGGGTTCGCTGACTGAAAAAGCTCCCCTAACCTTCGAGGTTGCTGACGCCCGTAAACTCCGCCAATAGGTTAAACCGCTAATGATAATATATGATATATAAATAACCAAAAGGAGTACCTTCGGATCAGCTCCCAAAAAAATTACATAGGACAAAACGTGCAAAATGACATCTGGCATATTTTAGGCAGACGAAGCAAATTTTTTTTTTCGTTTATTTATAGAGGTTTTGAGTCTTAGAGACTACATTCGCCTCTCTCCTGTATAAAAAAAGGATGGTTTAATCTAATACAAAACTATGGCATATGTGGCTTAAGTATTATGGAAAACTATTAAACTATGGAAACTATTATGGCACATGGTATCGTATAAGTTTGAACTATTTCTTAAATTTCTTTGTATAAATGACTGATGCGTAAAAATCTAATGAGGCGGTTCTGCTGGAGTTTGTCGGGTGATAGGATTGTCGTTAAATCAGTTTCTAGTTGATGGGTGGCTCGGTGTTTCGTGTATCCATGGCAAACGGTGACCTATACGAAGGCGGGAAAGGACTCGTTGGAAGTGGCTGGATTCGGTATCTTCCCATGAAGAGGTGTTGTTCTTGATAGGACGGAGTTTGTTGCTGAGGTCTACGTTGTGCCATGTGGAGTTCCAGTGTTGGGAGATGGTGGTGTTGGTGAAGCGGATGGCATCTCGGCGTGAAAGGGTGTTGTGTGGTTCGTCAGGACGGAGCCGACCGTCGTTGGCAAGTTGGTCGGCTTTCTCGTTTCCGTTGATTTCGGAATGACCCGGAATCCAACAGAAAACGATTGTCGGGGATGCAGGTATGGAGTCTAGGAGCTGGATGTGGGAGTCTTTGGAGTTGCGGTGTTCCAGGGCAGAGACGAAGCAATCGATCGCGCCGCGAATGATCAATAAATTAATAGCTACCTTTTTTGTGAAAGCGCAATCCAAAACAATCGACAATATATTGGGGCGATATGTTTAGGTCGGAATTCGCAGCACTCCGTAATTTCTGGGATCGATTTTGAAAACTAATTTCGGAATCGATAACGGTTCTGTCCTTCCAATATTAAGTTTTTCCAACCCATTTCTAAACATTTTTGAAATAAAGCAATTTGACAGGATTTCTATCGTTTATCTGTGTATATAATGCAATTTCAGTTTTCGTGCCGGTGTAGCATATCTGCTAAACATGCTCACCAGAATATACAGTATCTCGCATATAACGAGCGTTACGTAGCATTACAGGGTGAGCAGAAATTAACCAATTCAACAAATAACCTGCATTAGCCAAGAACGTAAGAAATGTACATTCACCTATTGTGACCAACATGAACATTCAAACACTGGTGTTGTATCAGTCGCCAGCAACAACATCGCAGATCTGCAAAGACCTTTGCAAACCACACTGGACAACCTTGAAGTGTGGGCCAGAAACCTAGGTATCGAGTTTTCTCCCGAGAAAACAGAAATGCTCATTTTCTCGTTTTTTTTACGACACAGAGAATAATAGACGCAATAACTTGATAAACCCCCACTTTGATATACATATGTATACCAAAAAGATATCCATTGCCAGATCTTTTCGATACCTAGGCGTTTGGTTCGATAGCAAGAATGTGTGGAGGGCACATATTGACTATCTCGTTAAAAAATGCACCAGAAGAATCAACTTTCTCAGAACAATTACAGGATTCTGGTGGGGTGCACACCCATTAGATATCCTTAAGCTATATAACCTGATCCGTTTTGAACGTATCCAGTACCGTTGTCTTAGAATCGCATTGGGTTGTATGAAATCAACCCACACGATGTCGCTCGAAGTGATGTGAAGTGATGTGTGGAGTGATGCCGCTTCCGCTCCGTCTTGAGCTACTCACGCTTCGCCTTCTCGTACGCTCTACAGTATCAAACCCATTGATAATCGAGAACATTCGAACACTGCATGAGATAGGTTCTAAATGTAAAATCATGAAAGCCTTTCATGATTTTACTTCCTTACAGGTACACCCTAGCACTCAAGCTAATTTAAATCGTGCCAGCTTACCAGGATCCTACAGTTCCCGGTTTAGAGTAGACACCTCGTTGAGAGAGCAAACCAAGTCTATCCCCGATAGTCTTCGCAGGACAGCAATTCCCAGCATTTTTGTGGAAAAGTATGGCCATTGTAACAGCAACCATTTTTATACTGACGGATCCTCATCAGAGCAGGGCATCGGTTTTGGCATATATAACATTTTATCCGAGGCATATTTCCAACTACGCCAGCCATGCTCGATATATGTAGCGGAGCTCGCCACAATCTTTTACGCCTTGTTGATAATAAGTGCTTGTTCTCCAGACGAATATTTTATATTCTCCGACAGTTTAAGCGCTGTCGAAGCATTAAAATCTGTAAAGGCTATTAAGAGCCAGGACTACTTCGTAAAAGAAATATTAAAGGTCTTAAGCTCATTGTTTGAGAAATCATTCCGGATATCTCTTGTTTGGCTGACTGCACGTTGCGGTATCTTCGGCAATGAAAAGGCAGACCAATTGGCCAAAAAGGGTGCTTCGGAAGGGTCCTTTTTCGACAGGCTTATCTTACCTCACGAGTACATGCGTGCCCCACAGTCTCTCTGCATGGCTCGGTGGCAGAGTTTGTGGGACACCGATGAGCTCGGGAGGTTTCTATATTCGATCACTCTCCAAGTGTCCTTGAAGTCTTGGTTCTACGGCATCTCAGGTGATCGTGCGTTCATTCGAATGATGTCTAGGCTTAGGTCTAATCATTTCGCTTTGGGCGCGCATCTCCAGCGTATAGGACAGGTCGACTCCAAAGTATGTGGCTGCGGCCTCGGATACCACGACATAGATCATCTTCTATGGTCTTGTGTGGAATACAAGGCTGCTCGACCCGCCTTGTTAGACGCAGTCCGGGTCATTGGAAAGTTGCCAAATACTCCAATTCGGGACCTGCTGGGAGACTGCAACGAGGTCTACCTGAGAGTAATCTTTCTCTTCTGCCGTGCTAACGGATTATTAGTATGATCCACTTCCCCCTCTATTCCCACTGTTTGTCTGTCTTATACATGTTGTACCTCGCTTGTATGAATGATGATGGATTAATGGATGAATGAATGAATGAATGTATGAATGAGTACGATGCGTGAAGGGTTGGGTACCATATGGAAAAGTTGATTCGGCCTTTGCTATGGATGGACAAACAAGTGACGGGAAGAAGAAAGACACGAACGAGATTTCATGATCGGACACAATCATGGAACCTTCGAAATGGAAAACGATCAAGACCCCCGCTACCATCAGGACTACGAGCATGGAAACACCCACACACACCCCGGAATAAGGTGCCCTCACACGATAAGACCCTCGCTATGAACACGACTTTGGCTTTGGATGACGGAACATGCGCAACGGAACAACCGAGCACACCCGGGATATGGTGCCCTTTCACAGCTCGGAGAAGGAAATGTCTCCCAGCAAAGATGAAAGGAGTATCTTATTTTTAAGTTATCGTAAGCAATACGGCCTGGCCGTCCTTTATGAATTAAAAAAAAAAAACATTCAAACACTGACCAACGCACCCGGCTAGCGAGTGACGCAATGCAATATGATATCAGTACAAAACAACCAGCGAGTCCTGACAGTAGCCAGCAACACAAAATAACAAAACACAAAACAAGTAACTTCATGCATATCGAACCATAGCAAGCACATAGATCAAACGACGAATGATATCCGGCTCATTTTAGGCAGACTCAACAATCGATCGCACCGCTCCGATCAATCAGTTTAATAGTAGTGACACATTTTTTGCAAGTGAAGTAATCGATCGCAACGCGACACATTTTGTGCTTACGTAAATATTTTTGTACAAAATGCAATAGCAAAAAGAAAAACCAATAAAGGAACAATTTTTGGTTACAAAAAACGAGCAAAAACTATTGTAAGAATTGGGTATAAATAAAGCGGTCTAGGAAGCCTTCGGAGGCAGATAGAGATAGATAGAGAGAGAGAGAGAGAGATAGAGAGAGAGAGAGAGAGCACCCTAGAGAGGAGGTGCAACAAGCTAAACCTTGCGTTAAATTCTGTGTAGAGGTTTGAGTGTCCCCCTACCCAAGGTAAGCCCTCAAACCTCCAACATGCCTATAAGGGATATTCCTTCTGAACATCCGAAGTCGCCTGGCCGACTTGCTCCGCCGATGAGCATCGAGAGTCCCCCTACCAAAGGTAAGGCCTCGATGAAGATTCTCATCTAGAATCTTCAGACTGCCTGGACAGTCAGATGAAAGAAAGATATTGGTCCGCGCAGTAAGCAATCACGTTGTTTCGTTCTCGTCGCTATTATAAGTACGAAATTCTTCTTCTCCACCACATGGCGACCGTCCGAGTAATTTCTTCTTCTCCACCACACCGATGTATTTAGTAAAAATGTTCGTAGCACACTCGAACCCACCCCTCTCTCATTCAATATTGCCAAAGCTTCGGCACTAAAGCTAGTTTGTGCTATATCCACATTGGTTAATACACTAGAACAAAATAGGTCGGCGATGGAAACGGTTCCGGAATTTGAGTTAAAATATCATCAGGAATTGAAAACGGAATCAGGTCTGAAACGAAATAGGCTTCCTAAATTTTTTTCGGGATAGGTTCCGAAATTGATTTCGATATCGGTTCCATGGGAATTGACATCGAGACAAGATAGTTCCGATTCCGAGTGCCTATCACTAGACTGTAGAAATTAGCAAAAACAAGAAACATAAACATTGTTGAAAATGCATTAATAAAAAGGAAAACCTCTTTTGGAAACATATTTCGATGAAAAAATAAATATGTAAGCAAAAACCATCGTAAAACCCGAATATTTGGTTAGTCATTCTTCACAATCGGGAAGTGATTCGGATGACCTTTTTCCTGAGGTATGAAGACATCCGTCGTAGTCGTCTCTATCGTCAAACCGACTTTCTGCATCAAGAGTCTTCCTATCCTCGATAAGGCCTCGATGTCTGAAAAGTTCCTGTGTGGAAGATTCTCATCTGGAATCTTCAGTCGGCCTGTTTTTGAGGATCTTAATCTTAATAATAATCCAATCCAGATTCAGTTAGAGGATTAAACTAGAATTTACTATTAACTTAATTGGCTGAAGATGGGGTGGCCCGGTATTTTAGGCGACAACGGCGCCGGTCTTTAAACAGCAGGATCGGGATTCAAATCCCATCCGGGCCGTCCCCTCCCGTAGTGAGAACTGACTATACAACTACGTGGCATCGGAAAGTCTAGTTAGTCATTCGAAAGCCGTTGTGATTTTAGAAGGTTGTTCAGTCAAGAATAAGAAGAAGAAGAAGTCTTAACAAATTGTTACAGCAAACATACAAGAAATAAAGCACAAAAATAAGATAAAAAAGCAAGACTGATAAACATTATCCTGTCACAAATGCTAAACAAACTAGAGAATTTTTCAACTTGCTTGTAATAATAAAAAAACCTTTATTTCTTCAATTTCTCTTTTCACACTTAAACGTACGAGGACACCCATACGTTTGCATAGAAATACGAATCACGTCTCCTTTCCTAGTATATATTGTCCTGTATCCAATCGACAAAATCTGCCACGTTCGTGTACACGCCTGGTATACCAGCAGTGCCACACTTTTGGGGTCCAAAGCTAACCACACCGATCAGATACCACGCACCAGTAATCTGTCGCATCAGTGGACCTCCTGAGTCCCCGCTACACGTATCCTTACCACGTACACCACCGGCACACATGTGGGTTGCTTTTAGCAAAATTCCACCCCGCCGATAAGCAGGAGCACAATCTTGCAAGCTTGTAACGTTCATCGCAACCTTTAGCTTTTTCTCACTCGCCGTAGCTGTTTCCGTTTTACCCCAACCGGCTGCCCAACTGGGCTGTCCAACGTGATCGCGGCTGCGCAACGATGCGCTCCACGGTAGACAGATCGGGCGTACTGTTTGGGAGTAGCGCACCTGTCGGGTGAAACGAATCAGCGCGATATCGTTGGCATTGCTCTGGTCCTTCGGATCATAGTTGTTGTGGACGACAATCTGCTCTACGTCCAGATCGATCGGTGCATGCGAGCAGAAGTCATTCTGACAGTCGTTAGCGGTAGTCAAATCCCACTCACCAAGCCGCACACGATGGCTACCAAGAATTGATAAGAATTTCACAATGAAAGCAAACTTCACTGGGTCAAACTCTTCAACCCGAATACTTACACCTTCCAGCCACGAGGGATCGACTTGATGCAGTGTGCAGCAGTGACAATATAGCGCTCATTGATAAGTGATCCTCCACAGTGAAAGCCGAAGCTTCCGTCCGGCTTTTCAAATTCGATCAATGCTGTCCACGGAAATTCATCAATCTCCGTTGGTTGACCACCAATAACACGATCGGCCACTTGCAAGCCACAGTGTGGAGATTCTGGCAGTGAACTTTTCTTACTCGACACCGTACAGCAAACCTACAGATGTTACCACACAAGAAGATTGAAGCTGTCAAACGCTTTGCTCACCTTATAACACCATCTCGGCTCACTCACCAACGTTTTCCGCTCCAACATTCCACAACGGCTCTCTGTGAGGAACCTGGTATCATCCGGCGTTGGCACCGGCTTATTGTAGATATCGATCAGCGGTTGACACTCCCGGAACGGGATACACTCGCCCGGTTCTCCAACAGGAGTAAGACATTTTTGACCCAATTCTGGTACAAATCGAAACGAGCAAAGATAAACCAAATATAAATGATGTTTACTAACTCAGAACCAATTCATACCGAGTGCTGCAACACTTGACACTGTCCACCATACAAGAAACGCTGCACGGCCAAACATGATTGTGCGACGATTTGATGCTGACCACCGATGCGTTCAACCGATGGACGAAGACTATTGTAAACGAAAAAAAGCATTAACATCAGCAACTGTCGACAGCTTCCTTACCTCAACACCATGTCCGCGATTACGCATAGTGCTATGTATACAACAACCAGTTTCTAGAGGACCAGTTTTGAATTCGTTTGACCTCTGACAGTGTGTATTTTTGCTAGGGTTTTCCGATAGGGGCGATCAACCAAACCATACTTGTTTATTTTATGTTTTGTTGCTTTCGATTGGCAAATGACAAATATCTTTTGATCGTTATTTTATTGATTTACATCTTAAATCGAACCTATGTTATCATCATGTCGAGAGTAATTTTATTTGATTAAGTTTAAATGTGATATAAGTTTCAATTGATGATCAAAGACTTATCGTTGTAAAAAAAGCCATGTTTTTTTTAAACATTGTGTTAAAATCGTTACCAACCAGAACAGTTCAACCGTATTCAACTCTTCATGAGAAGTTTAGAAAGTATTTCAAGGAAATGCGAACATCAGGTTTATTTCATCCGAATATTTTATTTCTACGATTTAGATTAGTCACTTACACACACATATTACATGTCACTTTGTTGCGTGTAAAGCAATCGGTCGTTTGGCTTTCTAGTACACATTGTCCCGTATCCAATCGACATACTCTGCCGTATTAGTGTACACACCCGGTACGCCGGCCGTGCCACACTTCTGTGGTCCAAAGCTAACCACACCGATCAGGTACCACGAACCGGTGAACTGTCGCATTAGTGGGCCACCGGAATCACCGCTGCATGTGTCCTTCAACCGTGCTCCACCGGCACACATTTGCGTCGAATCCAGGGAAATGCCACTGCGCTGATACACCGGCGCACAGTCCTTCAGGTCGACAACATTCAGTTCCACCTTTAGCTTCTTCGTGCTAGCAGAGGCAGTCTCCGTTTTACCCCAGCCGGCAGCATAGCTCGAGAGTCCCGAGTGCTTACGGTTACGAATGGAGGCAGACAGAGGCAAACAAATGGGCCGAACCGTTTCGGAATAGTGAATTGCCCTGGTGAAGCGAATCAGTGCAATATCGTTGTGGTGGCTCTTATCCCGTGTATCGTACCCGGTGTGTACAATGATCTTCTCGATGTCCAGATTGATCGGAGCGCTGGAGCAGAAGTCGTCCTCACAGTCGTTGGAAGAGTTCAGATCCCATTCGCCCAAACGTACACGATGTCTGTAGATAGAGAGCATTAGCGTTAGTATGCATGGACGCATCGTGGGTACGCGATCTGTTCACACTTACACCTTCCAGCCTCGAGGAATCGAATTGATGCAGTGGGCAGCGGTAACGATGTAACGCTCATTGATGATAGAACCTCCACAGTGGAAACCGAACCGTCCATCCGGTTTCTGGTACTCGATCAACGCCGTCCACGGGAACTCGTCGATTTTTGTTGGCTGTCCACCAATCACGCGATCCGACAACTGGATACCGCAGTTCGGCGGTTCTGGCAGTGAAGTTTTTCCAGTGTCCTTCACCCCTGCACAACATACCTGTTTTTAAGCATTTAAACAAAAGACTCGGAGTTAACTCAATAGTTTCTTAATATATTCTCCTAGAACTGGTTTATGGTATCATTTCCTGAGCTTGATAATTTATTATTTTTTTGTTTTGTCTTGTGCCACCACACTGAACCGGTCCGGTATCCAATTGGTAAATCAAATATAGTAAAAAGTTGCTGAAGCGATAGGTGCTAAAAACAAACACTACAACTGTTTTTTATCTTTCCTGGTAAAACTCACCAATGTTTTGCGCTCGTAAACTCCACAACGACTTTCCGTCAGAAATTGCGTATCGTCCGGTGTATTGATCGGTTTGTTGTAGATGGTGATCAGGGGTTGACACTCTCTAAATAGGACACATTTACCAGGCTCGCCCACAGGATTCACACAGTCTTGACCGAGTTCTAGATCGGTGAAAACATTAATTAACTTATCATTCGATGACAAAAAAAAAATTAATGTAATCTTACCTAACGCCTTAACACTTTGCCCTGCCACTGCGAAGAGGGCAACGATCAGCAAACCCATCATTCGTTTGCCGGTCATATTTACTCTAGTATTGATGATTGAACTCTTGATCTGTTCTCACACGTATAGACACAGTGGGATCCAATTCCCTGGAACAATAATTTCCTTCTGCACTGCTGTCTATCTTGATGCACAACCGTTGCTCCTCAGCGTTGGCGGAGGACTGTATCTGCCAGAACCATCGGTCTATTTTCTAAGGTATATTCAATCACAGCCACCGCACGACCACAACGATCTGTATTCTCGGTTTCACAGTGTGCTTTGCAGCGTAATCATCTCAGCTTCCACCACCGTGCACCGTTCGCTACCACCAAGACAACCATCGTGGCCAAAAAACCTTCAATCGGCGATAACCTTCCCTTTGCCGAGTGAACCTTCCCCACACTTGAAATGGTCCGCGTCCAACCTCCGAGCTTCTTGTCACTAGCGATCATCTTCATCCCGCTCAGAACAGGTTTTGTTTTGCAGCAACTTGAAGCCTCGATGGAGGTTCATGGGGGAGCGGTGCGTGGACTCATCAGCATATGGTTTAGACGTCTCTGGAGGGAGGGCTCGTATGCGTAAACTTGTTCTGCCGGGATCCAGATCTTGCACGACGACCACGATGACCGTGACAGTTTACAACTGCGAACGGTTATCCCCATTCCTGTTGAAATTTGGCTCTCCATCTCTGCCCTTCCCGTAAGCTCTGGGAGGCATGCACTACTCTCTCGGGCATTCCACGCTGCTGGACGCGTGCCCACTTTTTGCCTCTGGATCAATTTGTTGTCCGTATGATCGGGGAATTCCCAACACAAACACCACACCGGTTGATTACTAAAATGCGCGATGAAACCGGCTACAGTTGAGCGAACCGATACGTTTGTTACGAGCTCGCACTCCTGCTGAGTTGTGTGTGTGTTTTGTTTCGTCTTGCTGTGGGGAATGAGATGGGTTTTTTTGCAGATTCTCAAACTTTCCCATGTAACTGATTTACCTCACCTTTGTTGGAACTATCTTCTTGCTAATCGATGCTAATCTTGTCCTTTTTCAGAAACATTACAAATCCAATTCTGCTTGCTGTAGAAAGGTTGGTAATTCTTTTTGAATTTCTGATTCTCCCTTGACCAAGTCACTTTATTTGTAAGTCATACAACCACTAAGTTCTGCACCGGTGGCTTCAGTGCTGGCTTGCGCCGAACAGTTCGATGCGAACCACCGCATCTTACAGCTATCTATCATTTAATTTCGTTTCAAGGAGCTTCTAATTGTATTTTTTTTTTCAATACCGGTTTCTGTGCAAACGATGCACTGCAGGCCCACCAGTAGTCGGATTACTTCCGGTAATCTAATCGCAAGGCTGCTGGTTAACCTTCATAAGCTCTGCATAACATACGATCCGTTGTTTGCCACTTTAACTATTTCGTAAAACATCACAACACAACACAACAAAAGCATTGTCGTGGCCAAAACGGGTTTTTCGTAGTGTTGGAATGATGTACATTTATGCAAGCTGGGTCCTATTCCAAATCGTATCACTATACTTCAACCCCGATAATGACCTCTACCTCACTACTGATAGTCTACGCATCATTCTAAAATAGTATTGGTTCCAGCATTCGTTTCGCGAGATGGTGATCAAAAACTCGGTTCCTCTCTATCTCACTCTCATTCTTGCTCGCTTAGCATCTCTTCTCCTGTCGTTGTTGGCCACCACACTGATCAGAAGATGCTGCAGCACATCGGTATCAGGAGAATCCCTCGGATTTTCTCGGGGCCTGCCCCACCGCACGTACGTTTGGACCACCGATGTGCTAGACCGGTTGGACAGCTTTCGGCACTGCGCTTGCAACGAAACCCGAACATAACCGTGCCAGCGGGCTTACGAAACACACTAGAGTCTGTGGTAGACAGACAGAATATCAGTGCGGTGCTGCCATTGGGAGATCTACGCTGCAGGATTTTTGGTATTTGTTTTCATCGCTTAGCCTCGCAGCTTGTCGGCGGGATTGTCCTTGTCCAGCTGTCGGCGGGATTGTGCGTTTCACCGCGAAATGTATCCCCACACTGGGAGGTTTGTGCTGGTGCTGGTGTGCGTCGGCATCGTGCTCGGATCATCTGAAGCATGTAAGTGAGGCGTCCCAAAAATGTTTAAAACTGGAATTAGAATACATTAATATTCATCATTTGCTGTTGTTGATGGTTTGCAGTGAACCTACAAGATGAATGTCAAACACCGGACGGTAATGCGGGCACGTGTGTGCTGATACGATCATGCCTATCGATTCGGAAGCTATTGCTGTTGAGGGACAAAATGACACCGGAAGACCGAACCTTTGTCCGCAATTCAAACTGTGGCCAGCAGGGCCGTTCGGTGCTAGTGTGCTGTCCATTGGTACGCAAACTAACAGGAAGATTTGACGCCCCGGTCGAGCTGCCACCACCGGGTGAGTGTGGAAAAATGCAATCGGACCGTATCGTCGGTGGTGAGGTAACTTCCTTAGATGCCTATCCTTGGCTAACGCGAATTCAGTACTACAAAGGTAAGATGGATGGATTGTATGTTGTTACTGATTTGACACTAACACATGCGGGTATCTTTTTCGATAATTATAGGTAACAATCGGTACGGATTCCACTGCGGAGGTGTCCTCATCCACAGCCAATACGCGCTTACCGCAGCTCACTGCATTGAAGGTGTTCCGTCTAGCTGGATCGTGTAAGTGTACAACTTCAGAAGCAGAAACCAATGAGCAACAGCACTCAACCTTTCCTATTTTACAGATATCAAGTCCGTCTTGGCGAGTTTGACACAACCACAGAAATTGACTGTGTACTAGATGATTGTGCTGATCCAGTACGTGACATACTTATAAGCGCATACGTAGTCCATCCCGAGTACTACAAACAGAACGGGGCCGACTACAACGATATCGCACTGCTGCAGCTTTCCGAATCGATTGAATTTACCGACTTTATTCGACCGATCTGTCTCCCAGTCACGCCCGCCGATCGTGAAGCCAATCTGACCGGCAAATACGCGAGCGTTGCCGGCTGGGGCCAGACGGAAAACACTACTTCGAGCACGAAAAAGCTGCACCTGAGTGTGCCCGTGGTCGAGAACGAAGCGTGTGCCGATGCGTTCAGCTCGATACAGTTGGAAATTATTCCCACCCAAATATGTGCCGGGGGCGAAAAGGGTAAGGATTCGTGCCGTGGTGATTCTGGTGGTCCGTTGATGCGGTACGGCAATGGACGATCGTCGAGTAGGTACTGGTACCTGATCGGTGTAGTTAGCTTCGGCCTGGAGCAGTGCGGTACGGATGGTGTACCCGGGGTCTACACGCGTATGAGCGAGTACATGGACTGGGTGTTGGAGACGATGGTGTAGCGGAACATGAACAACGTGTTAGCATTGTTACCTTACCGGGAAAAGGAAATATATCCCTGGCGATACATCGAACCGGTGGTGCTTTATATGTTTTATTTTTAGAAAGAACATCAAAATGGACGAAAGAGTATATGCTAATTTATTTATAAATTCAACAGGTTTTCTACGGCTACAGAAGAAGTCCTGTACAGCGAGATTGTTTTTGTTTCTCTTTATTTGATTATAATTTCTAAAGACATTAATTTATGTTCTACAGTTTTCTTCTGAGCTGTGTATATAATAAAGATATCAGGTTTGTGCCAAAGCGTTGTATCTATTTTTAAGGCTTACTGGTCTAACATACAAAAACTAAAATTCCCAACTGCTGCTTTCCTTGAAAAAAGCCAGCCATGAAACGGCTTTCTATAGGATAGGCTATAAGTTTAAAGTTGAGAAAAGTCCAGCTATCACATGTTTTAATCAAGAACGGCTTAAAAATGGGTTGACGAATAAAGTTAGGAAAGAACCAATTACTTAGAGTCACACGCATGTAAACTCAACAATAAAATCTTGCAGGAAAGTTTCCAAAGTTTCTGGCTAAAGTGATGATGCAAATAAATTATCGACAAACGTTTCCAAATCATCCGTGATCTCATAGATTTTCGTTCATACGAAAAATATTCAAAAATGAAACAATCCTATCCCACGACTTAAACGCTATTAGCAGAGCAATATGGCCAGGCCTTCTTTCATGAAATGAAAGTTTTTTAGCAGTTTTGATAATGAAACACAACTCCTCTATATTGCCAAATGGCTTAGTTGTCTTAAACTATGTAGTCCAGTGCCCACGGAAAAAATAAAATAAAACTTGTTTCCACCACCTAAAGGAGTTCCCTAAACACATCTAAACGTATCGGTTCATCACCCCAGCGCCCAGAAAAGAAACATCCACCTGTTTATGTTCGCGATCGCCGAAGGTTAGTCTCAGTTGCACAGTCGAACCGTACGCACCGACAATTTACCTGTCCCGTGCGGTGAACAGGTGTGGAAACGCACCGGACAGATAGCACAGCATCGTATAGACCCGGCGAACGAGATGGCTTCGGAACGTGGCTCTGCACAGGTAGCGGTGTTGATAATTGGCTTCGTCATCGTGTGCATGTTACAATCCAGCGTTGCTCAGTGTAAGTGTGTGTGTCGGTTTGTGTTTTGGATTTGCACTGTCGTGTCGCAGGGAATCCCAAGCAGCTGACATGCAGCGGAATACACCGCCGGACATCCAGCGTAATCGCTGCTAACTGTTTCGATTCCATCGCTTTGCACTCAACCAGATCAAAACCAATGTCGAACGCCAGACCAGAGAGGTGGAATCTGCGTAACCGTGAACCAGTGTCCGCGGATCAAGGCGCTGCTAAACCAACCACTGCTGACATCAAACGTTGTACGTTTCCTCGAAGCAAGTCGGTGCGGAATCCTCGAGAATAAAGTACTAGTGTGTTGTGAGGCTCCAGAATATACCGCTTTGACCAATGGCCAACCAGCTGTACAAACGCAACCACCAGCCACCACAAACGCACCGTTCGTGCAAACGCGACTGCCGGCAACTACATTCCAGCAAACGCAACCGCTTTCGCCAGCCAACGGACCAACCACCGCCGGCAGCAGATGGTCGTACGAGGATCGATTACAGCTTCTACCCGCGGAATGTGGCGTCCAATATACGGATCGTATCATTGGCGGCGAACGGGCACAAATCGATGAATATCCATGGATCGTTCTGATACAACATCGTCGTAAAAGTAAGTGAGAAAAGTAATGACGGAAGTACCGTGCCTGTACCGTGTGCTTTTCTTCTACCATTTCAGATGGGGATTTGAAGTTCCACTGTGGTGGAACACTCATCAACGAGCGCTACGTAGTGACGGCAGCCCATTGCATTAATAGCGTTAAATCATCCTGGACTCTGTTAGTTGCTACGGTGATCTTTCCTCCCTCTACAATTACTAACTTTGCTACTCTGTTGGAATCTTTTTTCCAGTACTGCCGTTCGGTTAGGTGAGTGGGATCTTGAATCGGAAACCGACTGCAGTACGTCGTATGGCGAACGATTGTGTGCCGATCCTGTCCAGGATATAGCGATCGAGAAAGTGATCGTGCATCCCAGCTACACCGTCACAAGGACTTCAGTAAAGAATGATATTGCGCTGTTGCGACTGGCCAGCATTGCACAGTTTAACGATTTCGTACAACCGATCTGTTTGCCGCTCATGCCCGCAGAACGATCAATTTCCTACGATGGTAAACGGTTCGTCGTGGCCGGTTGGGGTCAAACGGAAGAAGGTACGATGCAATACACTGAAACAATTCTATTTACCTTGTCGATAATCACATCGTGTGTATTCTTTTAGCACAACAAAGTCGCTATAAGCTGTTCGTTGGAGTATCGGGCGTTCCGGTGCAAGCTTGTCGGCAGCAGTACCCGGAAGCTAACATCGATCAGACCCAGGTGTGTGCTGGCGGTAAAGTAAACATGGATTCTTGCCGTGGTGATTCCGGTGGACCGCTAATGTACGTTGGTCAACGCAATGGAGAAGGGGTGCTGTATCTGGGCGGCGTGGTCAGTTTCGGGAAACGATGCGGGCTCGAGGGAGTGCCAGGTGTGTACACAAGAGTTAATCAGTACATTGAATGGATCGTTAGTAATCTGGAACCATAGGAATGCGGTTCCGATTAAACATGAACAGTGACGAATTACACTTCTGCGTATTTACGCTAAAAAATAATGCTAACTACACAAACATACCTCCAATTACACTGACAACGGTTCAAGTTTACTCTCGATCCAATCCACGTACTGTCCGACTCTGGTGTAAACCGACACACCTTCAAAGTTCGCACAACTCGATAGTGAGCTAAGCACACCAACGACCTCATGAACCTGTCGTCTCGGATCGAGTACGGTTGCACGTATCCCCGTCAAACTACCACCAGCATCCCCAATCGTTTGCTCACTAGAAACGGCACATACAAAGTTGTACGAGGTTCCCGCTACCGCCGGCACGTACCATTGACAGGCCGTCTGATTTAGTGGAAAGTAATCGGTGAGCAGCTTGTACCGGCTGCCCAAAGTCTCTAATGATTTTGACAAACATACAGAAGAAGCACCATCAATAAACAAATATTTGCCAACTATCTAACAACGCTAACCTACCGCACACATTTTGGTTCCAGCCAGAAGCGCTATAAATGGTCGTTTCATTAAGCACCGGTGACTCTGGTAGACAGATCGGGAAGACCCAATCGTTAAACTGTACAGGTTGAGAAAGTTTCAGCAAAGCAATATCATTTCGCCTTCCTGTGTAAGATTCGTGGAGGATGACTTGTGCTACTGGCACATCGTACGACGGTTCAGCACATACAAGATCGTCAGTGTCTGGTGACAGAATGCAGTCGACCGAGGACTCCAAATCCCATTCACCAAGGCGCACTGTTAAGCTGAGAATGTAGTGACAGAGAATATGTCAGTTCGTGAAATTGTGTCCGCAATAGAAAGAACTTGCCTTTTCCACGCTGCAACATCATCCACACAACTAGCTGCTGTTAGTACGTACTGGGCTGCGATAAGTGTACCACTGCAGTTGAAATTGCTGTCATGTGCTGCGATTGTGTGAATGGAAAAGGGATCTAATTTTTATCCAAAGGCTTATCTTTTATGTGTTAAAAATCATACCTTTATTGCCATAATGGAGAAGTCCGGTCCAAGGATGATGTCCAATAGTATGATTAGTCAGCTTCACTTCCGATTGCAAACCACACACAGTAGCAGATGTTCTGGAAGGTTCAGTTTCAGCTGGCCGTCTATCCTCGGCATTCACTCGAACAGTTGTGTTAATCCCCTTATCAGGCCCTCCTACATTACCCACTGGGAGAAGCGAGCTTTGGGGACAACAGACGAGGGCTTTCCCGTCCGCTGTTCGACCACATTCCGTACCGTACAGATATTGGATGTCTTCATTTGTATGGACCTCTTGGCGGAGCATTGTCAGTACAATGTCGCACTGCCTTACCGGTACACAGCGTCCACGTTGTTGTCCTTCGGTGATGCATAGCTGTCTAAATGAATCTAGAAGAGGTGATATTTTTGAACATTATGAGTAGAGGCACCTTTCGATGAAGTGCTACTTACGACGTCCTCCGTGTGTTGTTACATGAAACAGAACCAATGCAACCAAACAAAGCCACTGGCATCGGGATAGCCAGCAATACATTCTCTTACGACCGCAGTTCAACACTGAGGGCTAAACTGATAACTAGCACGCTGTGTAGGTCACACAGCTGAATGAGTAAATTTACAAATACTAAGACAGGTTACAGATTACATGGTATTTTTTCAACTGATACCTTTACCACTATATGCAAAAAATACCTCACAGATGAATCTTTCTTGTGAAACTTTAACTATTAATCTCACCAGAACTCGATCGTATTCCGCATGGGACAAATAAACAAACTGCTCCCCTTCATAAACACGATCCCGTAGCGTACGTCATCAGACCAAGGTTTCGTTTTCCGAAACTGAACGTGTAAACCATCGGGTCAATTATTATCAAATTACCCCGGATTTAGGATCGCGAATTATCGATCGACGAAGATATGCTTTAGCCCGAAAACCAGCAATAATTCATTTTCAACCGCTGTCATCTTTCCCAACCGAACGATGGGACGAGTTATTTCAACGAAATTGATGCCTGATTTAAACTAGAATGCAAATGCTTTCCCTCCGTTGCTCATTTCCATTTAATTAAATTTTCCGATTTCATTCTCTCAGCTGCTCAGTGATGTGTTCGTAAAGTTCGTGGTACAAAGTCTGGCCAACTCCTTTTCATCGGTTTCGGTCAGTGAACTAAAAGCCGTGTCTTTCTTCAGTAACTGAATCAACTTAGCATAAAGTTATCGGTAAAAATGCATAAACGAATGGACATCCTTCGGCTGTGAATTTTTCCTTAACAATTCAGATAATCAGTTCTGCTTCATTTTTTTTTTTTTTTTTTGCACGCATTTGCATCCGAGCGAAGAAAAACCGAGGCGAGACAGCGTAGACGGTATAAAATATTGATTCTGACGATTGTTTATTAATGAAGCCTGACATGCTCGATTGAAGCGTTTACAATCGATTACATTTGCAGCCCTTTTTGCCCGTAGCGGGTTTATGATAATACGGAAACGGGTTTGATGCTAGACGTCCCGGCTCTAGCACGTTGATTTGATAGGGCACTTCCAGGAAGGATATGTGTTGAGTGATTGATTTTTGAAAGGTGTTTCGGTGATCCACTTTCATGTACAAGTTTTTAGTCGAGTGAAGAACAAGAAAAATGGGATATTGTCGAAAACATTTCAACATGGAGACACAATATTTAGAACTTCTTTGTGACTACTACTTTAAAATGTTGATAACTTCTTTTCAACTCGTTATTCACTGGCGTTCGTCACCAATATTCTTACACGTTAGTAATACTTTTCGTCATACGGATCGATCAAACCTGCAAAAAAAAATGAAATACAAAAATAAAACAACATTAGACATAAGTTATTAGCTGGTACGTCACACTCACACTCAACATTGAATGGGTACAGAACGACATCTAAACAAACTACGACACCAAACGACGAATCCAACGAATAAAGCAACCAAACCCACAACAGGCGCTGAACATCCAATCTGGTGCGAACCCTTTACAACGTGTCCATACGCTTAAGCTTACACAAATCCACATCCGAAACTTCGTCCTTGTGGAACTGTATCAGCACCAGCTCGTACGTAATGATAGCCCCGGTCACATTTAGCACCAGTTTGCGGGTCATGCTGAAAAACTTGAGCCCCGTCAGGGCGACTGTATCGGTCGTCACTTCCTCGGCAAACCGTTTCGCTTCCAAACACCAACCATCGCGTGGTATCGTTCGCAGGACTTCGATCGGCCGCTTCGACTCATCGTTCACTTCCGCCGCAAACATGGCGACTGCTAGCGTGCGTCCGATCAGGATAATCAAATTAAACCAGAAGTACACCGTATGTACCAAGGTGGGTCGCGAGCTGGAACGATAGTAAGTTGTGCGATAATTATGGATTCGGTTTAGGTCGGCTTCGACTTCAGCAGCCCTTACTTCATGCTGTTGAGAATTTGGACACAGATAAAAAATAGATTGTTTGAGATGGACAGCATTGTGATGGCGGAGATGTGGTCGTCCACGGTCGTTACAAGATCGCACACGTTTCGGTACTTTTGCCGCTGTTCGCCCCAAAACTGTTCCGTCTTTTTCTGTATTCAAACAAAAATTGCATCAAAACTCTCAGTGCCCATAAGGTAGACTAGTTTCTCACTACCTACCTCGCGTTTGTGCAGAAACAGAAACTCGTTAATGCGGCGAAACGAATGCGACAAACCCATGCTAATAACGATCACAAACAGATCCACATAGCTCCAGATAAAATTACATATCACGTTGAAGAACTTTGTCAAAAAACCACGCAACGTCGAGTAGGAAAAGTAATAATACACGAACGCAAAGTTCGATTTGAAGAACGCTTCGTACGGATCGTGTACTGCGGGGCAATTGTTCGAGTAGTGGACGGCTGACACGATCGACAGCAAATGTTCGGAGAGTGACAGTGTCATCACGATGATTGAGCACAGCTTTATCCGGTACGCCAGAACGGCACGCTCAAACAGGTCCTTTTGCGGCGGCAATGAGTCATCAACGCGGGTCCACTTTATCATCAACGCTGGCCATTTTTGGGCTAGCCTACCGAACCGATACATCGCGTACAGATTGTAACAGTAAAAGAAGGCCGTTACCATCTTCTGAAAGTGATAACGCATGCTGGCGAAGAAGTACATCGACATGGCGGCGAGGAAGCCGATACCGACGGTACAAAAGTACGTATAGAACGCACGACCACTCGTGTACGAGAAACGTAGCTTTCGAGGATCCTTCGCTAGGATACCGCGCACTGGCATGATTGAGAAGAGCTGTGCCAACATCAATACACCGCGCACCGCTTCGTGAAAGGTGCCGTTGTACATCCAATCTTCACGCCCAGCTCGCCTTGGTGCCTTTGGCCAGCGGATCCAGGTAGTGCACCATCTTTTCAGTACGGTGTGCCAGGTTGGTTGTATCAGTGGTTTTGTGTCATGATTTTCTCCCACCGGAAAACCTATCTTTTTTCGCTTCTCACACACCAGCTCATCGATTTGAAGGCTTGAAAGAAGGGAAAAAGAGTTGGGTTAGTAATAACTTATAAACAACCTGCAGTAGTACCAGTAGCTACCTTATTATATTATTTCGTCGTAGTAGAAGCTTGTTTTCCAGCAGTTTCAGAGCCATTTTGTACTTGTAGCGTAAAGCACGTTCAAATTACTAATGGTCAGGCATGGCAAGCTTTTGAGCGTGTGACACTTTAAAGCTGAAGCTAATTTCCATAAATAATACGATAATTATTACCCTACGGATCGGGCAGTGTACAATCCTGTATCACATGTACTGATCTACTCCATAAACAACGTTCCATTAATCAAAACATTTGACGTTATCCCTTTCGTGACTACGAAATACTGACAAAACTTTTTGCTATTAGTTTGAAAATTATTGCTGCTTAACATAACATACATCATGTTTTGATAACATCCAAATATACGTATCAGTTTCCCATCTTGAATGTTAAATCTAAGAAGATTCGTTTAAAGCTTTGTTAGTGCAAAAAAGAGATTCCATCTTCGCTTAGTTGTAAAAGGATAAAAAGTCCTGCCTAGGGATACAACCAAGTATAGGGAAGCCAGTATTAGCAGACCCAGGTCTCCCGAGATTGTAGAGCTAATTGTGAAGAAGATGAAGAAGTAATCACTGTTTCATATTACTGTAGAAAAGTAAACTCACATGATACAATCAATCTCGCTGCTGGGACTAACCAACTTTTTCCTCTCTTCCAACATTCGTCAAGACGTGGTATCCAAAAATAAATAGATTCATAAGCTGGTGCTTAAGTAGACTTCTGAAAAACGATTGAATTTCTGTTAGTCCCAATGTCAGCACGTATTATCTCACTTGTATTTTCCAGCACACATGACCCAAGCCATCACATTTCACACACACACAAAAACATACAACCGATCTATGTGAAGAGTTTTATTTATTTTTGTCACATCACTTGTAACTACATCTTTGATGCTTCTTTTTTTGCTCCCGACACATTCCCGAAGTGATCAACTGCGCCAACTAGCTCAGTGTTGACCAGCATCTCAGCGGGTCAAGCTCCAAGTCTCGAGTTTAACCATACGCACGGAACCATCCTCAAGGAATCCTTACTGCACCGTGACTGGACACACTTTCGTAGGCTACTCACGTGCACGGATTATCGTCACCATTTTTGGCTTCCGCTTCGTTAACCTGCGTCAAAACCAACTCGTACGTTACGACGGTGGCTGCGATCTGGAAGTGGCAAGAAAAAAAAAAAACGGAACGAAATCTAGAAAAATGTAACCGATTGGAATAGAACGGGCAAAAACACTTCGGTTGGTGTGAACATGCCTTCAGAATAAGTTTTCGCGTCAAATGGAAAAACTCGTAGCCGGTTAATGCTACCGAGTCATGCTCGACCTGCCGATGGAACCGTTGTACCTGCAACAAAAATAAATTTGGCCTAGTGTTAGAATTCTCTTTCCTTTTCCAAACGCGTATAAGGTTTCAAAAAAACTTCTAAGAGCATGTAATGATAATTTGTTGGGATTGGGAATTAAATGCAAAATCACCCACCTCCTCAGAGCAGTTGAACCCATCCGGCAGGTTGTAGAAAAAGGAACGTGTCCGACAGTATTCGTCATGGATGGCCGAACCATACAATGAAACGGCCACAATGCGGCCAATCAGATGAGCCAGCGAGTACCAGAAGTATGTTGTAACGATGAGTGATGAATTTTGTCTAACGAAAGATGAAACTGTCATTTGAAACTGTACAGAGGACACACTTGAGCGAAATGTTCACCAACTTACTGAAAAACATTCACTAACTGGACGCAGATGAAGAATAGATTACTGGAGTAGGAGATTACGATAAAAGCTCCTACATGGCTATTAACGTCGCGTATTAAGCCTAATACTTGACGGTAGTGTATAAACTGCTCCTTCCAAAAACTGCTCCGATGGTACATCTTTTCCGAACTTCGGAGTACTTCGTTCACGTGGGCTAGATTTGTACGTAGCCCTATAGATACGCATATCAAAAACAAATCCACATAGTTCCAGTACACAGTAAGTAGGGATGTGATGGTTTGTGCTAAAAATCCAATGTAAGGATTGTACGGAACGAAAGAGAACATTTCTGGGAACGCTTGTTTGTAGTGAGCCTCCAGCAGGTTCGGTATCGGACATCGGTAGGCACGATGAAGTCCAGCCGGTTTCGAAAGGACATGCTCAATCAGTGCACTGGCCAGCAACAATACCATAATAAGCACGATCTGGTGAGCACTTCTTCTATAAGAAGCGCTTAGTCTCGGCTGATCAGGTAATAATTGCTCCAACTGCATCCAACGAGACATAAGCTGAGGCCAGTTGCGCGCCAACACACTAAAGTTGAGCGTTATCAGCAAGTTAAGAGTAAAAAACCACCACGACACTGAAAACAACAAGAAAACACTAAGTTCAACGTCAAAATTCAGCATCCTTTTGGTGTACTTCATAGGACGCACTTATTTTCGCAAACTCCACACCACTGTGCCAGAAAGTACCGAATGAAAAACTGGCCATTATGAATGCTCCCAGCTGTACGCAGAACGTGTACAAAGTTCGCAGTGAAAATAATCGCCATTGAAGACTCCAGCAGCGTCCACTCCACACACCGCCGACGGGGAATAGGCCGAAAATTTGAGCCACAATTAATATTGGTCTTACAGAGCGACAGAAGTAATCGCCACCGGTAATAAAACGTGTACGATTTGGACGGTAAAAGTCTCCTAGAACCAAGATTTAATCATTACGCACTGTAGAAACGTGACTCACGTGAATCTTTAGTGTCACAAGTATTTCATCTTACTGTACTCAACTAACTGTCAAGAATTGGCAAAGTTTTCGACAACATTTGCGTCGATAGTCTTCGTTCCGTAGAACGGTCCAGAGCTGGATGTACTTTTTGTACCACCATGATATTTGCGAAAACATGCACTGACGAAGAATGCTTTAGAGTAGCGGAATTTAAATAAACTAACTGACTGGCTTGGCCAGGAAAAGTGTGACACTCATCGTCGTAAATTATTTATTTTGATCAAATGCGCTTGAACCGTTCTAGCTAGTTGACAGGATTTAGACACATGTTAGCATAATGATGAGTAATGCAAATCTAAAGTAAATAGAAAATAAAGTTCAATTTATGTGCCATTTTACACATTCTTATTCTGATTCTTTATTGGCTCTACAACGTCGACGAACCTCGTCTTAGGAGCTCGCCATTTCAGGCTTCTTTGACTTGATTACACTCGTAGCGGGTTCGAACTGGGGAACCCTTATCGAATCGAGGATATTTACAACTACAAAGGCACCATGTGATAAAGCCTCAGGTGTGTTAATAAGGCTGGACGACACTCGAAGAACCGAGCAAAACTAAAGATAAACTGAAATCTATCCTTTATTGGGTCTCGTCTTTCCTCACAAGTTAGAAAATATAGCAGTTATAAACTCAAAAGCTTTTACAATTGATTATTAGGAAGCATTCCATTGTTTCCAACAATTCCCATGGAGCTAACATTTAATTACAAACAATTTTTTTCTGGAATTCTGGGATTCCCAATAGAATTTGAACCTCAGTCCTGCCATGTAAAGACCGGTGCCGTTGCCGCCTCTAAAATGCTAGACTTATTCAGCTTTAAATGCTATGACCCGTAAATTTTATGACCACCATGTACGTTGCAACTGGCACTGTTCATCCAATGTTAACTAACTCACTGTGCCTTACATTTTGTGTCAGTCACAGTCACTATTTATTATAGGATTTTGGGAGAAGATTCAACTTATTATTGTATATAAGTATGACGTCTCTACGCCTTTTTGTCAGTAGGTCCAACTTTTGTGAGAAGGTAATTACGTCCTCATGTTATGGGCCGTGATTTTTGTTATTTGTCACTTTATTTTGTTGAATTCAACGGACCATATGTGGCCCCCTTCAAGCGACTTTTTTACGTTTTACATTAAAGTTAATAGTTAATATTTACAGTTTTACATTGAACGAGTAATTGGTCGCACTGTACGTATACAATTAGGAAAGCAAAGCGCGACAGGTCTGGTTCAAAACGATCACGCACGGCGTTGAATTCGCGGCACATGACGAGAAACGGATCAGAGGCGCCAAAACAAGTTGACATTCCCTTAAGTCAAGAAGTGACCTAGCACGGAGTGATCTAACCGGGACGGAAATGTTGATTGCAGAGAGCAGTGCCGGCGAGTCGATACGATTGTCAAGAAGACCTGTGACAAAAAGTCTCTGCGCGTTACAATTCCGCTGTTTCAGCGACTCCAGCCAAAGTAACGCGCAACGTCCTTTGTAGTCTACCTCCAGCAACGCAGGGCAAAACGTTTAAATTTACGCTGGATGGATTCTAGGCGAGTCAACGAGCGTGCCGTTATGGGCCACTACACCACGGATGCGTATTCCACCACAAACCGAACTAAGGAGCAGTACGGCATCTTAACGGCAATCGCACTTATCGACGCATATCACCAGGACTGGAACGTACTGAGAGTATTCTGGAGTATTCTTCGTTGATACGTCGTTGATACGATTTTAAGGCCAGCATCGTTAGTCCTGTGGCAGGTACTGATAAACTCAACCAGATTGGTAGAAGTCGAACGTTTGGGCACAAACCCGTGCTGAGCGGTGCTGAGGTAGTTTAAGGCAGCAGTAAGAAGTGGCTCGTACATGACCAGCTCGAAAATTTTTGCGTTGGCGTAAAGTGATGTGATGCCGCAATAGTTAAACGCGTTTGGTTTGTCGCCTTTTTTATTTACCGATGTTGTCATGATACAACAGATACTAAATGGTGTACATCAAAATTTGAAAATTAGAATAAGACTAGTAAAATAATTTCTTGAAGTACATATTTTCATATATTTATTTTTCTAACCCATTTTACTTGATTCTAACGTAAAATCACTTATTTCACCATTTCACTTGTTATAAACCTCTACTCATCAATCTACGATCTTCTGAATCTATTTCAGTATTAGAAGTAAAAGCAACTGCATACTTGTTAGCAAATTTATTAGCGCAAATTTTTCCCAAACGGAATTACAGATGGTAAATGCACACAAACAAACTGTATTTGCTCAGTAAAAGCGTTATCCATCCTTACAAAAATCACCCTTTTCAGTCGGTGGATTGACTTCCTTCAGCATGACTAGCTCGTACGTGATTAACGTTCCCGCCATCTGTTGCAATTCAAACGATAATAGTTAGCTAAATGTTTCTCTTGTGCAACGCAACCTCTGACATCAAATACAAACCGCAAGTATAACGCCACGATTTAGGAAGAAAAACCCATATCCCGAAAGACAGTTTCTACTCGTCAAAAGTTCTTGCGTAAAGCGTTGCACCTGCAAGTAGACGTGTAGCAAGCAAGTGTCCGAAAACTGTTCCATCATTTATCCATTTACATACATCTATTGTCCAGCAACTCATCGGTGTTGATCGTAAAATATCGAGTGGTCTCAACGATGCCACATGTATATTAGAAGCGAACATCAGCATAGCGAGTGTACGAAATATAAGAAAGGCTAGTGAAAATTTAAAGTACATCTCGGACAGGAGTGAGACAGAAAGTCTGTAATCAACAAACAATATAGACGTATTGGATCGCTTTCTCGATAGCACTGCAGCAAACTTACTGAAATGAGTTGAACATCTGATAGAAAATGAAATATAAATCGGAAGCAGTCGTGATAACGATGATAGGAGCCATTATACCCTCCATGTACAACACCAGACGACAGATTTTTCCATAGTCCAACCGCAACTGCTTCCAAACCGTACCCGTCACATGACGACCCTTGTAACGGACTGCATGACGATAAAATTGGTCGTACCGACGGGTCAGCCCAAGTGCAACGAATATTATAAACAGATCCATAAAAGTCCATACGTATAGGAATATCTTGTGAGTCAGTTCCAGCAGCAGTACCGCCGGCAAACTGTACGGCAGGTAGTGGAAGAACTTGGGATGTTCACGTTCGTAGAAAAGCGTCCAGAATGGTGTACTATTATCGCAGTGTTTATAGAACTGAAGATTCGTATAGTAAACCGAAGCAACGTGCAGTAAATCTTCGACTATGAGGAAAAAAAGGGTTAAATAAGTCTGGATATCATTCAGTAAATAAAAATCCTTACAAAATGCGAGAACAAACATCGTACTGCCAATGACCGCGATAAGTCGCTTCAAACTCCAAAATCTTCTTTCAGCGTACGGTGGATGTAAGAAGGGTTCCTCTAGGCTGCGCCACTTCTCCATGATCGTTCTCCAGCGGGCAGCTATTGCCAGGAACACGACTGCACCGAACAGGTTCAGCACGTAGTATATAATATTACCTTGTAACGACAATCGAGGATAAGAGAATTGATGTAGTAGGGAGATTAGAACAATTCCATCATGAACCCTTTCCGTCCGATAACTTTACTTACTAATTTCCGATGTTCCGAAAGATGTGTCAACATAAACACTATAATAAATGTGCGCTGTCAGTGTGACGAGAGCCGAAAAGAAGAAGTAAATACTGTAAATAGTTCCCGGTCCGTACCAACGAAATCGAATGTCTTGCAGCGTTGGGCCAAACAGTCCCCCAAGGGGAAACAGCGAAAAGAGTTGCGAAATCAGCAGAAATGGCCGCACCGCACGATGGAAGTCATCAATCTCTGGAGCCTCCATGGTCGATTTGCATCCACAAGCCCTAATTACCACCATGTATCATCCTGCGTACGCACTTTCTGGTTACTTGTTCTGTTCCTGTTCCGAATGTCCAATTGAATCGATTCCGTCCCGATACTGGCTGTGAAGGTTGCGGTCAAATGAGCTATTTCGCTGAGCAATCAAGCATTCAAGCCCTCGTTTTATGCTTTTCCAGGTTGGGTCAAACGATTAATAAATCGATCGAAAGTAAACGTGCGAATGCTTGCAGGTGCTGTTTACAAGATTCGTAAATCAGAATCACGCGATAGTTATGTGTTGTGTATGTGTATGTGTTCAAAAGTACGAACAGTCCGTCGACGAGTCGGGTATTTTTTTCACCTGGTCAAGTAACACCAACTCGTATGTCACCAACGTTCCGGCCATCTGAAATCAAAAACATCGTTTAATGATCTTCGTGTTAAGAGTGCGCCAGGCACCAAATGACGATTAACTACAGCACGCAACGCACCGCAAGGATCAGCTGACGTTTGAGAAAGAAAAACTGTTTACCGGATAGCACATTTTCCCCGGACGCTACTTCATCCGTAAGGCGTTGTAACTGGCGGGAGGAACAATTTTGGAATAGGTTTTACATCTATATCATTTTACACCCTTCGTATACTCACATCGATTCCCCAATGTTTGGAAGGAACGTTCCTCAGCAAATGTAAAGGGCTAGTGGATGCAACGTACACACCCGATCCTACATACAGCATGATTATCGTGCGGAACATGAGTAGCAACAGCGAGTACCAAAAGTACACATAGTTCGCAATGGCTCGTCGACGTCTGCAGCAAGAGGTGCAATTTTTATAGTAGCGAAACATCAAACAGCACTGCCATCTTACTTACTGGAACCCGTTAAAGAGCTGTGTTGCGATAAAATACATATCATTAGCACAGGCCAGCAAAATTAAATGACCAAACCGAGAGTCCAACTCGTGCACCAACTCCGAAACGGCTACATAATCCATGCGAAGCTCGTGCCAAAAATTGATCGGACAAGCTATTCCCTGGACTGCTACGAGACGCCTAAAGATTTGCTCGTACCGAAACTGGGCACCATAGCAGAAGGATATGATGAAGATATCCAGATACGTCCAAGTATATCGCATGCAGCGATTAATCCACTACCATGGAATGGAATTATCATCACTAGTGTTAGGATTACGTTTTAGCTTTTCGCTTACCTGAGCTACTTACCTCCGTAACCGCTATTGTAAAGCCATTGAAGGGAAGTATATGGAACACGTGCGGATGCTCTCGTAAATAGAAGTTGTGCCACACAGTCACATTGGTCCGGTTACAGGTAGTTATCTGCACGATGTTACTCTGATACGCCGAGTAGTAATTCAACCAATCCTCCACCAGAGCCAGGGCAAATATGGCAAACCCCGCAAACCGTATCTTCCAAACCAGGTTGAATGTGCCCCTGGTCTGCAGGCGATAGTGGTCGCGTAAAAATGAACGCTCACAGCTAGCAAATGCATCCAGTATCGAGTGCCATTGGATCGCAATAAAAAAGAACAGCCAGGCCGATAGATACACCACCACCATGTAAATACAGTTAGCTGTGGAAAAGCAAAAAAAAACAACGGATAGAGAAAACTACCACCTCAATCGCGTCCGGTCGCATCGCTACACACCAAAGTAGGAAATGTTCAATCCTTTTCTAATGTACCACCGGATGGAGAGAACACAGTAAACGCCGGTCAACGCTAGATACAGCAGCGAGTAAATACAGCGGAAGCTTCTTAGCTTGAAACGCGCCGTGCGAAAGTTGGCACTGAATATATTGACCACCGGGAGCAACGTGAAGCACTGACCTAACAGCAGCACTTAAAAATCAACCAAACATGCACGTTATAATGGAGTTTTTTGCTACTTCTTCTTTGGCATAACACCATTGCTATTTACCCGGTGCAACGGCATGATGAAATGTTCCAACCGAGGCGTGGGAATATTGCCGACTAAAACTTTTCCAATTTCCACGCCAATTTTTGCTTCGATGCTTCTGATGGATATCGATGTTCATTTTGGTGCTCAAGTCCTTTCGGTAGTTTTTAATGATCCGCTTTCTACATCTGCAACTACTACTACTACTACTACTAATGATACTACTACTGACACTAGTACTGAAATGGCAAAGAATGTAAATACGAGCTAGAAATGTAACTGGGAAATGACACCTGCGTTCTCACGACCTTTCGCTATTGACCGACGATCACCTGAAGGAGGCTGAAGGCTTAATAACGAAAATGCGTGACTGTTGATGAAGCTGTGACATATAATGGACCTGACACTACCTTAATTTATTGCCCCGTTGCCAATATGCCATTGAATTTTGTCTGATAATGACGTACAGAAAATCTTTGTATCACTTGACAACTTACATTTTTCTCTTAGAATTCTTTATTCAGAGATTATTGAGCGATAGTTTTCAGTAATCGCGCCTCGGTGGTTTAGGTGACAGCGGCACCGGTCTTCGCACGCCACGACCGGAGCTCAAATCCCATATGAAAGTTATGTGGACCTAGAAGTCGTGGACTGTCTTTTTAATTAGATTTTCACCAAACTAGATTCTGCACGGTATGCTTTTTCGTCTTCACGTGTCTAGGACGAGCTATGTAGCTACGGATAAGCAGCAAGTTACGGAGCTCAAGCGCCGATATCTCTGGAGATTGTATAGCCAAAGAAGGAGAAGGAGGATCTAAACATATTTCACGTGTCAGTCATTTTTTCGGAGTCATTTTTTCCAGAGTTTTCTGTTCCAGTGCATTGATTTACACTTTTCCGTGACTTTCTCCACGCACACAGAATAACGGACTTACCTTTAGCTCTTAACAAATGTGGTATAAATATACGTGAAGATACAAAATGTCCTGAATTGGAGAAAGATCTAGATCTATCTTTCTACCTTTATTGATAACTGTTGCGTTGTTTCGTAAACTTTTTCTGGAAACAGGTGCTACCATAAAATCAGTTTCAAGTAAAAAGTTAAACATAGCAGATCCGTCTAACAATTCGGAGATTTCATCGTACTTGAGGATGGGAAATAGAAATTAAGTAGTTTTATAACACCCTGGCCAACCTAGAGATTTTAACTGAGGAAATAATTCTAGCTACACTGTTATCTAGAGTTGCTTCAATTGTGTTTGTATTTGTTTATTGAAATTCAATGGACTGCCAGTTACCACCCTTTATTAATTTTTTTACATGTTAGAAGGGAGGCGCCCTTTATGAAATAAAAAAGTAGGAGACGTACAGCACAAATGCGTCTCCTCCGTCTCCTACGAAACGATCACAAACAGGAATTAAAATCACGGCACATAACGAGGATCTGTTCAGAGGAACCAAAACATGTACGGCCTTTGTCTATGTCAAATAACATTTTAGCATGGTGCGTATAAGTTGAGTCTTGTGATCAGTTCCGGCGAGTCGATCCTATGGTGAGCTACCAATAGTCTCTGCGCGTCAAAAGTCCGCCGTTTTAGTGTCTAGAAGTCAACTAGCGTGCAGCGTTTGTCGTAGTTTCCCTGGACTCTCCAAGATTTGTTTGTATGTATGCAGTTTTTAGCTGTTTTAGCAATATTGATAATTTTCTTTTTTCTTTACGCCTTGAAAATTGTTACAAGTGTTTCATTCTTAGTATTTATATACAATATTAGTTATTAAGTTTTCAAGATACTTCTTTTCTTCTTGGCTTAACCGACCTCTAAAGTCACGCCGGCCATCGAATGGCTTACTAGACTTGCTAATGCCACGTAAATGGGTAGTCAGTCGTCACTACGGGAGAAAGGATGGGACTTGAACCTCGGTCCTGCCTTTTGAAGACCGGCGCGTTGTCACCTACATCTTCAAGATTATAAGAACTTATCAAGATTATAAGAACTAATTATGATAGCTGTTCATTTAAAAGTAACTTTAAACTCTAAATAAAAAAACAACAGTTTCATCATAATACAAGCACCACAAGATCCTAGTTAAGATATTAAAAACGTATGAATAAATGTATCGAAATATTTCAATAAGTTAGAGTTATCTCTAGACTTTCTTAGAACTTAGTTGAGTAGTTTATTCATCGGATCAAAAATTGGAGAGTCATTTCATTAAAGTTATCTCGGTCAATCGATTCAGCTTGAAATCTTTATACACCTACTAATTTTAACTACAGAGGTCTACTTATAGAAGTGGACGGTTTAATCTTCAAGTCTGAAGATAGTCGTCGTCAAACGGTTATGATAGGTGACTGCACAACATCTCACAACTACTGTAAAACACACCTTTATTAACACCAATCACGCCAGTAACACACATGTGGTCTGGCAAATCTTTAACAACATCCGCGTCTTATCTTTCCTTTCATCACCGCACAAGACGTCATCGAGCTAGCCGATACTGTTTCATTATCTTGAACATTTTGCAGCGCCTTGGTATTAAACCCGGTTTTCATCGTCAGTAACTGCACTAATTCAAAGGTTCCAAACCGGCCGGAAATTTGGAGCGAAGATACTCGCCAACCTGTCGGGCAGCTTCCTGATCTTCATGGTAGCCTTTCAACTCCTGACAACTTTCGTACCAAGCATTTAATCGTTTGAATTTTGTCAAATCCAAACCACAGTGCTGCAAGAAAGAAGGCATGTAAAGATAGATTAATGTTTCACACAAATAAGATGACTAACATAATTTAGCCACCCTTCATACCACAGCTGAGGCGATCGTTGGTAGCAGTGACAGGTCGGCGATAGTGGGATTTTCCCCCGCAAAGTAATCATTACGGATCAGGTAGTTTTCCAAATCGGCCAACGCCTTGTGGGCGTTAGTTTTCATCTCTTCCGAAATTTCTGTAACCGTGCCGGAGAACAATGCTCCAATGGTGCCGAAAAACTTCGGATAGAACGACCCGAGATCGTGATGCAGCACCCGATTGATAAGTGCCTTTTCCTTGGGGATGTTTGGATAGAGCGTATGCCCGGGACGGTATGCGTCGATCAGATATGATAGAATGGCACGTGATTCGGCCAGATAGAATCCGTTATCATCCAGCGTCGGAATGGTATGTTGCGGGTTCATGCGCATGAACTCTTCGGTGCGTGTTTCACCGGCCATCGGGTTAACCTCTTTCAGCTGGAAACAGAATGGAGCCTCAACTTATCGATCACATTTAACGTTCACACAGGCACACTTACATTAACGGGCAGTTCAAGTTCCTTAATCAAAAGCAACACCGAACGTGCTGGCGGGCTCATCGGGAAGTAGTATAACGTCGGAGCAGGCATTTTCGCAGCTTAAAATAATCCAAGAACCACTATCCTTCCCGGTCACAGCGTCTAAACTTCGAACTCGTCGCGAAAGACTGAACGCACTACGGGTTGGCCGAGAGCTTGATTTCAAATGCATGCCGCTTTTTACCGGCGGACGATAAAGCTTCACACACCATGTTTGGTCATAGATAACGGACGATTCAACATTGGCCGCAATGTTTCTCGCCGTACATTTGTTGCGATAGGCCCGATAAGGCGATATGCTTTACTTTGCCATTGAACGATGATTACAGCATTGATTATGCTTGTCCATGGCGCTAACCGGTGTTATCTTTTGCCTTGAAATGCAGCTACTGAATATACTATTTATCGAACTGTAGCAATGAGATAACTTTGCTTATTCTTTAAGTTTAAACGTTTGGTAACTCAACCGATACGGCATACTTTTTTGGAGAGTTAGCAATTTGGAGATTTTAGTACACTGTACCGGGGCGGCCCAGTGGTGTAGGCGACATCGGCGCCGGTCTTGAAACGGCGGGACCCGGGTTCATATCCTATCCGGACCTTCTCCCCCGTAGTGAGGACTGACTGCGCAACTACGAGGTATCGGCAGTCTAGAAAGCCATATTGATGGCCGGCGTGACCTATAAGTTCGTTAAGCCTAGAAGGAGAAGTACACTGTAGCGCCCAAAACTATGCAATACGAGAAAAAAATATTCAAAGACAATTTTTGAAAAAAACAGTCAGACACGGCTAACTTTGTTTTTAAAACGGCTATCATTAGGCAACAAAAATGGCTGACGAGAACACTGAATCTATTCTAAAATCAAACATTAGCATAATGCATCATTTCACAATAAATCACTGGCTCTACGCTGCCTTGGCACAATCTGTCCTATCTCACGTTAATGCTGCTTGCTGGAAATGAACCAGCATTCGCTCAACGGTAAATCGGGTGCAATTAATTACCCTCGAGCGGTGTTGGTGTTTCAGCACACAAAACAGTGTCATATGTCCACCGTGTCCTCAGCTCAACAGTACAACGACAGCAACCGAAACGGCCAAAAGTGCGATGAGTTTTTACAGCACCATCCGACCGATACTGGTCATATTTATGCTATTTGGACAACTTCCGCTCTACGGTGTCCTGTACCGTAAACCATCCCGGTGGCAGCTTCGTTGGTGCTCCTTCCAAACAGTTCTCTGTTTGGTGCTGATGGTGGTTGGACTGTTCCTGTGCGTCGTAGAGTACGATCGGTTGCAAGTTATCGGTGTCAATGCGGACAACATTATCGGACCACTCTTTTACGCAGATGTGATCATTATTATGCTGCTTTTGTTGCGTGTAGCGCACCATTGGCCTTCGATGGTAGCTAAATGGGACCAAGTGGAAGCAATGGAAGTGATGCAGTACAATGCCCGTCAGCAGGATACACGATCCACTCGCCGCATCCGTGCCATAGCGTTGCTTCTATTGAGCATGGGATTTGGTAAGGGAAGAAATAAATCAAGCTAGTGTGCCAAGCGTGAAGACGATGATGTTTTGTTCTTTATACTTGTTACCTCAGTGGAGCATATGCTGTCGATCGGGAAAACTGTGTACGCGAAAGTTGACGAAGGACGCGTGTGTAACTGGGAGTACAGCAATCTTCCCGAGTACTACGCGTTGCGTACTTATGGGTTCTTATTCCGACGAGTACCCTACAGCTTCCCATCGTTTATCTTTTTAGAAGTAACATTGCGTCTTTTCATTTGTAACTGCAGAGTGTTAAGCCACCATTTTCTTTCCGATTCAGTACGCTAACACAGCACTCACGATGGCCTGGACTGTGCAGGATGTATTGCTAATAATGATCACCGATTCTATCGGTGATTACTTCAATCGTATAAATGCTAGAATTCAATTCTACAGCAACGTACAGGTAATCGCAAGAGAAAAGTTTTGGAGCGAAATTCACTCAGACTACGTGGTAGTATGTGAGCTGTTGGAACACGTCATGAGCATATGTTCTCCACTGTTAGTAGTTTCTTGTGGCACTAATCTTTACCTCATCTGCTATCAACTGTTTCATTTAGTAGGGTAAGTTTAATGTTGGCACAACTAAACTTTTTTTTTTTGTAAATTCAATTTCTTTCTTCTCTTCCTTAGAACGGAAAAATTTATTATCATGTCTGTGTTTACCTATTACTCACTATGCTTCGTTATACTTCGTACGTTTTTAACTTTGCATCACTGTTCAGCTGTACATGAAGTTGCCTTGAAGCCACTCAAACTCTGCCGTCGCATCCCAACGAAAGGATGGTGTGAAGAGGTGAGCAATAGCTTGTGCGAATTGCATATATTTTTAGGAACACAAAATTGTCTCCGTCATGTCCGTCAAATATGCGCTAATACAAACATTTTCTCAAATCATTTCTAAACCCAAATCTTCCACAGTTGGAAAGGTTTTACACTTTTATACGTAAAACTTCAATAGCAGTCAGCGCGATGGGATTGTTCCAGCTCACCAAGAGAACTATGTTAACAGTAAACATTACAGAACAATTTATGTATAAAAAAGCTTTATTAGATATTCATTTTCAATCTATGATTCTTATACCAACAGATGCTTGGAGCGGTTATTACGTATGAGCTGGTGATGTTGCATTTTGCTCAAAGTACTGCCAACCAGGGCATTGTACGAGAATGTTCTACTGAGGAATTTCTGTTCGAACCAAAGATGGAGAGCAGCGCCAACTAAGCTCACCATCATCAGTCAATGTAGGCACAGGGCCGCTCCTGTCCTGCTCCTTGCGAAGAACGATGGAATCGTATCAACACCAACTCGTATGTTAGAATAGATCCAGCCATCTGAGGATGTCGTTAAGATATTTGATATAAAAAAAACACCAACTCGATCTTCAATTAAAAAAAAACATCTCCCATACTTACGCAAGGAAGCATAACAACGGTATACTTAACATACTTACGGTAAGAAATATTTTGCGTGAGATATTAAAGAATCCCATACCAGAGATGGAGACACCGGCTCCGGAACAGATGCGCAAGATTTCCACCTCATCATTGTAATTCTCACTGCGCACCTTTTGCACGAGCTTGTTGGTTCGTGTGGACTTTTCGTCTACGGCGGCCGTATACCACAGCTTCACAGAGGTCCGCAATATCAGAAAAGTAAACGAATATCGAAAGTACCACTCATTGATGGGGAACGGTTTATGTCTGCAATTAAATGATTTATTATCGTTTGTGCAGGATTGTCAACCACCTTTACGTACTCTATCGTGTTGAGCGTCTGCAGACATAGAAAGTACATATCGTTGGCACAGGAAACGATCACTATCGGGCCAATGATCCTGTTCGTTTGCTCAACCAACTCCATCAGACCGACGAAATGTGTTCTCATTTCACCCCAAAAAGCTTCGGTGCTGTTTTGCAGATTAGCATTGATACGCTTGTTAAGTTGCTCGAACCGGCACGATATACCGGAGGCAATCAGCATGAGAAAGAGGTCGGTAAACGTCCAGACGAATGTTAGCGAAATTGTTGTATACTGGAGGCGAAGAATTTTAAATTAAGCAGGATAAATAATTATAAACTCGGCTAGTGTAACTTAACCTAACCGTTATCACTAAACGCCCAAAAGTATGCAATTCGGAATGCGAGCATTCGCACAAGCTTAGTGGATTATGATTGGTTTTCAAGCGGCTGCTTACCAGTAAAAATGCCGTTGTGAAATGATGGTACGGAACGGAAAGATACACCGATCGGAAGGTCAAAGAACCGTACAGTTTCAATGGGTGGGTCACATTATATCGGCAGGCTAAACTTTCGTGATACACGTTGTATGCCTGGTTGATAACGTACATTACATGTTCCACTGAAAATAGAAAACCATTTACAAATTGATTAACTGCACCACACTCTCCATAAACACACACTTTATTTGCCTACCGAAAGCGGAAACAATTATGCAAAACGCCATACGGATTAACTTTCGTCGCAGATTTATCGCACCGTACGGACGGGCAAAGAACATTTCCTCCCGATGGGACCAAAAGAGCATAAAACTGCGCCAAACTTTCGCTAGGCGAATGAATAGAAGATTCAGCAGTGTACACGTCGCAAAAAAGATTGGTTCAGCAATATTCATCGCATTTATGCCTACGCGGCTAAGCCGTATCAGGGCGGCGATCATGATGAACAAACCTCCAACAATGGCCAGAACGCTCAGAACGATGAATGGTGAAAAATAGTTAAACCGAAACCCATCCGGATCGGGAGCCGTAATGTTGGACAGCGGAAATACGCCGATTATCCGAGCCCAGCGAAGAACTGTTCGTGTTTAGTGAAGAGAAAATGTAGTAAACATTTTTTATTGTTAAATAAAACACCTCCGAGCACCAACGCATACCAGATGCAATGGCCAGATAGAAGCGTTCCTTCCGATCATCGATTTCTTCTGCGGGCCTAACGAATGTTACATTTCCACGCTTTCGCAACCACTGCCACCTAGAACGATTCTGCTGCTGCTTGCTGATATTGCGAACCGGCCTCGGTGGCTTACGAAACCCGAAACCAACTTCAATCATCGTGCACCGAACGCCATCAGGAGCTGCTCACCGGTACAGCCGACTCGATCGAATGATAAATCACGCTCGGCTGGATCAGCTTCCGTTTAGGGGGTTGTCACGCTGCTGGGCAGTTTTTTGACGCGACACGCTTTCAAGGACTTGGTGTCAAAGTGACCACCGTAGGTTGTTATGAAAATTGAAGTACCGCCAAGGACCTAATAATCTAATCGTATTACGGCACGCCATAAAGTGTGCACGATACGGGGTACGGAGTGTATAAGATTGTTTTGGCTAGTTCAGCTAGTTGAGTCACAATAATACAAATTAATCCGTTGCGATTTGTTTACTCACCATCATGCAAATGATGTGAAGCGATATGAATTTATTGGTGTACGTGGTGAAGTAAATCGAGACACCTTGTGTAATAGATCGTTTGACATGCACAGCACGTATTAAAATTGAATAAAATATAGTAGTAGAGTACCACTATATTGCGGAAAGCGGATTAAAAATTATATAAAAGTTTTAGTAATTTCAATACTAAATTCAATTAACAATTCAGAACTATGCGTTTCGTTACATTTTCCAATTTTACTGCAAATTCTTATTCAATATTCCATCGTACTGTGCTTCCAGTTTGGTTTTCTTTATATTTCTTATCATGTTAAGTAATTAACTTTGTTGGCTAAATAACTCTACGTCGTCCAATTTGAAAAGTTCTTCTTCTTCTTCTTCTTCTTCTTGGCCTATTCAGGATTGAACAAGTCGTGTCGACATGCCCATGTCTCCAATTAGTTTCCAGGAAACTCGGTCTAAGGCTGCAGCCCTCCAGCCACGGCTGTATCCGATCTCCGACAGATTAGACTCCACTCTGATCCAGCCAACGAGCTCGCTGTGCTCCTCTACGCCTCGTGCCGAACGGGTCGCTGACGAGCACCTTCTTGGTGGGGCATGAGTCCGGCATCCACAACACGGGCCCCAAAGATAGTCCTTAGTCTTCAGCCGCCGGCACCCGCCGGCAGAGCCTCCGGCAAGCAGGTATTTTGTCTTCGTCGTTCAATCCAATTCTATTGGCCTCGCGTTTCAGTCGGGTGTACGCCTCGCACACCGCCACAGGCCTCCAAGGAATTGGAGAGATCGGGTGAAAATCGTGCCCCGGATGTCGAAGCCCGCGCTTCGCATGACACCCTAAAGAGCGATGTTGAACAACAAACAGGAGAGTCCGTCTCCTTGCCTCAAACCCCGGTGAGATTCGAACGATTCCGACAGTATGCTCGAAACTCTCACCTTGCACTGCACCCCGTCCATAGTGGCCTTTAGCAGCCGTACCAGCTCCGATCTATGGTATCGTAGATCGGCTTGAAGTCATTGAACAAGTGCTGCGTAGGGATCTGGTGCTCCCGACATTTTTGGAGGATCTGCCGTAGAGTGAAGATTTGGTTTGTTGTCGATTTGCCTCCAACAAATCCAGCTTGGTAGCTTCCGACGAAATCTGTAGCAAGGGGCTCCAGATGATGTGGTTCTATTCAAGGATTTTCATAATCCTCAGATTTATTGACGAACACATACTTTTGTTCACCTGTACAACTGACTTATACTACTTCCAGTACTTTATCGTCAGAACATCACGATTTAAAGTAAGAGGAGATGACACAACAAGGCTTCTGCACAAAAATGGTCCTCCAGGCAGCAGCGCCTCGGTTGACTATAGCAATCGGGAGTTCAAAAATAACACTCATTAGAAGATTGTCGAAAATATGCAGCAGATGGGACCTTTTTGTGTTGCCTTTGCATCCTGACAATTTCCTACATATCATTAGCTATTAGAATTCGTGACTTCTTATATTATAAGATGGACGCTGTATCAGTAGCTGTAAAGTGACTATCCTACCAACCTGACAAGAAAACCTGTGAACTTTTTCACAGGCAAATTGATTATTTGCTACATCTCTTCCTTGCACTGGTAGCTGTTGTTTGAATCTTCTGATTAACTTTAATATTTAACTCTGACTCAGTATTGACGCTTATATCATATAAACCAGAAATCGCGAATAAAAAAAACGGATGAAGTTTGCAGTGCAACAGAAAAAATATGAAGAAGTAGATAAAAATATGAGTAGTCAAACTTGAGAGAATGCTTCGGATTGAATACCATATCTACACCTTCCGTGTGAGTGCCCGGGATATATTGTTTCTTTTTTTATGACGGTCCAGTGCCGTATTGTCAAGGATATATTGTTACAAGATATAAATTGTTTGCAAATACGACAACATACATACGTATGAGGGATAAAACATACGTTAAGTACCAGAAAATTTGAAGCATCTTTCGATTTAAATCATTCATAACTTTTTCTGTACTGCATCACAATATTTTTTTTTTCATCTCCATCGCAAACTATCAGAGTCTATCATTAAATGCAATCATCGCTCGCCACCCAAGTGTCCGCACCGTTTGACGGCAACCCAAGGTCTACGACATCGATTGCACAGTACAAATGTCATCGAGTACGGGTGGAATCAAATTCGAATCCGCGTGAAATAACACTAGTGATTGAACTTTGCCACTCCGAAATCCGACTCACCAACCTCAATGAGGGAGCGCTTCATGCAGATTTATTAACGAGTGAAGTACGAATCAAAGTACGTGCTCACCGGTCGGCTCATCATGGGGCGTTGAATCACCTTTGAGGAAAAAGTTATCCGACGTATAAAAGCGGTCCGGTTCGTTGCTCAAGAATCTCCATTGCTGTACCACTCCACCAGCAGAGCGTCGTACCCGTGATGCGTTCGGTTAGAATGAAGTTAAAAACTTTACTTCGACAAAAACTCGTATCAGTGGGCTATTTTGCTTGTCGCAACTAGTTGCTGCAAGTTTGCGTTTTTTTGTGTCCTCATGTGTATGTCCCAATAGAAGCGAAAAAATCATATCTTCACTGTTTGAGAACGTCTTTGCCGAAACCGGTCATACCTGGTATCGCGCGTAGGTACGAAACAGAAACCAAACAAGTTTGATACGAGCACATCTTCCAATAGACGCTAATGAACACGGTGCGCAGCAAATCAATCAATGCGGTTTTCAAACACGTTTAACGCTAGTTTTGTAAGATTTTATTGGATTAATTCAAAACTTTTCAAACGAAAACTTGGTACACAGCGGAATGTTGCCCTTACTTTCGGATTCTTCGTCAAACTTTAGCATCACTAACTCGTACGTCACAATTGTTCCAGCCATCTGCAAGAAAAACATTCCCAATTTCCAGTTTTCCAACAAATCCCGACACACAGTGACTTACCGAAAACAGCAGTTGACGCGTGAGACTGAAAAATCCCATTCCCGAGAGAGCCACCTTTTCGCTTTTCAATTGTGTCGAGAAACGTTCAAGCTTAGAAAAAATGTGAAGTGTTCAAAAACACCTTAGAATGTAATTTGCTTTCCAACAAACAGTTAGACATTTTCTTACCTCAACACACCACCCAACGTTGGGAATTTTCATAATGATATCCAGCGGCTTCTTTGCACAGTCATGTATGTGTGCCGCGGACAAAAACACGATCACGGTGCGTACGATCAAAAATACCAACGAAAACCAATAGTAAGCATCCTCGACCGTGTTAGCCAGCTTCCTAAAACAGGGATCACAAGTCATCAAATCACCTACATTAGGCACCAGAGGTCCTCCTCACACTCACTTGGAAACGTGCAAAATCTGGAGACAAATGTAGTACAGATTGGTAGCGCAAGAGATCAGCATCGTCCACGAGATAACGCGATCGACATCATCCAGCAGCTCACACACCGACACATAGTTCGTACGAACTCGTATCCAAAAGTCTTCTCCCGGTATCAAGACGCCGTCGGACAGTATCTTTAGATGGTTGTTGATCTGCTGGAATCGTGTCGCCAAACCGATGCTTATCAAAATAATAAAGATGTCCTGATAATTCCAGTAAATGGTCAGTGCGGAAGACACGTACTGTAAAAGCGACAAAACGCTATTAGTACAACACATCCGGATTGCATACCTTACAGGCGCCTATTACTGTAAAGAACGCCGCACTCAGATGATTATACGGGAAGTTGATGTAAACATTCGCAAATCTACGCAATGCATAATGCCGGAAGTAGTTCGAAACCGTCCAATTGCAGTACTGTACTTCGTAAAACTGATTATGTGCACCGTTAGCTATCGATAGGCAATGCTCCACTGACGAAAAATCGTGAAAGAGGGAAGCGTTATTGGTAAAAAGGGGATCGATAAATCACCGGTCGAAAGCTCTTACCAGCGGCAAGGAAAACCAACGAAAACGAAGCAACGCACAATCGCTTCCGCAAACTCCAGCCCACCAACTGGTAAGGAGCACGGTTAAACGTTTCATCCACCTCGTCCCATTTGGCCGCCACCGTACGCCATTTGGTGGCCAAATTGAGGAACAGCACATTAATCAGACAAGCGTCCAGAAAGAAAATCAATCCACTAACGTTCTTCGCGTTAGTGCCGATCATCTTGAGCCGACCGTACTCAAGGTACGCCTGCAGCATGGCAGTTACCACGATGATAAGATTGAGGATGACGCGCAGCGAAAACCACTTTAGCCGGAACCGGGTCGGATCGTTTGTTGTGATACCGTAAATGGGGAAAATACCAAACAGTTGTCCGAGTATGATGACTGTAAAGAAAAATAGGCAATAGAACAAATCAATGCGTTTATCGTTAAAAAATATTTTCTCATGTTTTAAACCTGCGATCAGAAACAGACTTACAAGGTCTTACGCCACGCAGAAAGGTATCCCGGTCGTCGTCAACCATCTTCGATTGAAAGCGCTGGCACACTTTCCGGTGCAGCGCGAATCCTTTCGTGACAAGCATCATGGTGGTTCTGGTAATATGGCAGTGCTTGCTCCGTGAGCTTGCGGTCGGGAATTCTTGGTGTATGCGCGCAAATGTTTCCCTTATCGAATGCAATCACATTCGCTGCGGTTAAATAATTGAATTACGAGCGTGTCCTGCATGAGATGGCAAATGGTCGTTAGTGGCGAGTTGTGGTAACGTTGTTTACAAGTTTCAGTTTTCCTTAGTCAACACAAACCATTACGTTGATGGTGTGAATCAGTGTGGTTGCACTCTGGTTGCAAGGTCAATCCCTCTAACGTGCCCCGGTAACTGAATTAATCGCATCTCGGGCGAATGAGGGCGAGGAAAATCTATTGCAATTGTTTTCTAGCTCACGATGGATGCTCACATGAGTTAATTCATTAATCGTTCAATCATAATTAAAACTTACAATTACAGTCTAACTTTCAATCGGGGCGTAGTTATCGAAAACAAGATGAGCCGTCACATAAATGTTTGTGTATGTTTATGTGTTGTCAGAATAAGTTAAATTGAATGAATAAGCTAGCATAACAGCGAGGAAAATGACATCTTGTATCTGTTTATCTCTAGTATGTAACTTTAAGTGGCAGGTTTAGGTAAGAGCCCGTATACCCAGAGAGAATTTCGAAAACAATTAATATTACTTAATGAGAGCAATTTGGGATTGACTTTTATTTTCTACAGGTATTATTTAACATAAGTATATCAAGCAGGGGCTTGCTCATAATCTTACCGAATTTAATTATAAGCTTGGAAGCTGCAGAAAATTACAAGTTTTTTTGATTTAAAATAATTTTTTTAAACCTTTGTATTAATAGAGAAGAATGAGCTTTATAAAACAAAAGTTCAAGTTGTACAAAAAGGAAAAAAAGTTGTGCAAGAAAGAAGGTAGGGAAAACGTGATGAAAACTCTCTTATAACTTTTTCCTATGAAATAGAAAGCAAAAAAACTTTTTATGACTGATATGTATACAATAATTGCATTATTGGATGCTCGTGGTCGTCGGTGGATGAGCGTTACAAAGTCATACTCTAGCATTTTCATATTACAAGACCAAGGCAGTGAAAAAGAAACGAAAATTCAAGTTACCAACATGCACCTCCATGTTGAAGCTAATTATATTAATGTCCTATACCTATAAAAATTTGACGATATTGAACAAAGGACGGTAACAAGGGAGGGGGGGGGGGGATTGTTACCTAACCCTCACGTCACGGGACCTTAGCATCCCTTCCACCCTCGTGATCCTCTGTCATTGAACATGATCTGCATCTTTCCTGTTTCAGATAGATCAAACCATTTAATAAATGTTTTTGAATTCGTTTAAGCTTTTAGTTTTCGGCTGTCTTTTGTTAGTTTCGTTATTTAAGGTCGAAGCGACTAAGGTTTTTCATAAATAATAAATAAAAAATTACAAATACATACATGCATAAATGAATCAATAAATTATAGTAAGGAGAGCTTTTCAATCAAGAAATTCTTCTTCTTCTTGGCTTCACGACCTTCTATAGGTCACGCCAGCCAACGAATGGCTTACTAGACTCTCCGATACCACGTTGTTAGATAGTCAGTCCAGTCCTCACTACGGGGAGACGGTCCGGATACGAATAAAGAGATAGAAAAATAGAGATTTAGAATAGCAAAAGGCTCTATAATGACAGTTAGAACACGTTCCACAATATGTGATCGCAATGACCTATTTCTTGACTGTCTGGGACGTTGCAACAGCCTTTATCATTTCTTCGATTTCCTTTCCTCGTTGACCTCTAACCGCCTCCTCTCATTGAACGTCAAGCACCTTTATCCTGCTAAGATTAATCTAGAATTGTTTAGAGACAAGATGGCAAGGTTTAATCCTAAGGACGGATAGTTACATTACAATACTAAAAAACAAATATCCCAATTACTGTAAAACACCCTGTTGAAACTTGCTTGTAACATCAGGAGTATTTTTGAAGGCTCCTGGATTCCATCTCACCACAGGTATCTTAACACCCAGAGAGTCATATCGCATTCAATAATACCTGGCTCCTGCTGAGTAGGTGTCCTAAAAATGTATTTTAAGGCGGACGAACTAACAGCGGTCAGTTGAATTTCGAGTACAATTGAATTCAATTCATCACTGCCAAGGTGATCAAACATTCGCACATTTTTGTTTTTCTTCCTCACCATATCATCTTCGTCCCAGTTATTTTATAAAGTTTTTGCTTCGGTTTTTGTGCCAAAATGATTGTATGGCTCCTGTCAGCGGTTGTTCTGTCGCTGGCGTAGAGATCAAAGCTTCTCATAGCTTCACATACTCTCTGCATGATGTATGAAACAAAAGCATTCTGGTGGTATGAAATCCTGTTTTGTAGGATTCCGTGTACCAATTATTTTGAAGACTCCGCCATGAATATTCTGAACTTGAAAAAGAAAACAAAACAAGGATGAATCAACACTGAGAATACACTGTTAAAACATTGTTGCATCTCTTGTCCTTCCACCGACGGTTAACACCGATTAAATGATCGATTTTATGTTCTCCAATCCATATTTCTCGCCATTCATCGTAGAACATGGTGTAATTGTGTCCTTGTGCTGGAATATATTGCTGCCCCCAGTTAGATTCATCCGACGGACATTAAATACCGGTAATCCGTTGACAGTCAATTAGCTTAAGAGGCTAAGTAAATATTAACTCTCCCATACCCACATCACAAATCACTCATCACACTTATCAGCGATTATGGTAATAGTGCTTTAAAACACATTTGCTGGTGTGAACAGGTGGCAAACACAAGATGAAAATCTATGAAATATTGATTACCGTGTAAAAAATTTGATCGTTTTATAGATATTTTCATTTTGCATAATTTTACTAGGGACCTTTACTACATGATTTTTCTACTCCTGTATGAAAAAAATGCCATCTATAAATTTTGCTAGACACTCACTTGGCACAAGGCACACGTACCATTGGTTAAAGTTTCTCCACAAACCTTCACATCAATAACCGGATAATCAATCAGTTTCCACGCCACACCGTATCTCACTCCCATTACCGAGGGAACACAACGAAAAGCTCATGTTTCCGATGCGAACATCTCGTGAGACTCGCTACCACAATCACTTCATGCCGTCCAGCTTCAAGCAGCACTTAGTAAGCATTTATTTCCTGTTCAACCCCTGGACGCTAGCGACATGTTATCGCTTACATTTTCAGACCTCCCGGTACGGTACGAACAGGAGAATCCACCCAAAGCAAAGGTTAACATTTGTTATGTTTGTACTTCAACGATACAACATAGTTCTCTGGAGGATTTCCGAATCCACGCGACCTGTGGGAAGTTTGGCCTTTAAGGGAAAAAAAACTCCACCAGACACTCGACTTGTCGCTTGAAAGAATTTTACTACACTGCAAGCGTCCTTGCTAAGATGTATGCTCCGGAGAACCAAGGAGTTTGGGTGGTGGTTCTTAAGATTTGTAGTTTTACAAATTGTCCTACACAGATCTGCTTCTTGACAAACATCTTCGATACGGTGAAGTACGACTTGAACGAAGTGGAGTTCACAAACTGGAAAAAATCCGACCAAAGTTGTCCATTTTAGCGTCAGGTGCAAGTATTCTCAGCATTGCATCAAAACGCACCAAGTACGTTCTGCACGGGCTCCATCATTATATGCTTAGAACAAGTAGGAACGAAGCTGACACGACCAAAACGGAAATGATGATGATGAAAATGCGACATCATAATGTGAGCAAAATTCGGAACACTCTGGAAATTGCGCATTTCGCAACACAGATGCAGAGACACAATGTTGTGAAGATGTTGCACAAGCTGTGTAAGTTTTTCTCAACACTTAAGTAGGAATAGCGTTTGGTTGGAATTCAAAGAAAAATGTGCTTTTAATGTTGCTTTTTTCGGCAGTTTTCATATCGTAGAAATAAAAAACAAAATTAGAAAAGCAAGTATAGAACAATGGTTTTAGAAAAAAATATTATCGTTAAGATAAACATTTCGAACCTATGCAGGGGAATGAGATAGGATCATCATCACCATACAAAAAGCACGTACAATGTGTGTCATGCAACTCATCTTCTTGGTAGCATGCGACTTCCCTATATCAATCTGATAGACATAGGAGGAAAAGATTTCCTATTGTTTTCCTGCTACGCCTCACACAAATCCCTTTACCGATCGATCGATTGATGTGTCAATAAAAGCGTCATATTGCAACACATTGTCCAGCTTTGGATGTAATCTGCATATGGATGTCGACAGTATTTTTTCCCCTCTTAGCATACATACACATACATACTGGATGGGTTCAGTTTCCTTTGGACTGCTTTTGATTGCATCTGAACTTGGTCCCTGGATATGCGATGCATATCGATGCACCACACCCATATCCACCCGTGGGCTGACCGGTAACAATTGGTACGGTTTCACCTACTCCCATCATCACAGCTAGCCTCAAACCGGCTACTGGCTGGCAATTCAAATTTGTAGGTTAGTAATAGTGTTACGAGACAGGACTGCGGACAAACCGGCATGCACAACCATGCATTTGCCGTTGGCTTTGTGCGAGAGCGAACCAGCTGAGTGCTTGCAGTAACCGTCAGTGAGTGACTGACGGCGTGAGTGATCCGAACGAAGCGCGCCAAAAGCACGAAGCTGAAGCACGTGCTTGTGAGTGAAACGAATAAATGCACAGCGTTTCTATGGTGGACATAATAAAATTGAAAGTATTTTGAATTTTTTTGTTTTTGTTGTTCTAACCTATGCTAGCCTAGGCTTCTAAAATTTGTAAAATACAGATAAAGTTCTTTAGAAGTTCTTGAGAAGTTTTTGCTTCATCTAAGAAAATGACTCACAAAAGGAATGTTTTTGCTATTTAGATAAAAAACTAAATTGCACGAGGCACGCTAGTAGTCGTGGATTTAGTCTATTAGTTTAAAATTAAATTTGGATCTTCTCTTCACACTATTTTACCTTAACTCACTCGTTAACGTCATTATTTTAAAGATGTATTTTTTCCCTTAGCAACAGTTCTAAAAATTTGCAACAAGATCAAAGTTACGATGGATATTATTTTGTTATTCAAATAGAACGGTTGGCCGAATTGCTACGAAAGATAGTTAAGATGTTGGTGATTAGTAAATAAACTACAAACAAAGTAATCAATAATGGCGAATAATAAAATTTGCTTTAAGAATGATCGATTGGCAGATTACAGCGCTCAACCGTGTGCCGTTTTAGGGGCTCCAGCAGCTGATCAATATCGCTTGATTTTTCTACAATCAAATAATTAAATAAGTATAAACGTTGCCATTTACTATAAAACATAATCAATTTTTGGGAAATAAAGCAAAGAAAACTGATTTTTTCAATAATTCTCTAAAATTACGCTCATAACAATACCTACAATAAAAAGCTACGCCTCCAGCTAACGGAAAGTTTCGTGATGTGCTTTCGTGAGCGAGAGTGATATGAACGAAAGTGAAACTGGTACCGCAGCGAGAGTGACTAACTTCAGTGCACAGAGCGAGAGTGATCATACACGTGCGCGCATCTCACAGACAAGAACATGAAGATGCTTAAAAGATGAGCATCAATATATCCCCTTCCCCAGCGGAACCCGGTTAATCCCACAGTCGGTCCCTTCCCTCGAAAGCAACAAAATCACATCCCAGGTGAATGTCACAGGGCGGCTACCCTGTGTCAGCGACTGATGTGACAGCAACTATCATCATCTTCATTCAGCTTCCACCACCAGCCCCAGTAGTGTAGACCGATCACGCGGTAAGCTATTTAAGCTATGTCCGGACGGACGCGCATGCTTAGTCGGTCGTCACAATTGAAGCTGTTCGTGTGGAACGACGTGGGACCACTTTGTGAGGGATAACCCAAAGTGTCCGGGTAAAGTGGAAGGATTCATGAACGGACTGTGGTGGATATAATGTGAATCAGTTGCAGCAAAAAGTAGTGCTTAAGCAGTGCATGACTTCATAGTGATTTTGTGACATGAATAGTGAAATTTTGTGTTTGATATAAACGGCCTCTAATACAGATTTATATGTGCGTACGTGCCTAAGTGTTGACTGTAAATTGTGGTTCGAGTGAAAGCCTAATTTAGGGTAAAAGTTATAATACAAAGCAGGTAAGTTTAAATGAAGGATTATTCGTCCGCTTGAATAATAATCCAAAGCTTGGATTTTTAAATATCAAATGGTGTTTGGAGACGTCTTACGTTTTATGAGTGAAGTTTTTTTCTTCACGCAGCTCCTTTTTCATTAAATCAGTTCAATAAATTCATACACAACGAATTACCATTAAAACCATTCCAAACCAACTCCAAAAAAATTTTAAAAAATTTTCAAACAGATGAGAGACACAGGAAACACTTATCGAAAGCTTCCTCTTAATTTAGGTAACACGTTTAAAATCGAAAACCCCAGACACATTTGTTTCAGTTCGTTGGGCTGCCTTATACTTCAAATAATGCTAATAAACCTGGAGTCAATCTTCCATCTTTAACCATTTAGAATCGAAACTAATCTCCTTTTTCTTTCATAAGTTGCACCGAGAAAAGCTCGCTTTCGTGCTCACAATTCAATGTTGAAACGAAGGAATGAGCGCTAACAAAAACAAACGCATTCGATCTGAAGATTGCGTATCGACGATAAGCGACGAAGAGTATAAAGTGAAGTTGTAAGCAGATGGTACTCCTTAAATCGGTGAACAAAGCTGACAAATACTGCTTTAAGAGAATGTCTTTTGCTAAACAAACGCACCATTTGCGTGTAAAGTCTTGCAATTTACATCCTGCTTGCAAATCAAGCTTCCTTGGTTGGTGGATAATCCTAGCGTAATGTTCCGCAAAGCTGTACCATCTCGGACGATAAGAAATGAGCTTTACGTTACCAATGGGCTGATTTGAAGTGAAATAATCCAAATAAATTGTTGTCTTTAGTAAAGGCTCACTCACACTTTCTTCCCAAGTGGTTATCTAGTGTGCTCGTGTTAGATATTATCTTCATTATCTGTGTTCATGGTGCTTGTGCATGTTATTTTCAAAACAGGAGATGAAAAATGTGTTTTATGTTCCAAACATCTGTTTATTATCAAAATGGAACTAACTGTAGCTTTGTACAACTTGTTGTTAAATTACTGAAACATGTTAACACCTCCCGTGGAAATTTCCTTTACTTTAAGCTTCAGACGTTTTTCCAAGTCTGTGTAGCTCGTACCTTCAGGATTTAAGTAAAAACGTTAAAAGAATTGCAACAAACGCGAATATTCTTTCGTGCTAGCAACCAGAAGCAGCGAATTACAAAACAGCTTACCGTAATGGACGTGCCTTGCTGACGGATCGTTCCAAATGTATCTATCCTTACCAACAAACAAATAGCCCAAAATAAGCTTGCACCTTTGCAATCGGCAAAGTTTACACTGTAGCGACCTTGGACGAAAATTTGCACAGCTTCACATTTTCATTAGCTCCCCACGCCCTTAACCTTCACAAACACTGTACCACTTTACCGCATGCGGGCATTTGGCTGCCCCTTCGGCTAGTAATGGGGCGTCCTTAGCTGCTGCAGTATCCTTAAGTATCCTTAATGATGTGGATCTTTTATTTTCCCAACGCTGAAAACTCTCGCTCATCGCTCTATTCTACCGCCGCTTGTATGCGCTGCTCATCCCGTAGCCAGCAGCAAAGACTATGCCTTTGAATGATTTGATTTGATTTTGGTCCACAGCATGCCTCAGCATACGAACATGATGATGATCAAATGTCGGCCAAAGGAATGGAAGGAAAAAAAGGAACGTTGTGCAGATTTAGTTTTAGTAGCCAACGCTTAAATTACATCACGTACCGAACCTTCCTGTAAGACATAGTGAAGTGGCAGAATGATGAGACTTTTTTTTTTTTGGTAGCCGGTCGAATCAGATAGGTTTTCGGTTAGAAGTAATGCATGTTGATTTTATTTGCTTCGGTTTTATTTATTCGCTTGGATTTTAGTTTTTTGTTGCAGTAAAATCCATTTTAAGGGTGATAACTTACGAAACTACCTTGAAGTCATTTGATTATGTGGGGTAATTTAATCTGAAAATCATCTCTGAATCTGAAATTATGTATCGAGACGCAAAGCATAAATTCAAGAGTTAATTTAACGATCTACGTGAAAAAATTAATTTGTTAGTAATTTTACCAAATAAGGGATGCAGAGTTCGCTTACATCCTCATGTTTAATCGCATTCTCTTTCCTTATTGAAACAGAAAAAATAAGAAAAATTACGACAAAATTTACATTGGTTTTCAAATTTGGAGGCTTAACTTCATGTTATAGAAGCTTTCAATCCAATTGAAGAGCTAAATCTGGTGATTGAAGAGTGACATTGAAAGTTATTCTATTATTTCCAATCACTCTAATACTTTGACAAGGCGAAATGATACACAGAATTGATAGAAATGCCTCATTTATAATTACGAGTACTGTTCTTTAAACATTTAAAAATGCAAAGGACTTTTTGACATCGATGTAATAGTTTTAAGGCAAAGTCAGCCAACAACAGTCAGAAAATGACAAAAACAGTAAATAACTTTATAAAACTAAATCACAATCTTGTACTTGAAACCAAAAAAAAAATTCTTTCTTACAGAAAGAATGAATAGTGAAATGCTTTGCTTCTTGAAAAGTGCTTCCATTACCTTCAGGCTATAATTTCTATAGTAAATTGATCAAGAACGATTCCTGGGAAGAAATTGTATAATGAATGAATAATCTTCGGAGAAACATTAAGTACTGGCTTTATTGCCAGGACTATTGAATTATTATTATTAATATTTATTATCAGCCAGTTTAGCATCAAGATTCTAGGAATTAAGTAGGCATTCTTCAAAAACTGTGGTTAAATTCTACCAAAACATCAAAACAACTGTCAAAACAATCCATCTTCAGTGGTCTGTTGTCACATAACATCTGAAAGCCTTCGTTTATCGTCCATGTAACGGTAGCGAGACTAATCGAACCTGCCCAAAAGCCAGATCCGATAATCCGCTCACCCGCACCAAGCCAGAAGCACCACCAGAATCGTTTAGCAATAATTGCACTCTCAAACCTTGTCCATTTCCCTCGAACCCTCGCCTTCTTCCGATTTATGTAACACCGATAAAACGACAAACGATTGAAAAACTAAATATCCCCAGCCGGCGTTGGAAGCATGACAGCAGCACCGTCAACACATACACACAGTCTAAAGGCGTATGTATACTGTCCAGTGAGTCGATAGTTTGTTTTACCATCCCGTAATGTCTTCCGTGTGCACGGGCAGGGAAGACTCTGCCCTGCTGCCGAATGCGGCACATTCCCACCATTAGCGACCAGATTGCGATTCAGCGACCCTACACTACCCCGTTAGTCCCTTCGGCTCATTCGGCCATCTTCATTTGCGGCGGGTAGTAGTAATTGCCGTTTGCAAGAGCGACGGGCCAGAAACCGGGGTTTGGTGCGATAAACCGTCATCGAGGCAATTCAAGCGAAACTGCTATTAACTAAACGCGAACGGACGCTGTCAGACGACACGCGGTTTTGGGGCCGTTGATTCTCCAACGACGATGATGCAAAAAGCATAAGCGGACTTCGAGGTGAAGCGTGTAAACATAACACCCAGCTGGCGGATAAACATTGGACGGGGTCGTACTGCTGGCCATCGTCCAGAGAGAGAGATGTGCACCATCCAGAACCTGGCGCTAGACGTCTGACGAACCATGGTTTCGTTATTGAAGCGTTGGTATTGATTCTGTCTTCCGTTTGCATTGGTCCGTGTTTTTCTTCTATCTTCTGACGGGGTTGACTCGTTTGAAAGGGAAAGGAAGTGAAGCGTGCCTGTCATAATTCACACTCACAATCAATCATCATGGCACCAGCAATCGATTAAGCATATTTGCGCATTTGAAAGCTTGAAACCGAAATTTATTCAGTGCAGCCGTGTAAGCTTTTCAATTTTCAGAAAATATTGCAGTTTTGGATTCTATATTTTATGCTTATGAATATCAGAGCTTGTGCTAGCCTCAATAGATATTTCTGTCGTGTTTCTGTCTCGCTACAACTGATATGAAGCGTACGTTTTGATTTCTGGGCACTGAAAACGTCCTAATGCTAATAATTTAAAGTAAAAATAGTCCCATTATTCCTGTCTGCAATGCAGTCTTGAACACCAAATTATCACCCTACTTCAAATACTGCATCAAAGTACATATTCCATTATCAAAGTTGATGTAGCACCACCCGCAAATGATACCCCCTTCGAATACTCGCACACGAAGCACTCCGTTCCATTGATCCATAGATTCCCGCTTGAAAAGTCAATTTTACACGAACGTGACCTACCATACACGGCTTTCAAACGCCCAAAAATCGTAATGGAGCCTCTTCGTGTTTGCTTTTATGATTCCGCGTTCCGTATTCGCACCAATCATTGATGCCACCTGAACTAAAGAGCGGGACGATGGTGTCCTCACCCCCTCAAAAATAGGTCAACCAGTAAGCAAACCTCCCGTGATCGGATGCTGCAACGAGAAATGGTACAAAACCGGCGTTCGCTCAGCGCCAAACGTTGTCCAAACAGTGGAACATTACAAAACGTTACACAACCGAGCATCGGCTATCGGGCGTGTCATTCGCGGTCAATCCATTATTGTGGCCGTGAAGAAAACATGTACAACGTCTTCGCCCTGTAATGGTTTCAAATCAATGGGAAATATATTGTGGAAGAGGTTTCGTTGAAGTAATTGATCAAACTCAATGCATCAACTCTGTTGAAAATACTTTCTTAGATTGTCCAGTTTAGGCAATCTTGCTAGTTCAGTACACAAAATTGTAATTAATTACTCGAAAAAACGGTGAACTTGCAAAACTCGAAGAAGGTAGCAAGGCAAAGAACGTACACTCCAAAAGTCATCTTCTAATGGTCCGTTTCAAATTTTCCAAATTTCCAATCCAGGTTGATAGTGTTCGAAAAGAAAAGTAATTTTAATTAAACTTTAGCTCAATTTCGCCACATTTGAGCAAACTTTCCCTCAAACTTAAACGCGCTGCTATCCTTTTGCGTATTTTAACACAACAAGCTGGTCTATTTGCTCTTCTCTTCAACGATAAGTAATGAGAACTCCTTTGGATTCGTCCGAAAAGCTGTTTTGGAAATTATTCAAAGTTAATTTAATTCAAGTTTGATTTTTTCATCCTATTCCATGTGTAACCCTGAACAAACCTTGGATCCTCTTTCTTCTCTTTCGGAAAATAGTCTCTCTGTTACTTGAAAGTTTTTTCGCACTGCCTCGTTAATCAGAGAATGTAGCTCAATGAAACCATTTGCCATCGAAATTGACCATCGATTTGGACCTGGCAGGTGACGCAAAGCGTTATTGCGTGTGTTGGGAAATATGTTTTCGAGTTTCATTTTAACATAATCTATTATCTAATTTTTTTGTACCTCCGATTTTTTACAAGGATTTCATGTTTTAGCACTTACATTCACTTTAATTGGATTTTCTTCAATTTTTGTCTACTTTTGTTTCTTTCTTTTTTAAAAAGTGTTTATTTGTAACAATGTTTACCCTTATGTTATTATTTTCTCCTCTGTTGTTTTGTTTGTTTCATCACACATATTTTCTCATGTACTTAAAATGAATAAGTACCGCTTCCTTCTTTTTCTCACACCTCCAATATTAAAGATCATATTCCTCATTTATATCCAACTCATCCGTCAAAGGTTATCAGCTTTCGCGTTTCTTATGACTCTAAATTACCCAAATATAAATCACACACCAGCAGCGAGCGTGTATCCTGCGTGTATCGCATCAAAATCCCTCATCACCACTCCGTCTAAGACTCAACCAAAAGTCATTTTCAAATAAAACGTCTGAATAATATCACCATTTGAATATATTAATTATGTGACGCGTTGATGAACTACGTACGTGGTTTCGGAAAAACCAACCTCAAAATAAGCGTCCTTCACTAATACATTCACGGTGGAAAACATAATTCAAAGTCAACTAAGCTTAATGATAGGTAAGAAGATTAAATTCACACCCCATACACGCGCACGCACACACAAATATAGCAGTGCTTCTCCATCATCAGTATACGTATGCACGATCAACCTGCGAAAAGACGAACGACAGGATTCACTTTTCATCGTTCTGTACTGAGAACGTGGCCGTCGTCATGGTCCACGAGCACGTATAAGTAGCAAACGATTACCCACACGGAAACGATATATTTCGTACCCTTGTGTTAGTGGCTGATATCTGCGGAACGATACTAGTCGAAGAGTACAATCGAGGGCACGTGCTGTTTCTGCTGTGCTAATAATAACCCACCTGTCATAGGTCACAAACCCGGTACTCCCAAAACGAATCGAATCCGTATTCGAGGCGCTGAGGAAAAAAGCTTCCTCAGCATCACAGAAACAGTGTACTTGGTGCGGGTGAGATTGGGCACATTACCCACCAACAAGGTGTAAAAACATAATTAATTGAGCGTCTTACGCACGATCGCTTCCCTCCTCTAGGGAGGAAAGCAAAGGAACGGTGTTGATGTGAATTACGCGAAGAAATCCGTCTACTTGCCTTGCCAGTTCGCTTGCATAATAGATCCCTTTTCTCCTTCAACACATTACATGGTCGCATTTTCTCAGTGCTCAGCGGTCGTAAAGCACGGTACCGTGCTGACAGTTTTTCGCTCACTTTAATACGAACCATAAATTGGGCACAATCTCATCCAGCCTGCGATTGGGAAGCAGTGTAGAAAATGTGCCACCTGGAGGATGGATTTTTTTGCGCCTCCATTCAAGCAAGTGAAGATTGAGATGGGTCGGGAGTACCGTTTAAGGAATTTTGCTGCAGAAAATAATTCCCATTCGTCCTTCCACACAACAACACACGGTTGTAACAATCTCCAAATTTTGGTCCTGGATTAATACACTCGCAGGTGAATCTCTGCAAATAGACCATCCCTTTCGCCTATGTCTTTGTGGGTTGCAGAGCTCATCTATCACGGGAAGTCAAAGGACAAACAAGGGAGCAGTGGATACAAATTCCGTAATTGCTAGACGTTATGATTAATGTGCCATTTAACTTCCATTTTTTGAGAAGCATCCACGCTCCTTATCCTCGACGAGATTCTTTCTGTCATCCGCAGTCACACGCATGCCTCTAGCGGGAATAAATGCTTCAAAATTATAAGCACAAAAAGCCCAACCGGCAAAACAACATAGCTTCAAAAAAAAAAAAAATATATTAAAGCAAAGAAAAAAAACCAACTCACGTAAACCGAAGTGAGCCCTCAACCTGTGTGACATAAACTTTCCACGAATAACCTCAAATGTACCACGAAAACACGGCACCAAAGTGCCATCGCAAAAGCTTGAAAAGTACGCTAACGAAACAACGCACAACACAGAAACATATACACATTGTATGTGTGCGCTGCATCAGTCGGTCGGCTGCTTAACCCATTTTGGCGAACCGCTAGACTTTAGCTACGAAACCAGACAAGGAATCTCGCCTGCTGGAGCTGTTTTTTTTTTTTTAAACTCCCTACTTTAGACTCTGTTCATTTCACATTGCTGTGTAGTCATACCGCGAAAAAGAGCGTAATCCTTTCTGCTAACTGACAGAAGCAAACTTGTAACCGGAAGAAGGAGGAAAGCGGTTCGTTTATGGGAAGATGGCGCACGAAACCGCAGCATATGAGTGTGACATTTTTCATCGGTGGAACCTTTTCTGGTGGCTTTAGGTGTCGTGGAGCAAGCTGTGATTGATGAATTGCTTTCTCTATGTAATTTTTTGTTTGCTCTTCATTGAGTTACACGCTTCAAATAATGTGGAGCAATGTTTCTGGTTGAGAATAATTGTTTGCTAAACAAATGTCAAAATAGATAGGAAAACACAGTTATCGGTTATTTTTTTGGTCATATACAACAGATGGCGCTTTCTTGATTGTCTAGCAGCTGACTTATCTATTCCTTACTTATTCTTTTCCCATGCAAGCATAGTGTAGACCAATATTTTTCACAGTAGCCTGCCGAGGACTTATATCTTCGGTTAATCAAGCTCTTAATACTGTCCATATTTTAGATTTAGTCACAGTGTTGAACAGTTCCAACATGAAAACAGGGAAACTTTTGAGCTTTTCGCTCCGTAGCATGGATGTATCCCGTATAAGTCATAAGCATGAACTACGCGAACACGAATTTTCCTTTTCCATCGTACGTATATCTTTGCGCTTCAAGCAACAATGCTGGATGAAAGTAAGCGTAAATAATGCACATTCAGAAACTGTGAATTCAACATTCCACCCGGGTGTTTCTGAAGATACGGGCTCAAAATCGGACGAATTCTTTCATCCGGGAAAAAAATATTCGCTTCCATCCCGAAACAGAAATGAAATATTTAGATGGAAATGATACCTTTCCATTCTGTTCCGTTCCGTGCTATGATCTACACATTTGGACAACCTTCCAACGTGTTGCGTGTTTGTACACCTTTTAAGGGATTCGACGAACCAGGCACAGGTGCTCATTGTCGTTGGCAAAACGCATAGCCTGGGTGGACGCTTTTTAGAGGTAAAATGGATTAGCAAAGATTCAATTGCTAAAGAACGTAGATGGGAAAATGAATATCATACCATATGTAAGCTCAGAAAGGGCAGAAAGCGAATACCAGAGCTCCTATTTCTCAAGGATGCTGGGTATGGATTCTGGGAAGTATTCGTGGGATGGAATTAGTCCGTAGAAATATGCCCAACCACACACGCGCCGTATTCATTGACTTGTTTACGGTTGTAGGTCAACGTGACGAGAAGTTAACAGGATGCCGTCGTTAAGAATGTATTTTGGGAGATACACTGCTCCAACGAAATTCTCTAACTACACAAATAGTGAGGAAAGATTAAGTAAATAAATAAAAATTTACTCAGCACGATACTAAAGCTACCAGTTTCTATACGTATTAGAGTATCGAGGTGATTACCTTTCTATTTCTGATCTACCCTAGGCTCATGTCCACTGCCTCAAACTGGAATCTTGGAATCTCGTCGTCTATTAAAGATGGACGAACGATGGTACATTATTCATTGCCTTATGGATGTCGTCTTTTAAACCCCACCATCTATCGGAAAGTCCTATGGACCTACTAACCTGTCGATGTCAAGATGAACAGCTCTGGCTGTCGCGAGCGTTGCGACCGTACAGAACCGTCTTGATGTGTAACTTCAAATACAGTGGATTGCACAGTGCACTGCTGACTGACGATAGCCTCAGCCGGCACAGGTGCAACCGAGCACAGCAAAGACGGCGATAGTTGTCAAGTGGACGTAAAAAGCAAGCCCATCAGCACAATGGAAGAAGGTGTCTCACATGCATAGGACGAGCTTATCCGAACGAAGGTATTGTAAAAAGGCAAAGTTCATCACAATTAAAACATGCGTACTGATCTTGTAGGCAGTGGAAAGATGAGTTTAAGATAGTCCTAAGATGAGTATGTGGTGTGTCGCAGGTGCTACAAGGGGTCGTTCCGAGTGACTTGATTAGTCATCATCGTGTACAGTGAACAAGTTCTGAAGGACATTGCGTTGCAACAATGTTGGGCTCTGCTTTATCCATTCGATTAAGCGTAGAATAGAAGCTTTAACGATTGAATGGTGCAATATCGCCAATGCTTAGGGTAGTTATCTCTTCGACATACGTTTCTAGCAGCATAGACTCAACAAGCTAATTATATCTCTCTATATTAATGAACAATAAAATAGCAATAAATCTTTTATTCCTCCCAACTATGGCGAAATACTTGTGCTTTCTAGAAGCACGCTTTTCATCGCACCCTTCAACATCAACCCACTGTACGCCGTATCATATGCTTCCCTTTTTTTACAACAGTGCACAAATTTTATGTACGATATCTTTACGACTGCACTTATGCTTCCAGTTTTATAATCTACCGCACAAAAGACGATGAACATGAGTGAGCGAACGCAAGGCTGAAGCTTCAAACATTCCACAGTTTTCCTTCGTCAACTTGTAGCGAACCATGTAGCACTGACTACCCGACACATCATCAGCACCCGCGGCCGAAGAAGAAGTAATCAATGATCCGCGACGATACATCACACCCTCTCATCTTTTCTTCCGGGTGGATACGTCAATCGATGAGCTTTGTCACATCCATGAAAGCAACCGCCAACAAACACAGGAGGATAAAAGGAGAATATTTTTTGCGATAAAAAAATTGCAATAAAATTTTAGAAGAGATGAAAATACCTCCCTGCTGGTCATGCACGCTCCATAATCGGAGCCTCTTGAGAAGATTAGTTCTCATGGACATTGCAGAATCTCTTCGGCTTTGCGCGTTGTGTTTGTTGTGGCGGCGTGCTAAAAATAAACCTTCAGATTTAAATCTAAAAATGGCAACGAATGTCAACGTGAAATGAAAAAAAGAAAAGAATTCAGATATTGCAAAAAAAAAGCAGATGGCAAATGTCATGTTAAGCGTAAATAGATGGTTTATTTAAAGTTTTCAAACAAAATTATGACGATAACTACAAAAAATGTTAGAAACACCGCAAAATTTACACCGACCATTCTGCCTGTTCTGGGGGCGGCCCGGTGGTGTAGGCGACAGCGACGCCGGTCTTCAAACGGCAGGACCGGGGTTCAAATCCCATCCGGACCGTCCCCCCGTAGTGAGGACTGACTAATCCAACTACGTGGTATTAACAAGTCTAGAAAGCCATTTCTATGGCTGGCATGACCTTAGAGGTCGTTAAGCCAATAAGAAGAAGATTCTGTCTGTATAAACAGCTACTCCAATGCACAATTAAAATTGTACTATGGAACTCCCCGATCAGACATTTATATTATCGTACTTAGGCTATCGGTGTTTAACATAGAAGCGGAGGAAAACTATAACCATGAAATATCAGTTTCATACTGTTTATACTTCTTCTGTTTTATATTTCTTCTTCTTCTTGTTTTTCTTGGAGGAATGATGATCTGTACTAAGGACCTCTAAAACTGTAATTGAATAGTGAGTCCTCATATTCCTTGAGATTTTTTGTTAATAAATACCCTTAATCATAAGAGACACAAGAACCTGGGACTAGAAAGTGTGATGTAATATGTAGCTAACGTTAGCCAAATAGTTGCAACCATTTAATGGTTTAAGGTGTAAAAATGTTAGGGTTTAAATAGATGACAATATGGCGTTATTGTTTTGAAAATTTACACTACTTTTCCAAAGTAACAATCGAAGAATGTGATTGAAATTCCGAAGCTGTGATGCATAGACAATCTTATTCTTTTACATTTTTTTCTGTGGTGTTTATAAGGACATCATCCGCTGATAACAGGATTCAAAATCCTTTTCTACTTTATCTTTTAGTCTTGCTGGTAGTCGTACTGGACATCTTTAATCAAAGAATCTTTAAATAACACTTTCAACCATTTATCGCGATGAATTCAAGCGATCAGTCAAAATTCGATTATCCATCGAGGTTACCAATCTTGACCTCTCCTTACCCAATTGCATATGCACTTCACTACTACTTGACTAGAGTAAAAGAGAGATCCTACTGTGGTGGAATGAGCCACCGGCAAAGAGGAAAATTAATCTAATACCAACCATCAAATACCTCGACCACCGTCACCAAGACCAGTCCTAACCATCCTCGTAACGGTAAGGCCACCTTCGGGCCAGGAGGTCGCGATTAAAAGGCGCCGATTTAACGCCGATCAAAATGCATAACTCACGACTCCGTACCACTCCTCTCCATTCCTCATCCAATCAGTGTCCGCTCTAGAAGGTACCATCCTAGGTATTGCATGCCTTAACCATGCAAGCCACAGTGGACGGATACCGGATCATCTTCTTTCGTGTTCCGTCCACCTTACCGCTCAAGCGTGGTGACTCGAGGACTGCAATCTGACCGTTAAGGTGTAGCTGCAAGCCACGGTCTAAATGTCAAACAAATAATGGCAACAATTAATAGACAGCTAAGCTGAGTTGGTGGCGAGTCTTGCCCGTACATCACGGCGCTACTCGATCGAACGCTAATGAACGGCAAAGAGATTCGTTGTTACGCTAAGACCAGTTATTTTATTTTTATTTTTTCGTCATCTCCCGCTCAAAAGGGCGACAGCTGTCTACGAGTGTTAACGGTGGATAGAAATTCATCATCGCAATGAAGTTAGCATGAACGTAGCGATATTAATAAGCCGGTGCTTTGGATTCCCGGACATGACCTTTCTGCATGAGTACAGTCAGATGTGAAATGGCCTTTCGTCTTGATGTGCTCTCAACTCTCAACATGCTGCTTTTGATTTTTTCCTCTAGAATAATTTTAGTTTTATTTATTTTTGTTTCAGAGATCCAAAGAACCTCGCAGCACATCTCTACTACTATCCAGAAATTGAGTGTTTTTCACTTGCTCAAAATGTTAGGATTCCGAGCGGTCAGAATCCTGCTACTTTTTCAGGTAAGCCATTGAAACAGCTGTATTCCGGAATTTTAAGGATTAAAAAAAAACTACATTTCAAAATTGCTTCAATGTTTGACAAATTCCCCCAACGTACGGGTGACATGGTGGAACATCATTATCATACACATTAGCATCGGATAAAATAGTATCCTTAGCCTCTGTTATTAGCAAGCCTACCTCAAAGACTGGCCACACCTAAAATCCCCAATCCATGCATATTTGTATCCTAGAAAGTTATCAAAAGCGCGGCTTGTAGGTGTGAACAATGTTTTATCATCTGTTCATTGCTCAGAATTTTCATCACCGTCATCGTCATTTTGCTTCCCGTTTATGTAAATCTATTCCGGTATGCAAATTCGTTTGCCAGCGATCGATTTGGGTAGGATTTGAAAATCGAAAGACTGTCCCCTAAAAGGTACGCTTCGTTTCGGTACGGTTAAGACCTCTTTTAAGCTGGCCGATTTACTAATTTCTTTCCTTCTACCACCCGGTACACGATGCCGAAGGAAAAATGATTAGATATTATGCTTCGATTTTTTATCCGATAGGGTATACTTCTGAGCATTCACATTAATATGAAAATAAAATCTGCTGAATTTTTCATTCTAACTAAATCTTTGGTAGATTTTTGGGGACAAACAAATCATCTGCTACATTTTATATGCCAAACAGGAAGCTATATTTTATATGCCCCTCAATTCGTACCTCAAAACCAGTTTTGTAGTCAAGATAGTCTAAATCACTTGGTTGAACGGTTTTCATCAAGTCTGAAGACACACACCTTGAATTGAAAAATACAATAAAAAAGGGTCGTTTTCTTCGATTCTACTTTGATGTGGCATTATCATAGAAGTGGTAAACGGTCGGTGTGGAGCACTCACGAGGCTGTTCAATCAATGTCCGCATACGTCAATACAAATCGTAATATGCTACCTTTAGTAACAACAAGTGCATCAAAAATACTGCGCTTGGTTGTCGTGAAAAATGTAAAATTTGATTAAACTACTATCCTAATAAAATGTTCACATCTTTAAAGTTCACTCAGTTGTACAGAACTATTACAAAAAGGTCCCTGACTGGAGCTATTGATCGCTGTTTATGACAACTTGGAGTATTTTGCTATCAACGGCGGACTCACCGTCGGAGATTTATTTTTCACGATTATTTTTATTTATTTATTTTGAGTATGATGGTATGACTGTATATAAACAAGATTATTAGGGCATTCTCTACCTGTTTTTACCTCATCCTGGGCATGCTCGATTGTAGGTGAGTGTTGAGTGGGTGTTTGATGTCCTGGTCTATTTTGGTTGTTGTTGATAGATGTCTTCGTTGATTCGGTTGTTTTGGTGCGGCTGTTCTATTGATCATGATTGAGTGTTTTCAGTTTGGCTATTGTGGTGTGTTGTGGCTATTTTTGGTGAGCTTATGATGTTCGGGTCTGGACTGTAACAAAACAAGCAGAGTTATTTGAACAGCACAAACATGGATTCGCCTCCGTACAGTGTTCTCCAGTGCAGTTCAGCAATGACACTCTAAGCTCGCTCTTGTTAGCGGCCAATCTAAGAGTGATCGACAAGTTCCATCCTGCAACAGCTAGAGCGACTTGAGAATGAACCCGCCAAACACCCTGAACCCAACGCCAACGCTGGGAAACTCGTTGTGTCAAAGCTGGACTGGACTAGAGAACACTGTACTGTGAACAACGCCTGCCTCCTTTTTAGTGTTTTTTCGGTAGAGTTGTAACCATCCTCGAGTACTGTTGAGCCGTCAACGCATCACCCGTGACACTACAAAAAACACATAAAACAAAGACAACACAACATGTAAATGAAAAGGATTGTCAGTTAAGAGGGATGATGGGAATCCGGAATCATAGGACAAGACCGTTGTCTCTGGCGAATCGGTAAATGATCCTCATGTAGAGGAGGTCCCTGGTAGCCAACATTTCTCTGATTTCTGTACCCGGTCGTCTGCTGACATTCTCGACTGCGCTCAACAAGGAGGGTCTTGCGGTTTCAAATTCCACGCAGGACCACAGAAGGTGATCCACATCGTGGAATCTGTCACCGCAGCCACACACTTTTGTCTGAGCCAGAGTAATAAGCTGTAGATGAGCATTCAACACAAAATGATTCGACATCAACCGAGACATAATTCGTATGAACGCCCGGTCTACAGAGAGGCCAAGGAAACGCCCGAGTTCCGCCTCCCACATGCTCTGCCAGCGAGACAGGAAAAGTTGCTGTGGAAAACGAAGGAACTCCTGGGCCAAGATAGGTCGGTCGTAAAAAGCGCCTTTTTAGACGCCTGTTTTGGCCAGATAGTCTGTCTTCTCATTGCCTGGAATTTCATTTGCACGATTATTGTTAGCAACCGATTCTTAAAGCTTATTACCAGTCTGATCTGGTGATCAAGCTGAGATTTTCCATCATCTTTTGATACATGAATCTCAAATCAATTATATGTATGCCGTTAGTGATTGTCCAGATCTAAAATCGCTAGTATCAATCAACAACCTCTAAAGTTCTGACATTTATGACATTATTTGACTTGATTTTACTTGTAGCTGACTAGTCAGTCCTACTTTACGCGAAGCGCTTCGAATGGGATTCGATAGTCTATCCTGCCTTCTGAAGGCCAAAAACTCTACTACCTTGGATTACGTCTCATTACGCTCCTTGCATTTTATTCGACAAACGACGATTCAAGATTACTTAAACTATTGTGCATCCACCAAATGGAGACCATACGTAAAGAACTATCATTAATAGTAATAATAAACAGCCTTCAACGATCGTCTTTAAGCTATCGCTGATGCATCTTGTGTATTCGTTCTACACCTGCATACAGTCAATGTTTACCAAAGTTGAATTACCAAAACACCAAAATGTCGACACAAACATGTGTGTACCTCAAAAGTCAAACCATGCGGAGTTTAAAATATGTTTTACCTTCTTAACTGCCTCTTGGTTGCCCACTCGTAAAATGACCTCCACACCAACCTGTTTTGTCACCTTCACCATAATTGGTGAATTACCGAATCAACGGTGCCCGTGCTGCTTCAGGTGAAGTCACTCGTTACAGAGAAGAAAGCTCGTCTCATCTTCCTTCTGCACTTAACACTCCGACCAGACGTACCATTGGGCTGCGCACTGCGTACGAATAAACTTGTTTGTACGTACCGGCGTGCATCTTCGGTCCAGGCCCTCCCCACAAGTAATCGATTGCATGTAAATACGAAACGACCGACCGACCCAAGCAGGGCGAAAGTCACCGAAACACCCCATAGTACTGACGGGCAGATTGCATCACATCACGGTTTGGCCGGTTGGCGCATCTTCTCCCGCTCCCGATGCTGCATGGGTGAATGTAATTGATTGTTATTTTTCGATCGACCGCAAGTTGGCGATACGTGTGAGGATACGTGTTCCCGCCGGGCATTCAATCGGGGTCAGGAGGGGTGCTACAAAATGTATGTGTGTGTATAGGGGTGTGTAGTTTTTACGATGAGACCGAAACCAATTCAAAGGAGCGGATGAAATTTGTCTCTACGTCTGCGTACGTAATTCGCGGTAGAAACCTAGTTAATAAATTTTATCAATATTACTGAGCTCAGTAAAAATTCAACACTGCAAATCGTACTAAAAAGTAAGAGTCAATATTTTATGGACGCACGCGAAACATTAAAACGATTATAAAAATCACCGATTCCGCATCGGGAAACACTTGCAATGATTAAAAAATATCCCGTCGAATGTTCGTCTGCCTCGTCACTTTTGTGCCTCGCTTCTTTACTTGTTCGATCCCTTCCGTTTGCCAGCTGACCGAAGCCTGTCATTATTCGAAACATCAACATCAACACAAAAAACGGAACATCTTCAATCGTTCGATAGCAAAAAGACTCAAAGGCAACTAAATAATACCACCGTAAATCATGATAATAAAAATCGCGCATTGCATAAGCTTTGAAATGCGTCTTCGAAACCGAACGAAATAAAAAAAAAACACACAGGAAGGGCCTAAAATGCTGGACCCAAAACCATGGTGGTATGGATCGTCTGCTTGTGAATCAACCATTGGGTCACCGGGGCAGCAGGTTGATTTTATTTTTCATTTTTATATACGCCCTTGGCATCATGGGCTCTGCCGGACAAGATATTCCTGGTATTTTTTGTTTGCTTGCTCTTCGCTTTGAATTGTTGGAGAGATTTGCTGGTGTTTTTTTTTTTTATTTACTGGTTTTTTTATTGTCATTTTGGTTCACGCTGTTGAAGTGTTCCACCATCGTTAAGTTTACTGCCTCAATCCAGCCAACGATTACTGTGCGTAGCATTAGTATGATGGCGTTTCGAAGCGATACACGAGTATAAGACGGATCAAAGCGGATTTGTGCGAGAGTCACTTTGCATGAACTCGTGAACCGCGAATGGTAAAGCTCTCGTTTGATTTATATGATAAGGCATGCTAGCTTTAGGTAAATAGGTGTTTGTAATTCAATTTATCCACCATAAAGCACTCAGTGTGAGTTAATCGATTAAGCTTTGGTGTGTAGTGTAGTGTTATCACCGACAAAGTGTCGTAAAATTATGCTTATTGACACGATAAGTCGATTGTTTGACACTGTCTTCTAATAGGATCGCTTCACCTATTAACCACACAGGTTTGGTGAGAAACGTAGAACAAAACACCTAAAATTTATGTTAAAATTCTCAAATGTGTAATTAAAATACGCAGAAAAATCATAATTTTTCAGGAAAATAAAATTATGTCAAATGACTTAACAAAAAAGCTCAAACTCATCTGTTGTAAGGAACGTAATTGATATAAAAAAATCAGAACAACCTTTTCAGAATATTTTATTGAACAAGCATTAGAATTCATTGTTTAAACTAAAGTTTTACATTTTACATTATTCTATGTAGATTCCTCGTGACTTACGACACCAGCAAACATGCTTAAACAAAAATCAAATTACACATGGCGATAATAACTACAGATAAAAACCCACATAAGAATTTGATTGATTTCGAGTCAAACAAATAAACATATAAATTATAATAAAGAAAAAAACGAACATCTATTCTTTAACCCCCGTGGAGTACCCGTTTATCATTCGCTAATGTTATTGTCATGATTATAAAATTCACAAGAGCAATTTATCACAATCAAACCTTCACAACACAAAAACCGTGGCAAAAAGTATTCGACTGAAAAGGTACTAATTGGGTAGCTAATTCTTCCACGCAAATACCGCAATGCCATAACAAAAAGTTAGTTAGCTTTTTTTCGTCTCCATTTTGCAAACTTACTCCGAAACCATCACTCACCATCTTTCTGACTGTTGCTGGCTGTCGAGTAAAATAAAAACAAATCAAAATACTTTCCAAACCATCGAATTTAATTTGTCGCCAAAGATTACAAGGACGGTCCTGCTGCAAAGGCAAGGGCCTTTAGGCTGGCGCGTACTGCCAAGCGTCGTCGCGAAACGCCGCTTGATGCGTCAGGTCCATCAGTAAAAGGTCAACCGGACCTGACCGGTCTAAAGTTGGAAGCCAGTTGTAAATTCTCTAAAAATACCACACCGCACGAGGGATCCGTCGTTGCTCAAACTCCCCACGTACCCGGCCTAAGGGTCTAGCCAAACTTTTTCCATCACCAACGAGGCACGCCGTGAACAAAAAGTGCCAATAAAACAAGAAACAGCATACGCGTAGTATACATGGTGGCGAGAAGGGCAGGCAGGGAGAAAAACAATGAGCCCGGGCATCGCTGCGAACCGGTAGACGAATTAGAGACCTCCGCTGCTGCTGCTGCAGCCTCTCGTCTATAGATTCGAGGTGGATGGCATCTTCAGACCGATCGTTTCGGTTGGTTCACCTTGAAACAGCTTTACGAGCCGCACATTTTTATGCTAATGCACACGCACACGTGTGACTCCACCCAAAAAAAGGTAAAAAAGCACCCAAAAACTCCACATCGAAGAGTGCCGGACCCAGCAGCGGGGCCAAAAAAAGAGAAGACACCAGTTCCATCCTACGCACCTTGACACAACAGGTTGACTCATGTGCGTGTCTTACAGGATGGTGGAGTTTGTTTTGCATATTTTTTATAAGTCCTCAACTATCTATCTATTGAACCCAAGCCCAATCCCATACTCTGCATTAATATCTTCACAACGATCGGTTTTGGATGGATGTTGTTTTCCTTGCAACCCTGTTTCCCAAAACCTCGAACGCTGTTATCTAACAAGGGACCCAGATACTGCTCCCAAAAGGTGTTCAAAGTTCGGGGGAACCCGTGTATGAACGTGTGTGTGTGTCCCTCGGTGCCCTTGAGACCGAATGCGAAGAGAGGCTGTTATCGCTATTATCTAAGAGTTCGGGATGCATCTGACCGGGATGGCCAGGTGCGTAGCAGACGTTACGACGCCTCGAGTGACGAAAGAAAGTTTGTCCTCAAAATCTAGAAAACAAAGAAGACCGATGGACCAACTTGCACGGTTCCCTCTGCCCTGCACGAATTTTGAAATATATTATCGATGTTGACGTATTTCCTGATAAGCACTCCGTGACCGGTGTTCGGAATTGGATATGTCATCATTGATGAAACATTATATCAGCGTCGGATATCTCTTACCACATCTGAAGAAAAAATTTATATTCTTCGAGGTAAAGCTACAAATTAAACTTGTTCGAGGCAGAAAACTTGTTATAACAATTATATCATTTAAAAATTTTAAGTAACACTTCCACTTCCAATTAGACTTCCACAGTATGACTCACAGATGAAAGCAACACTAGCTCACAAAGTAACTGTACAGCAAGCGGGATTCGTTGCGAAACATTTGCATCGTATGCAGAATAACTCACCATTCTTCATTACTTCGAGAATATATACTCGTAATTAGCTTTATGCAAATCTTCTTCCAACATTTCACTTCTACCGTAACGTGTCTTTGTGCAAACGCTCTGCACTAAAATGTGTTGTCTAATTGCATACGCACCTAAAGACAAATGGCACACAAACCCCCCCTTTGGTGCACAAAGAACTACATCCTCACGTATTACGCCGATCGTCAGCTTATCGGCGTGATGGTGTTGTGTCCTTCGCACGTCCCCAGTTAGCTACGCCTGGTTTTATGCAAATCAAATCACCCGTAAGCCAAATTACAATCAATCAACGCCCGACCGGTGATGCAGTTGGCAAACGTTGGAGGACGCGTGACGTTTGGGATAATCAAATACTCACGCAACAGCGACATGATGCACTAAGTGATGACACACTAAAGCTACGCGAAGCAATGTTTGAAGCATCTTGACGGTACCATAAAGCTTAGAGACCCATCAAGGACTTTTTTTTTTGATAATGGTGCACCGGTAATGGTCAACCAAATCCTGGCCCGGTTCTCCTGTCCATCTCCGTCTCCTAGAAGCTATTAATAAAACCATATTTTTGACACTACCTAATCACGGCTCAATCGGCCGAAAAGATGGTTCATCAATCAATTCGCACGCGTCTCTTTCGCTATTCTTAGAAAATACCAAAAGGTCAAAGCCAACCGATTCCCATTGGGCCCGTCTGGCAGTGTGACACGATGGGTTATGGCTTGATTAATTACGCTGCTTCGTTAGAGAGAATCGAATGATTGGATGATACCAGGCCCTAGAAAGGATGGTGTAATGGCTTGATACGAGAAGCAGTTTTGCAAATGCGGTAGCATCGAGTTGGAGAAAACTGGAGAAAAATCCAATGATGGAATGAGGATAATGAATTATCTTTTATTGGTAGAAAGGAATATGACAAAATAACGGAACCATCTGGAAAGGCTGTGATGTGTTAATGTCTCAAGACACGTGTGAACTTTTCTTATTGCAATTGTCTGCTGGTGAAGATAAAGTTTACTTATACAAAATATTGTTACTTTTTTTATTTTTATTTTTTAAATGCATTCAATTTTTCTCGCATCTTTTGCTCATTTATTGTTAAGTTAATCAAATCACTGCAGATAAGTCCAGCATTTACAAAAAAAAGACTATTTTTTTACCCATTATAAATCCTGAATCAATCTGAGCTGGAAGATAGATTCAATCGGACAATTTATATAACACTATTTTTCTGGAGGCTTAAAATCATCCCAGCTCATGTCACTCGCTATTACGCCACTAGACAATACACACTGAATAACGAATGATACACAAATCTCGCCTTAATCCTACCACGGATGCCAAGGTGTGTTCCAAGCATACGTCTGGTTAACATATGCCCGCAATTAGCATTACAATACGCTTCAAATGGAAGGATTCGTACATGTACTCGTAATATCCAGGAATGTTTCTTTTTTATTATCCTGTTTTTTGCTCTCCGCGGCTGCATTAGTTTGCTGAACTTCACGTTTCGACGTTGACGCTTGCCTGAAACGAATAAAAAATATTAAAGCGCATTATGTAAAGCATCTCTCGCGTCATGCCGTGCGTACCACAGTTTATTTTTAATACTGTAAATAACAACAAAAAACATCCTTCCTTTCATGTTGTTCCATAAAAAAAAACCAAAACGCCTCCCTGTGCCTGGAGTTTTCTTCTCTCCCTCTGTTTGATTAAATAACCATTATCCAATCTATTCTTCTTCACATTCTTGTACGCTAAGTACGCTCATTTGCATGCATGATTCAATTACGGAATCAAATTTAATGTCACTGTTTACCAGTTACCAGTTAGTAGGCCTTTCATCACTTCCATAATCTCTGCCGCTATTATGGGCGTGCGTGAGTATCATTTGCAGTATGCTTTTATGATCGAAAAACACCGATCGAGAACGGTAATTTGCGCTTAAGGTATCGTTCACAACCCACCATCAAAATGACACACACACACACACAGGCACGAATATACCATACAAAAATAAAAAAGCTTCAAGAAACGGAGGATATGTGTTTTGGATGACAACACACTGCCGAGAGGATGATCTCGCCACAAACAGACTCCACGACAGATTGACATTTACTGTATGTACGGCAATTCGTTTGTTCTGAGAGTAAACCGTACCGCCAAAGTCGACATTTTGGAAGGTATAAATACAAATCGGAGCTCCATTACCCAAATGCGGTAATTATGATGCGTGCTGTTTAGCTTCCAAACTGCTCGTCGATCCGTTTCGCGCAACGTGGACGTAATGCGTAACCTTTTGCAGCAAACACTGAAGACACTTCACATCTGTCTGTGCGCCATATTCATCTCAATAAGTCAATCAAAGTAAAGCCGTCGATAGACATCGGCAACAACTCGGTGACAAGGTTCGCACAGGTACAGACGGAGCACTGGGTATTATGGTCAACGGGATCCTAAGAGATCTAGACGGACCTGTACACAATGGACTATAAATTTAGTCCCACTGATTCATCGATAGCCTTAACCACCTGTGTCGGGCAGGATGCGGGAAGGGATGCGTTTCTGCAAAGGTCTCCACAAAACCAACCGCCCCAGATGAGACCACGATCAGCTCTTAACGCACTCAATCCTGATTGATCGAACCCAGACAGTATTCAATCCCGTTTGCTTGGGGTGTTGCATGTGCTACTTTACGCAATATTAAGCTTCACCAAACGTGTCAGAGAAGGCGTCAGATATATCCGCGACGTGCGACTGGCACGTTACAGTTCATCGACATGAAGATGATTTATTGACCAAGAAAAAAAAGCCCCAACCGTACCGTTCGGTAAAATGTATCGATCGACTCCGGTGGCTTCAATTTGTTTCGCTTTCCCATCCATCAATGTGTGCACAGACAATATGCACACATTGGCAGCGGCAAAGCTAAATTAAGCACAAGATTAAGCGCTCGCTACATGCGAAGGTGAAAGGGCAGTACAGTCAAGGTCGACACTTAAACCTACCTTCAGACAATCATTAGGACATCGCTCGTTAACATCAGGCTTTAAGCAGAGAATGGAACATCGGAAAAATCCGAAATTATAACATGTCGCGCCACTAATCCATCCAGCACGATAATCCGTTATTAATTTTCTAATTATAGATATGTTTTCGTAGCTTTAGTACTAGCTTTATGAAATCTTGAAACTGATTTGATTACTAAATAATGGATCAGAGATAGGCAAACTATTTTTAAAACATGTTTAACCTTCAATGCTATGGAATAAAAATTGAAAGATGGTCCTTTGTCTTCAAATCGCTTAGCATAAACGAACTTAGTTCATTATTCTCAAATGTATTCTATTTTTACTGCATATTAATCTGAAGAAAAATTACCACCAAAAGAGTCCAAACCGAATGTTTTTTTTTTTTTTTATGAAAGCTGTCATTAACAATGGGTTTACATCTAAACCTTAGAACTGAGCTACTGGTCGTCTGTTTAATGAACAATAAAATCCTTTGGGTGGCATCCCAGTAAACGCAAAGTCTGCGGTATTACATGCCAATTACTGTATCCCTCGAGGATGGTTGTACCGATTAATTTTAAAACAAGCATCACAACTCTGCGGCGAAAAACTCCAACACAGCTAATCCCGGGTAATTACCTCCGGGGAGGCAAGTAAATAAAGACGCACGAACATCTCCAGCTGTCGATGAATGGCATATGATTTTTGAAGCTTATACTGCAGAAAATTTACAACATCTTCACCATAAAAAAGTACTGATGGAATGATAGAAAAGGAAAGAGAAAATTCCTATGTGAAGCCAGCGCCAATTGCGCAACAGTTCGCCGGTGGAGGTCAGCTTTCTTGGACCTTTGGCTTTGGAAAGATGTCGTGCCCTGTGTTCGCGTGCACGCTACCCATTCATCATGCGGATGGAAAGAAAGAACGCTCAAAAGTGCCATCCTCGTTGAGTCGGTTCAATGCAATCGAAGAACTAAAGAGAAGTTGTGAAAAACGCCACAATCTCTAACTCGTGCTTATAGTTGCAGTTTGTTGAGAGCAAAAAAACGCACCAAAAGCGCAAAAAAGTGCGTCGTTAAAACATGACCCAACATGCCGATGTGTTCCATGTATTTTGAACATCAAGCTAGTTGGTCGGATGATGCCGGTGTTAAGGTGGGAACCTGTTGAACGTTTCGAATCTACCTCAAACGTCCACAATAGTGCTGCGGGCGAAGAGACAATCATTGATTGGGGTAGGTTGTTTTTTTTTTTTGTCAGCAAATGCCCTTCTCGTTTCGCAAAACGTTACGCCGTTACTTTACGCCTTTTGGGATGAGCATTTATTTTACAAAAATATAAGTAGTCGATCGATGGAGTAGTCGATCCGAGTACTTGAGAGTCACGGCAAGAAGTTTGTTTGGAAAGATTGATTATTGATTGCATGTCAAACGGAACTTCACGTCATATGGTGTCATTTTATAAGGCTCGACAAGGCTGACAGAGTTGACCATATGAAGTATGAGTTATGTTTTCCTTAACCTTGCATTTTCATTCGCAAGTGCAAAGATGACATAATGGTTCACCGCAAACAGGTTATTCACAATTTGCATTACTTACAAGGAGAATTACAGTAACTTTTATTTGTATAAAAGTTATCAAAATACTTAAACATTAGTTTAAATTAAGCAAAACTACCTATATTACGGCAAGATGACGTTGATTCTAGCTTCAAATAAGCTTTTTATCGTTCAGAAGCTTAATTATACTTTGCTTATCACTTTTATACAAGTTTACTTGTGATTTGAAGAGGTTTACAAGATGAAAAATGCATACAACATCGTAGTCAACTTATAAAACTTCTAAACTCGACGAAACACAACAGCTCAACATGCCAGAGATTTGCTCCCATGCACAAGGAAACGAATGCCATTTAAAGAGCCATAATCAAATATTTAATACATTGACCATCGGATCTAGACAAACAAAATCCATGCTTTGGCCGTATATATTCTGCACGTAACCGTCACTACGTAACGTTACATAGAAGCAGTACCAGTAAAAAAAAAATCTCAAATATACTCAAAAAATATGCCATGTTCACATTTGCCACGAATCCACCGTATCGGTACTTGAAGTGGCACTTGTCAGCATGATCATTGAGATCGTTCTGACCTTTCCACTCGACGGCGGCGCTCAACGCCAATATTACCACGCACCCCGACGATTAAGGCATCTGGACAAGAGGATCAGCATGGTGACGATCCGCCTTTATTTAACTTGCTGTTTCATGGTACTTTCGTACATGGCATCGTCGAGATACATTTTTGATGGACGAGTAAGCCACGAAACGCGCGAATTGACACCTTTGCACTGCTGCTTAGGTCGAGGAGGACACAACCATATGCAGCTGCTCCATGAATGCACCGCTTGAAGCATTACACCAACCAAGTGACTTTATCTGAGATGAGAACCTACACGAGTCATCTTTTTTTTGCGGAGGTCAATGCCTGCGGGCATCAAAGCTACAGACAATGGCCTTTTCTATTAGCTAATGACAGGATACAATATATGGTAGAGGATTGAGAAAAAAAAACCGGCAGCAGCTAAGAAGACACCGCTATTTCTAGTGCTTCACGAGAGGGGTTGTTGTCTCACTTTCTGCCAGATGCTTCTCGCAAATGTCAAACCTCAAATAAGTCTAACCGAAACCAGTGCTTTTCCAAATTACATCCCGTGCACCACGAGTTTGGAGACAATGTGAAGAACACGAAAAACGACTACCAGGCTACTCTCTTCCATGTGTACATTGGCGCCCACTGTCCGTGATTTGCGTACGCAATGCTATGCCTCGTCTACATCCAGACGAGCTGTTCCGATGAATAAGCTCCTCGCCCAAAGCCATCTTGACGATGACGCGTCTTGATCGGGTGAAGATAATCTTCATTTACATCTCTTAGCCGATCTGAACCGTTCGCAGTTTCCCATCCGTTGCAAGGGGTCAAACGTTGTGTAACGCGCTACTCTATGCATGCTGACCTACTGCTGGCGGTGCTCGTTGGCACTTCCCATTTTGCATGCACGGGAACGAACGCCTCTGGAACACTTTTCACCGATCTCTCGCAGCAGGGATGGATGTGGTGAACAGATTTTTATCCATCACCACCAACTATCATCGCGGTTGCGTTGACCCATCAAAGCCGGGGCAGACGTGAGATTGTACGGTGTGATTTAAGGGTGAATAAGGTGCTCACATTTGACAAATCGGTTTTTGGTAGCATTCGGTCCGATTGTAGGGATCGCTAAACATCGCAACATTGCGTGACCACATTAGTTGTGGTCTGGCCTGTTCGTTTTTACCACGCTAATGACATCGGATGCAATCATAATGCAAAACGGGCGTGAGAAAATATGAAATGAAGCTTATTTTGTGGGGGATTTTAATACGGGAGCATTTGGGTGTTGATTCGCGCGGTTACAATCGAAAGTAAAATCTGGTTAAAAAAATAAGCAGATAATATTTTTTCTTCCCTCCTCACTTGATACGCTAACTAATATGCTTTCATTCGATTTAGTTTATTTTTGTTCCGACTATTTCCTAAAAATACATCATCTCTTTAAGAACTTTATTTATCATCCCGGCATAGTTATAATTAATTCATAAGCGTTTCGCAAGCGATTTCCGCCACTTCTGACGAGGCACTTGGCCTTGAAATCTTGACTCACATGATCTCTTGAGCCACCAAAACATCACATGGTATCTTCAAGCGACCCTCAAAGCCTTTTGTTAATTCGTTGTAAAAATTCACAAATCAAGCAGCGATACGTCTCACGGTTGTATGAGTTGGTGATGATGAAGCTTTGCCGGCTAGACAGTGGTATGCCATCGTCCCTGTGCAAACCTCGACCAATTTGCATAATCCCCGCTCAAAATAGACTTAACCCTACGAACGCACCCCAATTTTAGCGTGTGTTTCCCCAAAATTGATCAGGGTTGATCGTACCATCCTACCAAACACGTTTATCAACATAATCCGTCTCTGAAGCAATGAATGAACGTAAGATCATTAATGCGAACCCAGTAAGGGGTTAGTGCTTCGGTGATCGAAAACGAATTATAGTCTACGAAAAGTAAAAGCCTGTCTTTTTATATCATGGCGCGTTTCATGACGCCATTGGTAAACGTTGGTTGGTTTTGTTTGCCTGTTTCTCGTCATAAGTAAATATTGTTCAACACAAAAAGCGAGTAAACATAAATGCAACGCGAATGCCAGTACCCATGGGTAACGAAGCAATCATCACAAATTGCACGGAAGTAATACTGTTATTGAAAACATTCAGATATCGTCGGTGCTTCCGGTTGTCAAGTTTTATACTTAAATAACTGTATCTCGAAGGTTTATAGACTTTAACACAGCAAACAACTGTTTTTTTTTTTTGTCAATTGAAATCCTTCTTTTTCGTCGGCTTAAGTGAGCTCAATCTGTCTTTTATGGCTTCTTTGGTTTAATTTTTCTCTAAGTAAGAGTATTACATAACAATAACATTGAACACTTTATGTAGACTACCTATTTCCGATACAACCCAATTCAATTAATAAGGCAAAGGAACTACTTTTATGGCAACGGCAGCAGATGTTTAATCAAACAAATCTGGCAACACATTGCCTTATCAACTGGAATCTCATGCATTCTTATTTCATGTAATGGGCCAAAAGAGTGAAAAAAATAAAAAAAATTAATAAAGTTTGATATAATTATTTATAAAATAAGTGATGACAATACGGCATTGGACCGTCATAATCAATTGTAAATAAAATAAGTGAACCCACATGCTGCGTTACCCTACGACCCCAGGTTTCGTTGCCCATCCAAAATGTGTAAAGATGTATGGAAAATTCTATTGAATGATTTTTGACAGATAGCAATACGGTCCTTATGAATAAAAAAAACTATGACTGATTGCTCTAAAAATATTAATGATCAAATTAATTGCCTTTTTATATTCATAGAACTCTGAAAACAATATGCGCCGAATGTAATATCTTAGCATGTTAAAAGTGCCGTCAAATGCTTCATCGGCAAAATGATCAATCGAAAGAAATATTACTATTTTTTGAACAATTCTATAACTACCAGAGTGCTCAGGTTCTCCCACAGGTTTATGTTTGCTTAAATTAACTACAAAATTCATATTTATTTATTTTTTTGCATAACTACAGATAACAATGTTTGATCAAGGTTTCGATACGGAAACGCAAAGCTTCCAATTTATCATTGTTTATTATCCAATTTTATATGCAGATCAAATGCATGAGTAAATGCATGACGTGTTTGGAATGTTGTGCCATTGATTCAGAATATTTTCTCTTCCATTCTGTTCTGCATCGTTCTTTCCTTAATCAAAGACGATGCTTAAGCAACCATAAAACGAGCCACATTACAAAACACGCATCCGAACAAAAAAATGAACTAATTTCTAATCCATCCTTAGCTACTCCCGGCACGTGCAGTGCATGACGATCCCGAATGGCAAATGGTGCCCTGTATAACCTGTGTGCTAGAATAAACAGAACCCAAAACACTGCGTACAAACGAAGAAAAAGGAAACGCGAAAGATGGATCATTAATTCGCTTGTCAGGCAGCACTTCAGCAGCTTCCGAGTGCCAGCCGCACAGTGTTGTTTTTACTTGCCGCGATGCCGCGAAATGTGATGCCGGTTGTATGCAAATCTCGCATTAATCGTAAATCAACGCACAACGGTAGCAGTGGAAACCGTTTATTTGGCTGAGAGCAAAATTTAGTCAGACATGTTCAGATAGCTTTGACACGAGACGAAACACGACAGTTAGAGTGAAAATTTCGGATCACACTTTTACGCTACGACGGATTGATGCTTCCTGTGTGCGTACATCGCGGGACGTTGGCTCAGTGAGGTTAGCAGTGCATTAAAATTATAGCCTAAAAATAGTCAACTTGAGCAAATTATCACCTTCTGTAGGGAACAACCTGGATATTGGAGGCTAGTCAAATACCGAAGTATATACTCGATTATCCTCTGCGACCATTAGCTGGTTTCAATTCCACATTGCGGTGTACGTAATATGTGGAGACCCAAAATTAATTTGCCGTCAAGTTTGCGGGCGTCATACGATTGCAAAGCCCGAAAACTCTCGTTGGTTCCATCGTACGTCCGCGTCGGATGCGTACAGTTTGTTTGTGGGTTCCAATTTAATTAAATCGTTTCCTCCCGAATCAGACATTTCCCGGATCTCATCATGCATTATTGCAGTGCTGCTGCAACTCGCGTAGCAGAACTTTTGGGAAAAAGTTTAAAGTTTTCGACGACTGGCACAGTGGTGGAAGTTCCTTTTTGGGGATGGGTGTTTCGTAAAATAGCGAGACGTTAAAATTTAATTGAAAATGTGTGAAGCACACTCGCACTGTTTGTGGTAATTAAACGCAGTACCAGTGGACTTTTGGCGATGATGGACGGGTTGAGGCTTTGCTTGTTATTACTCACACCCGTTTCTGATAGGTTGTGCTGTTCTGATGTATCCGTATTTTATGTTCTGAATGGTATGTTACACCTCATAAAGTGCTATTTAATTTTTAACATATTTTAACAATTTTGTTGGTAGTTCATCAAGAATGATAACGATTCATAAAAAGTATGATAGTTATGAAAATATAGAAAGGTTAATAAATCGTCAATCAAAGTCTTAGTGCAGAAGAATGAGTATTTTAACCTCTCCTTAAGATTGAAGCAAGTTGCGCCATTTCTTATCATTCCTCTTTTATGGCAGCCAACTGACTACCAACTGAATAAAACATCTTGCAGATGTTAGAGGAGCCTGTAAAAAAATCGATAATCATACTGATTATGTAGATTTGAGACATAAAACTTATTCGTCAAAGACTGCAACTGATAGATGTCATATTCACCGTGTTTTTTATTGCGGGATAATTTTATAATAAAGACATGCAATAGTGGTATATTACCAAAAAGCTTAGTTGCAACGATGCTTTATGCACACTATCCTGTTTACTATCAGCTTATGTTACAATAATGGACAATACTTCACATTGTTGGAACCTTTCAAAATGCTTTATGTGACTATTCCTTGTAGAGCAGTCAAATAAATTGAAGTGAAGTAAATTATAAGACCATAAATCCGATGATGATCAAAGATGATAAATTGGGTATTTTAATTACATCGACAGCCAACAGAGTCAGAGTAATCAATAATTGAAGCGTTATGAAGAAACATTGTGGTAATCCTTTGCAATTTTTATCTATATAAAGTTTTTCTTGCGGCTTTTTAAGTGTCCTTAATAATGAATCAGTCATGGTATTTGTTACTATTCAACTTCATCTTCAACTTTTTTTTTTTGTTGACTCAGTATAAAGACTTCCTATTAACCCGGTAGTAAGAACACATCTAATTATTTCCATTTTCTTCGGCCTCCGAAAACACTTTTACTACGTACTTAACCTCAATTCCAGTTCCTCGTCTGCATATCTGATCTAATTCTACGAACGATTCTACCCCTTTCTATCCATCAAAACATCCTTTGATCGTTTCTTATATGCTTGTTCTGAGTCCTATTAAATGTAAATTTATCTCATTTACTCCCGTTCTCTTAATATTTAGCCCTATACCATCAACCAGATCTCTGTCAACCGAGTCTCTATCGTAAAGGTCCTCGGTGTCTGGCTGGATGCTGGTCTCACCTTCTTAAACAGTATCGAACCCCTTGTTATCAGAGCTCGTAAAACGCTTGGAGTTTTGAAGCGTGTTTACTGCGATTTCTCTAATCCTCTCTGTCCAATAGCGGTGGGCAGAGTAAGCCGTCGCCGAGTGCTCCGGTAGCTGCTGAGTACAAGTGATCTAGTTACCGGTGCCCCGCATATGGGGAAAAGCGTCTCATACGTGTTAGGGGCCTACTGAAAAGAAATAAAAGCTTACGCTCTAGAGCTTTCAATAAAAATTAAGAATTCTTTATCCTTACTTACTTACTTACTTACTTACTTATCAGGCGCTACAACCGCTTTGCGGTCTTGAAATGCCGCGGCAGAATCCGGAACCGCTCACGGTCCCACACTGTTGTCCGTCAATCTGTTATCCCGGCCTTGATGGCGGATGATTCCACGCCATCCTCCCACCTCAATCTGGGCCTACCACACCTCCTCTGTCCGTGTGGACGGCCTAAAAGGACTTTCTGATCTGGGTCGCCTGGTGCCATGCGTATAACATGGCCTGCCCATCAGAGCCTGGCGAGCCTAATTCGCTGCACGACGGTGAGGTCGTCATACAGTTCGTACAGCTCGTCGTTCCTGCGGCTCCTCCATTGTCTTTCCACACATACAGGTCTAACGATCCTTCTGAGCATCTTCCTCCCGAACGCGACTAAGAGGTTTTCGTCTGTTTTAGACAGCGTCCATGTCTCAGAGGCATATGTGAGTACTGGGACTATAAAGGTACGATGCAGTCCCAGCTTCGACCGTCGCAACCGATTTTTTGAGGTGAGATGTTTCCTCAGGCTGTACAATGACCGGCTGGCCTCCAGCATCCTAGCGTGTAACTCCGTCTCTATGCCGTTTTCGTTGCTGACTTTTGACCCGAGATAGGTGGAGTTTTGGACGACCTATCCATACATCACCCTCATGTAGTTCCGGACCTGCTAGGTCCGCTTATGGTGCCACCATCAATTTGGTCTTTGCTTCGGTAATCTGCAACCCGAGGTTTTCTGCCGCCTGCTCGATCCTTTGGTAGGCCTCTGCTACCTGTGAGAGCCGCAGACCAATGATTTCTAAATAATCAGCGTATGCCAGGATCTGGGTTGACTTGTAGAAGATAGTTCCCGAAGTCTCCACCTCCGAGTCATGGATAGCCCTCTCTAGCGCCTAATTGAATAGGAGACAGGCGTGCCCATCTCCCGGACGCAGGCCTTTTGGTGGCAGCAAAGGACCCTGAGAGTTTTCCATCCACCTTCACCTGGCATGTGACGTTGATCTTGTACATTCTAACAAGCCTGATCAGTTTGGTCAGAATCTCAAAAGAGCTCATGGCCTCTTAAAGTTCTTTATCCAGATTCTTTATCCACAAAGCACTAAAACTAAGTTTTATGCAAAGCTGAATCGCACCAAATCGCACCAGTAAAAAATCATCTACACGATGTTTCTCATTAGCGCTTAAATCATTCATTACGGTATAAATACAGACTCTGTTACCTGTCGATGTAATTAAAATTCCCAATTTATCACCTTCTATCCCATATCAAAGATCAATGTCATTATTAAAATTCTCACAGCAACAACAACAAAAAAACACAATGCTTCAAAGATTGTAACGCGGGAAACATTTTATACGTCGGCGCAAATTAAACCCTTACACCAGGTTAGGCGTAACCAAAAGCATTACCAAATCTGGTTGTCCCAACCGATATAACAAAGGAGATACTTTCCGAACCCTTTCCGAACCTCCAAAGTTACAGCGAGAACTTTTTCCCCTTCCGCAGATGGGGCGAAAGGAAATTACAACAAAACAGAAACTCCTTTCCACAATGCAGCAATGCTTAGTGCAACAAATTGTACAGCGTGTAACAGTGAAGTGGGTCGTCCAACCGGTCGTTCGTAATAAGGCAACTCACTTCCTTGACCATACGGACGCACGATGGTTCGGTGGAGAACCATTTTCTTTTTGCTACTACACACCGGTCGACCGGTCGGTTGGAAGCGGAAATTAAGTGAAATTTAATTTTCCATCCCTTTGCCAACCGAAGTCAAGCGTGGCCATTATTTGTCTATTATTTCAGCGGTGATGCAAAACCCAAGCATCATCCGTACTGCAGCATACTGGTGGGATAGCGCACCCGAACCCGCCACGATTCAGTGCCATCTTTTTTAAGCTGTGTACTCTTGATTTCTACCTTCTTTCTGCAAAACTTTCTTTATTTTCTCGCTAGAATAAAAAAAAAAAAGAAAATAGCATAAAGCTCAATCAAAGAAACTCTCCTGCCGAAACCTCCTTTATTGACTTTGACTTTGTGCAATGAACGAAATTACTCAGAAGGATTCGTTTACACAGCCAAAGCAACAAATGTACACCAAACAGCAGTGCAACAACAAAAAAGTTTTAAGAAAACCATTACATTACCTTTCCCGTGAAGAAAGGTGGAAAGTAATTTATTGATCAACCGGGTTCTGCCGGTGGACGTACTTGCAATACTTTCGTTCTCTTAACCTGCTAGGAAAACGGAAGGATAAAAGTACTATTTTTTGCCCGTATTCTGAATTAATTTGAAGTAATTACCACGTTCCTAGACGAATCGGGTAAGCAATGGAAAATGCGCCTTGTAATTGAGTGTGTTTTGTTTTTATACAAAGAATTGGTGATTTATTATCTTTAACCCCTTTTTGTGAAATGGCTGAATGGATTTGCATTTCCCTTTCTATTGGTTATTATTCACAGATGATGCTAAAATAAACCCGGGTTCAGAATGTTCGGCAATTTCAACAATTTCATAGTTGATCCTGATATCTGTACAATCCAGTGCGCTGCCTGTTTGTTCTATCACGTCGCAATATGCTGGCTTTCATAATCATAAATCATGCTCGCTCTTGAAACAAGATACATGGTCACCGATATCTCATGGTGACATCCATCACATAAACGCACCCAGTAAAGTGCTCGGATCCATCCGAGAACCAATAATGCCAATAACACGCACACACACACACGCCATTCCGGATACCGGTACATCAGTGAAGCGTTAAGAGGACCTTTGCTACCAACAATCAGCTTGCCCTTAGCACCAGAAAGCACCAACAAAAGCATCGAGCAAACGCAGCAACATCAACATCAAAACATTGGAGAACTAACATGCTTTCAAGCGCAGGAAGGGTTTGGAACATTTGGCGTCGAACGAAACACCGTACTGGGTAGCAATAAAGTAAGCCCCAACGAAAAGGATACCTTTTCCGCACGTCAAAAGTCGGCCAATTTTAATGCTCAAAAAAAAAAGAAGAGGAAAAATCACACAACAAATCAATCCTCTTGTACAGGGAGAAAATGCACAAAAGGGCCTTAGAGAAAGACGAACGTTGACTGTAGAATTCACGCAAGGAATGTAATTTATTTCCCCCTTCCCAGCTTCGCAACGGATAACTAAGTTCCAGCGATTCTCGGGCACTGATAAGAAGCTGTACAGCATAAAGCAGGAAAACACTTCATTCTGGTTACCTATCGGAGCGGAAGTTTCATCGCAAACCTACCGTATCGCGACGTGCGTTGTGTTCCGTTTTCCGCTACACGCAGCTTTTTTTATGAACTACCTAGACTTTACCAAGGGTTCTCTGCTGGTCCGGATGGTCCGGTTCGCTAGAGAGATAGCTAAACTTTTGCAGCCGAACAAACAGACCTTCTTTGCCGTGTAGCAGGTGTTGGCCCAAAGGTAATTTCAAACTTTACGACACGTCCGCAGACGTTGTAGCCGGGGAGTCGTGAAGTAACGCAATGCCCAATACATCATCTATCGCATTGAATAAGGCAACTCCTAATTGAACTCGGTTCTTCACGCAGCGTAGATGAACGAGGGCTACAAATGTATATGATTTTCCATGAAGTACTATAGTATACTACTGCTTCCTACACACAGTGACGCCGCATGCTAGTCGACAGTACTGTCGAGAGAATGTTCCGGGCCTGTTTCAATCACTGGCAACGGTAAACAGCGTGAATAAAACGCAAACAGATGCTTCAAGAGACGAGCCAGTGAATTCGCCCAAATGGAAACGAAGTTGGTCCAACCACACATCAGCAATCGGTCCAATTATCGGTCCGGTTCGTAGTAGCAGTAGTCCATCCGCATTTCTACAAGGAAAATGTTCGAAGGCGAAATAATCCTTTTGGTTCCATTTTTCCACCATTTTGTCGATTCTTTTGTTCCCCCTAACAAGTGGGCCACATTGCGGTGCGATTCAATTTGACTATGCACAACATCGCAAACGAGTTCGAACGAAATGGAACCCTTGAAAAATTGGCCTTACCACGAACGAGCCATCTTTCCCCGGGAGCGAGACGAGTAATACCTCAATTTCAATACAAAATGATGGCGGGAGAAAACTGGTGGTTCTGATTTGATTCTTTGTTTGTGTCACAACAAATGGTCGTACGATTTGTTTTCGGGCTAGCCAACATGCACGCACTGTGCTATGGTGGTCTTCTTTCCGGGAAATGTTTTTGTTGCGGCACATTAGCAGAAATCATTTCATCTGGATGGGCTAGCAAATTGCTGGGCGTGGTGATGTTTCTTACTAATACCCCGAAAGGACTATTAGTGCTGGTAAGACCGTGTCCGTCTTCTGATGTACTTTGAAGTTCCGTTGACAAGTATTCAAATTTCGCGACGGCATTCCAGCTAACCTGATTGTTTCCGAGAATGTCTTCACTTGCCTGTTTGAGCGATGCGGTGAATTTAATTTGACATTCCAAAACGATTCAACACCTCCACCCCCAAAACTAGCATCCCTCAACCCCTTGCGGATGGTTTCGATAACCATTACGGACGATAAAACTGCCAACAAAGACCGAACCGACATTCGTATGCATGTCACAACCTGTCGGTCCACATAATTTTCTAACAATTGTCTGTACGTCTCAGAGGCTGGAATGGTGCTGAGTGACAAGCGTGCAGGGAACGAAATTTTTGGAATCCTTTCCTTTTTTTTTTGCTGTGACCATCGATGCCATATATCCTTTTCTAGTGTCAACGTCACGCATGTAAATGCTCTTTGACTGTTGCCGAGTGAATTTGAATATTACACATGTCTCCTTGAAGTTGTGTGATACATTCTGATCCCTTGCATTCCGTTCTTTCTTTATTTTCAGGCCGGCTGTACCTTTGCGCAGCTGTTTGGAGACAGCCAGAATGCACTCGCACCGGTAGGCAATAACCGAAACGTGCTTCGTCAAGGTGATGGAACCGGCAGCCACGATCACACCCACATCGAGACGATCGATGTAAAATGTGATCAACGTAACGGTATGCTCGTCACAGTGCAATTCGAGGACGATTTCCGTGGTGTTATCTACAGCCAGGGCTATCACAATGATCCCAAGTGCCGGTATGTACAGGCGAACCAGGGTGGAAAGCAGTTTACCTTCACCGTACCGTACGACCGGTGCGGCAGTAAGCCGTCCTGTGCCGTGTGCGCCTCGGTCGATAATGTGCTCGTCATACAGACGGACGAGGAAGTACAGGAGGCCTGGGATACTGCCCGACGTATCTCCTGTAGCCAGAGTGAGCAGCAACAGAACACGATCATATTCAAGCCGTTTGTGGTTGATCAGCTGGAGGTGGTTAATGTGCCTACCTCAACTGGCGGTGTCGAGTGTTGGATGGACATCCAGCGTGGTACTTATCCGAGCATTTCGCCCATTCCGAGCATCATCAAAATCGGAGAGGCGCTCAGTGTGCTGGTGTACTTGCGCGATCCAAAAGGCGAATATGACGTGTCGGTGAAGGATTGTTATGCATTTGATAGCCCTGATTACGATGCATCAACAACCGCTCGCCTTCAGCTGTCGGACAAGAATGGTTGCTCACGCAAGAAAAAACTATTCGGGCTGTGGCAAAAGACGACACAGACGGGCAGCTCAGGCGCTACATTGGTCGTGCACAACAGCATCAAAGCATTCAAGTTCCCCGATCGCATGCAGGTGTTCCTTAAGTGTGACATCGAGATCTGTCGCGGAGGCTGTGGACCGCAGGTATGCGCGGAGGAGAATCTTATCAGCACAGTCGAGACATCTACCAGACGTCCATCGCCGACGCGCGGGCGTCCTACTCCTACGACATCGCTTGCTCCGGCTGTTCCAACACGTGGCCGTCGACCACCGGTAACGCCGGCACCAGCTCAACCGGAATATACGGTCCCGGTAACACAACCTCCCAGAAGAGGTACACGACCACCGCGTCCGGTAGAAACAACTCCAGCGACAGCTCCACCACGGCGCACACGTCCACCTAACACACGGGCCCCTACAGTGGTGTCAACGACACAGTTTACTTGTCTGCCTGGTTCAACAGATGATCGTTGTAATGATGTGATCGTCACTCAGCGTCCAGACTGTTCTCGCGGATCTCGCGATCCACGTTGTCGGTCTCGTGGTACACGACCGACACCAACCACCACCGAAACGACGCCTGCCCCGCTCCGATGTTTCCCCGGCTCAACGGATCCTCGCTGCCCGACCACATTCCGTCCATCAGTACGCCCAACAAGGCCACTTCCTTCGCCGACAACGCCACGCTTCTCTACCACTACCGAAGAAGAAGATGACAGTGTACCAAACTGCCTGCTACGATCCAATGACCCGCGCTGTGAAGAAGTATCAATCTTCTTGCCGGTTATTCCACGAGAGCAGGTTACTACGAAATCACCGGTAGTACCCACTGTACCATCAGTAACGCCCAGTACAGCTTTGAACTGTTTCCCGGGATCGAACGATCCACGTTGTAGAACGCCTGTGCTTCGCTGTCCACCGGGAACGACCGACCCTCGTTGTCCAGGATTCGTTCGCCCACAAGAGCCGAAAGAAACTGCTACATACTTACCGCCAGTGGATAAACCTAACTGTTATCCAGGATCAAGTGATCCTCGTTGTCCGACAACCGTGCGTCCGACACCTACCACTCAACCGCCGTTGCGTTGTTACCCCGGATCAACTGATCCTCGGTGTCCTCAAACAACTCCTCGACCAGTGCCAACAACTACAGCAGCTCCACGATGCTATCCGGGATCCAATGATCCTCGATGCCCAACTACTCCACAACCAACGACAACTACTCAGCCACCTCTACGCTGCTTCCCGGGATCGACCGATCCTCGGTGTCCGCAAACCACTCCCCGACCAGTACCAACAACCACACCTGCACCAGTTTGCTATCCAGGTTCGACAGATCCCCGTTGCCCAAAACCACCACCAACGACCCAACCTCCTCTACGGTGCTATCCAGGATCAACTGATCTGCGTTGTCCACAAACAACAACTCGCCCTGTGCCCACAACCACACCAGCTCCTGTTTGCTACCCAGGATCAACCGATCCTCGTTGCCCACAAACTACTCCTCGTCCAGTGCCAACAACCACATCAGCGCCGCGATGCTACCCTGGATCCAATGATCCTCGATGCCCAACGACTCCTCGACCAACAGCAACAACCACACCAGCACCACTACGTTGTTACCCAGGATCGACCGATTCACGCTGCCCTCAAACTACGCCTCGCCCAGTGCCTACGACTACACCAGCTTCTGTTTGCTTTCCAGGATCAACCGATCCTCGTTGCCCACAAACTACTCCTCGTCCAGTACCAACAACCACATCAGCGCCGCGATGCTACCCTGGATCCAATGATCCTCGATGTCCAACCACTCCTCGACCAACAGCAACTACACAGCCACCACTCCGTTGCTATCCAGGATCAACCGATCCTCGTTGCCCACAAACTACACCCCGCCCAGTGCCCACTACTACAACAGCACCGGTTTGCTATCCAGGTTCGACAGATCCACGTTGTCCAAAACCAACTACAACGACTCAACCTCCGCTACGCTGCTATCCAGGATCAACCGATCCTCGATGCCCGCAAACTACACCAGTACCAACAACCACACAAGCACCAGTTTGTTATCCGGGTTCAACAGATCCTCGTTGTCCAAAACCACCACCAACGACTCAACCCCCACTGCGGTGCTACCCAGGATCGACAGATTCTCGTTGCCCACAGACAACGCCTCGTCCTGTTTCCACAACAACACCACGTCCTATCCCTACAACGACTCGTGCACCCGTCTGTTATCCTGGATCGACTGATCCTCGGTGTCCTCAAACTACCACGCGGCCTATACCTACGACTACTTCAGCTCCACGTTGTTATCCTGGCTCGACCGATCCTCGCTGTCCCCAGACAACTACACGTGCTAGTTCAAAGTGTTATCCAGGTTAGTACCATCTATGTACACGAAATGGATGACTCATGGCGACGAAATGGACATAAAAACACTATTAATTTTTATATTTGCATTTTAGGTTCGCTTGACCCCCAGTGCTCTGACAAGCAGGATTCGGAAACATATTTGCCTCCAGTGGAAGTACCAAAACCTACTACAACGCAGCGTCCAGCATGTTATCCAGGTTAGCATAGAAGGTTTCTTCATTTATGTGTGAAAAATACTGTATTCATCAATCATCTTTTGATTGTTTTTTAGGATCCACTGATCCTCGGTGTCCTCAAACAACTCCTCGACCAGTGCCAACAACTACACCAGCTCCACGATGCTATCCTGGATCCAATGATCCTCGATGCCCAACTACCCCAAGACCAACGACAACTACTCAGCCACCTCTACGCTGCTTCCCGGGATCGACCGATCCTCGGTGTCCGCAAACCACTCCCCGACCAGTACCAACAATCACACCTGCACCAGTTTGCTATCCCGGTTCGACAGATCCTCGTTGCCCAAAACCACCACAAACGACCCAACCTCCGCTACGGTGCTATCCAGGATCAACCGATCCTCGCTGCCCTCAAACTACTACTCGTCCAGTGCCAACAACCACACCAGCGCCACGATGCTACCCTGGCTCCAATGATCCTCGATGCCCAACAACTCCTCGACCAACACCAACTACACAGCCACCACTCCGTTGCTATCCAGGATCAACCGATCCTCGTTGCCCACAAACTACTCCTCGTCCAGTGCCAACAACTACCGCAGCTCCTCGATGCTATCCTGGATCCAATGATCCTCGATGCCCCACTACTCCAAGACCTACTACGCAGCCACCACTACGTTGTTACCCAGGATCGACAGATCTTCGTTGCCCACAAACTACGCCTCGCCCAGTTCCTACGACTACACCAGCTCCTGTTTGCTATCCAGGATCAACCGATCCTCGCTGCCTTCAAACTACTACTCGTCCAGTGCCAACAACCACACCAGCGCCGCGATGCTACCCTGGATCCAATGATCCTCGATGTCCAACCACTCCTCGACCAACACCAACTACTCAGCAACCACTCCGTTGCTATCCAGGATCAACCGATCCTCGTTGCCCACAAACTACTTCTCGTCCGGTGCCAACAACAACAGCACCTCTACGATGCTATCCGGGATCCAATGATCCTCGATGCCCCACTACTCCTCGACCAACGACAACTACACAGCCACCACTCCGTTGCTATCCGGGATCAACTGATCTTCGTTGCCCACAAACTACTCCTCGTCCAGTGCCAACAACTACCGCAGCTCCTCGATGCTATCCTGGATCCAATGATCCTCGATGCCCCACTACTCCAAGACCTACTACGCAGCCACCACTACGTTGTTTCCCAGGATCGACAGATCTTCGTTGCCCGCAAACTACTCCTCGTCCAGTGCCTACGACTACACCAGCTCCTGTTTGCTATCCAGGATCAACCGATCCTCGTTGCCCACAAACTACTACTCGTCCAGTGCCAACAACCACACCATCGCCGCGATGCTACCCTGGATCCAATGATCCTCGATGCCCAACCACTCCTCGACCAACACCAACTACTCAGCCACCTCTGCGGTGCTACCCAGGATCAACTGATCCTCGCTGTCCGCAAACCACTCCCCGCCCAGTACCAACCACAACACCTGCACCTAGATGCTTCCCTGGATCGACCGATCTACGTTGTCCTCAAACTACTCCGCGCCCGGTTCCAACGACCCGGCAGCCGTGCTATCCTGGTTCACCAGATCCCGCTTGCCCGAGACCATTTGTTCCAACCACACCGTCCGCCTGCTATCCAGGCTCACCCGATCCCAACTGCCCGCAACCTTACCGACCAAGCAGCACTAATCCTCCTGCTACTTATTTGCCACCGTTCCCTGCAGAATCGGGCGTCCGCTCGGCAAGGCATCTTAGTCCCGAAACATTGAATGACATTAACGCGCTGGCTGATTCAACCGACGTTGCCTCGGATGCTGTCAGTACGGTGGTGTCTGAGGTGGAAGGGCGTAATGCTGATTCATCTTCACTGACCGGTGCGGTAAGAACGAAGCGTGATAGCAGTCTACTGAACGATTTGGACGGAGAACCGGCAAAGGAAATCATTTCCATTACGCTCAACATTAAGGGTTACCAGTTCGAGCCGGAGACGTAAGGATTGTTAACTTGCTGCCTGTCTGCATAATACTCATCCGTAGAAACGAAACGGAAGCCAATATAATCAACAACGTCAGCCAAAAGACAGTCAACGTTACATTCAAAATTGTTCTTCATCACCACTTTACTGACCGGAAGGGTCTTTGTCTGCGCGCGTTGAGATAGGATGTAGAAATCTTTGTAAATAAATTAAATAAAATTCTCCCCACCGCCCAACGCAATGGGCGGGTATGGCTATAATTATAAATCATTGAGTATTTGTAAAGTTCAATTTGAATTATGGAAAATTGCAATGGAGCATGGTTTATTGCGTCAAAATTTCATTTATCAAACACATTCTGCACTAGCGTTACCTGTTGCTGCTGTAGGAATTGTAGTAACAGTTCGTCGATATCATCATTGCTGCGTGCGACCTGCTGTCGAATGATCTGCTTAAAATCTTCCTTTACACCCTTGTCCGCTCCACGTGTTCCAATACGCCGGGCACCGGTTGCAAGACTTTGCTGGGGCATCGCCAGCTCCAGCTTCACGTCCGGCGAATGAGTCCACAGATGCATAAATTCTTCGATAATTTCCGCCTGGATGACATAGTTCGTAAAGTGTAGATACGCAAACAGACGGCGAGTTTTGATGATTTCGAAAACGATTTCGACCGTGGTTGATTCGTGCGGCCAGTTAAGTTGCGACAGTACTAACAGATTCCCCAACAGTGAGCTGCTACACTCCATGTCGATCAGTTTCGGTTTAAGCAGTACGATAAGCGTTTGCACAAGATAGTGCAGAATCGCGCGTTTGGTCAACGGCATTAGCATTAGTACTCTGGCCGTTTGACCAAGCGCAACGTTCTCCAAATAGTACCCACGAGATGGTGCGTGCGGCAAATGCTTCAGAATCGTTCCCATTTGCTCGAACAGATGGACCGTTGGTGGACCTTGTACGAGCGTGAGCGCAAACTGGCGTACGGATTTTTCCAGTTGTGTCATCGTGGTTCCAGTCGATGCCTGCAGTAGTGTGGCTGTTTCTTCATGCTGTCCAGCGCACACATACAAATCGATCAGGAACTTCTGCACCCAACCCGAAAGTTGCGGTATGCAAAGAATTAGCTGCGCAAAATCGGCTTTCATAACGTCGTTCGAGTGCAGCAGCTGCCAGCAGCTTTGGCAGGCGAGCAGACAATTGGGCGCATCCGGACTAACCGGAGCATTAACCAGAATGTGTGGAATTTCGAGCACACCTTCGTGGGTGCGCCGTTTCACCTCCGGCGTCACTTCTTTCAATGCTTCGACCAGTATTACCTCGGTCTCGGTTATACCGTCTTTCGAGCGGAGTTTCGAATACCCGATGTAGTCTTGCAGTGCCAGTACGAACACAATAGTAGCACAGAACAGTATCTGTTTGCTTTCCGTCGACCGGAACGGATCTAGATTGTAGATGTGAATGATTTTTTGGCAGTATACGTCCTTACTCCAACTTTTCTTGTACAGCACGAACGGTTCCCATTTGAGAATTTTGCCACAAAAGTCCAATATTTCGAAAATTTTCTTCCAACAATCGGCGGACGAGCGTGCTCGGTCCTCGGTATCGTTTAGCATTTGATTCAGATAGTACTCGAAACAGACCGCCATCAATCGATGCACGAGCTTGGGAGCCAGTTCCGGTGCACGATTGTACACCAGCGGTATTGCTTCGTTAAACAGCATTTCCTTGAAGCTTGGCATGGTCACATTCTGTATCAACGTTTCCAGCAAACGGGGCTGAAACATGCGTATAAGAAAATACGAATTAGCTTATGCAATGGAGATTCCATAATCCCGGAGCCCCGCTCATATTACCGCATGCGTAGAAATTGCCTGAGGAAAGCGTTTCAACAATAGCATTATCAATCGACAATGGTCCAGATTGTTGTTAGAGTGGGCCGCCGTCAGGAGCAGTATCTGATGCTGCACCTCGTACGAGATGTATTGGAACATTTTCACGTAAAACTCTTGCTCTGGTGTCGTGCATCCTTCGGGGATGCGTAACGCATTCGTCATAAGCGATATCTCGTTAAGCAAATTGGTCGGCGTTTGATGAGCCCCATGGAAGGTCATTACACTATAAAAAAGGATGCAGTCACAGTGAGATATTAGCGGCATGATTACACATTAGATGAGATAACCCTGTGACTTACATGTAACTAAGACATTTCGCCGCTTCCTCAAAGTTGTTTGCATTCTTTTCGATTTCGTACGCCTCAAACTGTAAATGTGAAATTAAATAAGTTGTAAAAAAAACGAGGAAAAAGCCCCATAAAGCGTTTCACTATCACACTAACCTGCACACCGAAGTCGTTTGGGAATAGCGTTTTGGCCGCTATTATCCACGCCTTCGCTTTGTACGGATCGGTGGATTCTTTTGCACGCGCTATAAGATACTTTTCGTTCGATATCACGTCCATTTTTTGTACGGTGGTGTTAAGTGGGGTGAGGGGGGGGGGGGGAGGGAGGACAAAACCAGCACTCGCAATCAAACAGTGTCCGGGACGCGAAACGTGCTTCAAAACGGTGTTCACCGGTTGATAAGCAATTTCTCGTTTTTTTTTTGCCTACAAGCTACCTGGAAAGAGTGGAATTATCAAATCGCTGTAAAGTTTAGACTGTACGTTCGATGGCGTTATCTTTCCACCTTTACTAACCTACGCTGGATCTAGTGTAAGGTTACGCTAAACTACACAAGAAAAACAAGAAAATTTATAAAATTAACGCGAGGAAACAGTTTTATCGTGCTCATGTAAACAATCCACCCCAAACAATAACAACTGCGCTGTCGGAAAGCAGCTGTCAGTTTAGCACGGTGTGATTTTGACATTTGTCGGAGAGGTGTACAGTGCCTGCCGTGTTTGTATTGGCTGATTTGGTTTACCATATAATTAACGAATTTATTTAATATATGTTAGTCTTTTTTTTTGGAAAATAATACTTTTGAAATTGAGACATTCAAAAACAGTTGCAAATGAAGTAACAAATATTGGCCTAATATTTACATTCACCATTCGTAGTAGGACAGCTACTTACGAGCCCTGTAACAAACTGCTATACTTGTGTTGGTGCTATGCACTGTTTCTTGTGTTCCAACCAACTTCCAAACCTCTTTCATTCCACACAGTTTCTTTTTCATTTAAATTTCTTTCGTCTGCGAGTCGAGTCGGGTCGTGTTTTGGCTGTTGCTTCTGCATCCCATGCCATCGGTGTGTTCCGCGCTGTATTTCACGGTAAAGTTATAGTTTCCCTCGCATTGAATCGTTTCCTTACCGATCTGGGTGAAATCAATGGTCGTAAAACGAATTTTGTGTTAAAACTAGCTCCATTTTTTCTAAAAATGATCGATGTGATCTTTCCTCTGAAACGTTTCTGTTGGTCCGTGTTTGTGAGTTGTTGGTGAAAAAAGGGAAAGTGTTGTCGGGATTTTGTGTTGTTTTGTCGTGTTCGCTACAATGCTACATTGTCGGCAAAGATCCTGCATCCAAATAGTGATAGGATCTCGGGGCAAGATCATGTTGGCAATACATTTATTTGTACAACTGTGAACCATCCCAGAAAGCTAGATCAGTTGAAGCGAGCGTAGTGTTATCGCTAGCAGTTGTATCGTAATTTAGTAATAAGCCATCGCGCGTGCATTATTTTTATCACTGTATCACTCCCGTCTGTTGTGCATATTAAAGTGTTTTTATTTATAATTCTTACAACCAGCTCGTCACACTACTCAAAGCAAGATCACGAAAAACAAAATATTTGCCTCCTTCATTACAAGCGCCACATCCGCGATCGTGCTGAAAGTTGTGTCTGGCTACGTGTGCGTGTATGTGTGTCGATCGAAAAGAGGGGGAAGCAGACAGGTTTTTTTTCTTTTAGGGCCTTCGAAGTCTATGTCGAAGGTGATGGTGCCTGAACGGTGGAGCAAAACATAAGCAGAACCGGTTCCAATCCGATCTTCCCTTGGGGACGCTGGGCTAAAGGGTCAGCCATACTTGCCTACCCCGTTTCATCCCGGGGAAGCGTGGATCGGTCCGGGTCTCATAGTCAAAAATGCCCAGTGACCCCACTCGGCAGTAGCAACGGCACAAAAGAAAAGTTCGAACCTGGAGACTGGTGTGTGTCTTCAAGGACCAGCCATCGGTGTAAAACCTCCGGGAGCAGAAGTACTTCACGGCATCTAAATGTGTATGTGTATGTGAGTAGGCGGCGGTAGGTGCACCTTGGAGACAGAACTGGCGCAGCATTAATCATCCGGCAAGGGTGGTGGATGGCTATCGTCTTCCGAATGGCGATCTTGTCGGTGACCAAACAATGGCACATAAAATCTGACGAATTCGCTTACACTGTCCCAGTACGCGTTGGCATGAAATTGCCGCAGGGAAAGCGATTCAACATGAATCCTGCTGCCACAAACATCGAGCCGAATGAAAATGCGGGGAATGCATATAGCCAGTGAAAAATAAGTTTTTTTTATGAAGTGAAACTCTTGGTTCGGTGCATCAATCAAAAGTTTTGTAACGTTTAAAACGTCATCTGCAAATAAGTGCCTATAATTTGTTTATTTTCTCATTTAGGGTTATTTAATGCAAAATATGTTGAAGTACACTTTTGAAATAGTGAGAAAATTCGAACAGTGATTACTAAATCCAATTGAAAGCAATTGGGATTGAAGCCGTAAACGAAAATATTGTGTAAAAAATTGAACTCACTTTTGAGGGTAAGTAAAACTATCTAAAACTATTTCAAACTGCTTTAATTGTGGGACGAATTATACTTTAACATAAAGAAGAGATTCTTAGAAACCTTGAAACTAAGGAGAATCATTTTTTCACATACTAGATTTATTTTAATAAGTATGATTTCCACTGTACCTCGTTTATGTTATCAATACGACACCGAACAACCAGAACTACACTACGACATTATTCTTTGTCCATGGAATTAAGATATTTGTTGCAGAGATGTCTGTTTCTTTGAATGAGAAATAAAACACATGGAACTTGCTGCAACCACGCGTATAAATATCCAATTAATCAAGGCCACCCAACGTCTTAACCCGTGCGTCTACCCGTTTGGCTATAATCAATAAACGCAAATAGCGATAGCAAATTGTACAGAAAATAAATCCAATTGCATATTTGCTTTTGAGAGACGATCGTTCCACGTTCTTTCGCCATGATGGTGTGCTTGAAGACTTCCTTCTTGTCTTTTTCTTTTTAATTGCACTTTTGCACTTCTGCTACTCATTCTCTCCTATTGAGAAGTCAAGCATAACGTACGGGTAATGTCTGCAGGAACTCCCATAGGCATTACTTCCGGTGGACAACGGAATAGAACAGGCAGCGCATATATATTAAGCACGGCCTCGCAGGCTGTTGGCACTGGCGTTGATGCGTTGTTTCAGCTGACGCATTTGATCCCTTTTTGGAAGTGTTTGCATCCAACATCAATTCCCGATTTGATGGAGGAGAAAATAAGATAGCCGAAATTCGGTCCCAATAAGTGTGATTTGAATCATCACACTACCAATCATGATGATGGGAAAACATTGTAATTCCACAAATGCATAAAATCTTGCCAGGCTTCATCTTGAACTTCTTTATGAGTTTTTAAAAAATTAAAAAAAAAAAAAAAGATGTATTTACCCCTCGCACCACATCAGCTTCGTACGGTTGTGTACTGTTGACGCATTCGTCGACGTGGTTCCATTCCATTTCATTTAAATGTGTACACTGCCTCGCACATGAAGAAAGTTCCCAAGAAATACATTAATATACACGTGCATTAACATTTTTCACCCGTCTTCGGGTGTGCAGTTGATGCAGTTGCAGAAGGTGCACCAGCAGGTACCACCTTAATTTCCCAGTGAGAGGGTATTGTTTTCGTACCGCCGATGTCGCTGATGTTCCGTAACAGCGGACAAACAAATGCGGCTTGTTTCGTGATGCTGGCTCACGGTCAAACAACGGGTTGAAGCAAAACAAGCGTCATAAACAACTCCGTGCCTGTGCAGCAACGGAACCGCAATGACGAACAAAGCACTAAAGCGATGACAGCCAGTCAGACACGGCACGTCACAAGAAATAGAGATTTTGTAGTAGAAGTTGTCGAGGGAGTGGAAAATAATGGAGAAAATTTAAATATCCAGCCATTCGACATTCATGTCGATTATGTGCGTTTTGTTAAAGCTTTCTTTTGTGTAATGTGATGAGATAATTGAGAAAAATTGATTTATGTTTTTGAAGTTGAAGTGGCAGAGCTCCAGCTTATGTTTCGTACTTCGGCGCAAGCTGTAAACATTCTCGGGATCGCTGCGCTGTAACAGTACATCAAATTTATCGAAGTTGAAGAATCTCCCTAAAGCTAACACTGCTTACTCACAAGCTCCTCACCAAGATACGGATCGCTAAAAACCCAAGGCCTTCTACCGCATTATCTCCCCTAGAACGCGTCGTAAGGTTCCCGTTTCTTTGGCCAAATGCTTTCATGCGGCAAATGAAATGCAGCAGCAGAATTATCTGCACGATCATAGAAATCTAACCCGGCGCAAAAGCTTCACCTTCGATCGCTAAAACACTGAACTGCCCCACTCTAACCAACAAACCTAAAAGGGGTAGCGACTGTAGTGTGAGTCGTCGTACCTAGCGGTTCCAGGCAAAAGTTCAACAGCATTAAACTGAAATGAGTAAACCGAACGAAACGTTTGCCTCTTCCATTCTGCGGTACCTTCTAGCGCTGGCGGACACACACTCGTTAGATCCTTCCTTGGTCTAAGAAAGTAATAAAAATAGCCAGTTTTACAGTGACCTGCAATTATTGACGGTTTTCATTGGTAAACCCGGTGTACCCTGCTTCATTTGGGAGACTATTGCGCGCTCTTGACTTCCTCCAGCTCCAGGAATGGCACGTATTACTGATGCGGAGGGACAAGCGTACACCGGTAAGCGCTGTACAAATAATCGACCATCGAAAATACCATCCAGCCATTTTATTCGCGGCACGATTATTACGAGATAATGTGAGCAATGCGTAATCACACACTCCCATTTGTTTTTTCCACTCTCTGGTCTTCTGGGCTGAATAGTTCTTAACGGTGTGTCCGTTATTCGGCATGTGATGATCGTCGAGCGTTTAGAACACAATCGATGTGTGATCAGTAGTTTTTGCTGTTTTTCTTACATTTTTTTTTCGTTTAGGTAAAGAACCATAAATGTGTTTAAAATCTAACTACAGAGGACGAATTTTGGAAGTACCGTTTTGTGGTCTAAATGTAGTCCCTTCCACGTCGAATCTTTCAAACCTTCGTTCTGCAGTCTGACATATTGCATCGTATTAGAGTTGCTCTGATGTTAAATTACGTTACGAAGATGAGATCAAGGTTTTAAACACGTAAGATTTGAGGCCTGAAATGGTCCTCTGTGCTAACGATCGTTTGTAGATTGATTGCTTGGGTATATTTTCTTCCAAATTGGTATGAACGCCAGCACTTCCTAATGGCGCGCGTCGAGATGTGGTGGTGCAGGAAATGTATCAAAGTCAGAGTACTGGATTACTGTAATGGTCTCAAAAGCTAAAATTTAAATAGTAACTAGTTTTAGTTTACCATTGCTTCGCCAAACAGATCACCTCTACGCTCGAAACTTCAAACTAATCTTCTCACTAATCCACGTACACTGATGTAGGATTAACAGCGGCACAAGGAAATTCCCAGATCACAGAATAGTGTTGTCTTTCCCTAGATGGAAAAGACGGAAGTCGTACGCCTTCAAGGGTCAGAATTGTGGGCAATAGAGTCCTCACCTCAACTCGACAAGTCATCCAAAGTATGTTTGATCTCGCAATGATTGGTAGCGATCACTTCACATAATACGATCATTTCCAGTTGTCGTACGGTTGTCACACTCCTGGAAGAAGACATATGCGACACATACGCCCGGCCATATCTTACGACATTCCCTCCCCGCAGCTTCTGGATAGCGTGAACTAGCTACCAAGATATAGTTGTTCTGTTTTGCAGATGATAAATACATAACCACAATATGAATGGTTTCCGCTGTGGAGAAAGAAAGAGAGCGAGAAAGGCGCCCCAAGGGAAAACATTGAGGAAGACAGAAAAAAATGTGGCAAATTTGGAATAAAAATTTGTCACACATCTGCAAAGTAAATAATTTGCGTTCTATGAAACGAGTTCCAAATCAAGCTTGTATAACCTCAACGTATTCTTACGTTCGAAAGGCACTGGTAAAATCCCCAAAACTTTGCATTGGCTACCAGTTACGCAATGCCAATGCGGCATTCCCTTCTGACGTGAAGTGAAAGGGAAAGATCTCCAACAGCTTCGCATGTGCTTAACTGCTTTCACGCGCCACCACCAGTACACCCGGATGGTGTCCCGGTAGCTGGCAGACGGTAAACCCACTAATCAAGTGACGACGCACCAACCAAACACTCTCATCGATCGCACCGATCGCGGTTTGGTTGTTAATTTGAATTTCAGTAACTTGTGCCCGAACCCGTGTGTCTGAAGTGTTTCTTCATCGGATCACGCCTCAAGCCTACACACACACACACTTGCCCGTAGTGTCAACTTCTGCTCGTGTGCGCAGTGTAGCACGCGGAGGAGAACTTGCGTGGGAGAGATAGAATTTCCAAATATAAACACAAACAGCCTCCCTTACTGTCAGTCGGGGAACGAAAATGTGTAGTCTTGTTTCCATATTTGGAGCAGATTCAAGAAAGGAGTTCCATGCTGTCCGTAAATTGATAGTGGCCGGAAAGAGGCTACCGAGCACCAAAAATTGTGAAGCAAATGGAATGAATCTGGCTCTGATATTCCAAAGATTCGAAGTGACCAGGGATCGGCAAGTGTGTTCTGAGACATTTCTGAGCAAATATGTTGTTGATGATTTTGATGCTGTGACATAAAGTTAATTTCAAACAAACACATTTGTAAGTCATCAACTTTTTATTTTAATTTTGTTATTTATCAAGATCTCAAAATCTTGCAAGAAATGTATTCCCACAAATGGAGTTCGAAGAAAAATGGCAATTAAAATTAATTTAGATGTATAGTAGGTTGCCGCTACTCTTAAGGTTTAATATAAAAGTTGCCAGTTTTTTTTAAAGATTGCTGTGCTTAACTAATTTTCTCAATTAATACATTAATACATTTCAATTGAATTACATTTTTTAAATAAAGAATATAGTGGGGCGGGGCTCGGTGGTATAGACGACATACTACTGTGACCGAAAAATAAAGTAACTGCGTTTTTTTTTCTTAAATATTTTTTTTATAAGGCCAAATGAAGCTCATCACCTTCGAAGTAATCCCCTTCCGATGTAATTCATTTGGTGGAAAAGTCCACCCCTTCTCCCACTCCTCGAAACTGGTGGAAAACGCGGATGTTGGGATGTCCTTTAGTTCCGCCGTCGCTACGGACTGCTATCTCCTCGATAGTGTCAAAACGGTCTCCCCGACGGAGCGGCCGTTTTAGCTTGTTGAACAGCCAGAAGATGGCTGGTGCCAAATCTGGCGAATACGGCGGTTACGGAACAATCTGAGTGCTAGTTGTTGCGATAAACTCCCTCAAAATGATGGCCGTATGGGAGGGCGCATGATCGTGGTGCAAATACCAGTTGTTGTTTTTCCACAAATACGGCTTTGGAAATCCCAACACTTTCCGAAAGGTCTCGACGTTACGTCGTCGGTCGAAGAGGATGGTCCCCCAGGACAGTCCTCGTCTTCGACCTTCTCACGGCCATTCTTGATTTCACTGTACCATTCGTACACATTTTTCTTCGACATAAATTCTTAATCGAATGCTTTTTGTAACATCCGCATTTGTTTCCGCAGCGTTTATTTCATTGCGCAAACAAAATTTGATACATGCGCGCTGTTCCACAAACTTGGACATGGTCAATATGGACAAAAACACTTCGCGCAGCTCCGAAAACAAATAGTCACTCCTACCCGGGTTGATGTTGTGGGTTGAAACGTGGCAGAACTGTCAAAAATATTCATATTGACAAAGAAAAAATAAAAACAAGGACCTTCTTTTGGCGCGCGAAAATTGACATCGAATATCACCTTACTTTCCGGAAATAGTAGTGCCGGTCTTTAAGCTCTGGAGGTTTGACTATCCAATTTCGTGATACCAGCAAGTCTAGTAAGCCATTTGATAGCCGGCGTGAGCTTACGGTCGTTAGGCCTAGAAGAAGAATATAGTGGAACAAATTCACAAATTGTTTGAAGTTCCCTGGTTTTGGAGAAATAGTTCTATCTCGAAATTCTATTCCCACCCGTGGAGAATTATCTGTTCTTTTTCTTTGATGCTCTAACATCGTTTGAGCAGTATGCTCCAATACACCTAACAGAGTTTTTTTTACACTTAAAAATAAATAAATAAATAAGCTGCTGTGAACCTGTTTAAAAGCGTGGGCAATCTCTTTTCCTAATGGAGTTACTAATTGAAGTCTGGTAAACTAGCACCGTGTGGTGTGGTAGTATTTTGTTCCAACAATATTGTCGATCCATTTTGTACAGAATTTGTCTAACTTATGTGTGATCATGGTGTGTGAAGTTCAAATCTTTAAAAAAATTGTATATCTATGCTTTGGATCTTAAATCATCCTAACATAGATTACCGTGGCATGGAGATGATGGGTCTGAAAAATGACCCAACAGTGTCCACCGTAGCAACAATGTATACAACACTTACCGCAAACACTTGCAACCTGGGAGAAAGTTGTCTGATAGAAAACATATTCCACCGCGTTAATAAAAAGTGGTTTAAAGCATGGTAGAAATATGGAAGAAAATGTTCCACCTGCACTGCATGATGTGTATGAAGATCAGGTTAAGCAGGTTCATTTGCGCGAATGTGGTTGAACACATGGGCGAGCAAAGCATTTCATTGTCCAGTATCGTCTTTAAGTATCATATAACTCTTGTAAAAAATTGAAACTAATCAACCAGGATATCCAAGAAATGTGACAAATAATCGTTTCTTCCAATTTGTTAATATTTTTGTAAAAGTTTCAATATGATTCAATCATTTTATGTATCGATGATTCACCGAGGAGGATACCCATAATAAATATTCGGCATGAAATCGAGATCGCTCTTAGCAGTAAGCCACTCAGTGTGCTGATCTGTTGATCACTTTGCATTTACGCATATAAAACACATTATCGACTGTGCCAGTGCCCTACCGCCGTCTGTATAAAGGTGTCAATAAGGTACCCCGGTGCGCACTTTTCAGTTCACTTATAAAATATGAAAACCATTGG